>NC_051155.1:102041033-102204508 GCF_013339745.2 Dermacentor silvarum | reverse complement strand
TTACGGCGAAGGAGCCAACGTCGGCGCATCGCCTGGTCGGGGTCGTGGCCGGGGTACTATGAAAGAGCCAATGCGTCGCGCCCAGATGCTGAAGTGATCTCGGTGCCTGTCAAAGATGTTGCCAGGATCATTGGCACAGGCGGTTCCAGGATCCGCGAGCTTCAGGATTCCAGTGGTGCGGGCATCTGGGTCAAGAAAGACAACGAAGATTACTTTCAAGTGAAGATCGTGCACTCGGGTCCTGAGGAGGCGCGTCGCAAGGCCTGCAAGCTCATCGATGCAATCATCCATCCGCCGGAAGAACCAGCATGCTCCAGAAAAACCAAAGAAGTGCTGGGCCTCTCTCATCCCCCAATAATTAAAAATTATCTTTTCAAGGTGCCTTCATAGGCACTTGTCGAAACGTTCGCTCCTGCTCTCACCTTGTTCTCGTGTTGCTCATGGTCAATAATTTGTTGTAAGCTACTTTAAAAGTTACTTAACAGGCCAATAATTGCAAAAAGCAGGAAGCAGGCTTGCAGGCCCTTTCTATTATGCCTTAACTAACCCACAATTGCTTTGAACACTTCAAAATGCAGCAACATGACTGTCCCTTCTCACCTAACAAGCTCCTTGAATGGTGTATTGCTACTTCTCCTGTGGAACTAGAACTATGTAGGTAGATGTTATGCAGTCTCTTCAGATAGTGCTAGCATATTCATGCCTACACTTACACTTTCTTCAATTCAGAATACCCATGTTTCTGCTGGTGTCACTGTTGAATGTCTTTTCATATACTGTAAAGGCCGCATTACGGTGTTGGTATATAACATTCTCAAGATTTCTATTCATGTATTGCATACCTAGTGTAGTCCTATATCATACATTTATTGTGGTTTAGTATTATTGTATGTTAGCGTGCTTCCTGTAGCATACACATGCGAACTTCAGTCATAGCATATAAAGTTGAAAGCATAGCAAACAATACATCTCCACTATACTTTAATATATCTGTTTTGACCCGTCTTATAGCATTGTTTTCTTCGAAATTATGTACCAACTAGCTCAACTAGTGGCGTTACTGCAGCTAACAGATCCACCGTTACTACACATATTTCGGTGGATTTTTTATCAGATGTTTACAATAGGCCATAGCGAACATACCCGATGCACTAGTCCAGCGGCTATACAAACACACTCGTGTAGTCAGATTTATGTGCACGTTAAAAAACCCAAGGTGGTTAAAATTAATGCTCCCCCATCACGGCATGTCTCAGAATCAGACCATGGTTTCGGCCCCATGCGTACGTAACACCCCAGAATATTTCTTCAGGCACAAAACACTTTAAAAGTAAGATCGTTACAATACAGCCCGCAAAACACTTGGCGAAATCGCAGTATATTAATCTATCACGCTCAAGAAAACCGGCAGTTTTAAATTTCCCGGCCAGCCGACGCCACAAGGTCGCCGGTACAGCCGGGCACAACTATTGTTTATATTATAGATCTATTTAGAACGCTACGACTGCTAGCACGAGTCCACTTCACGTCTACGCGCACAGTTACGTTTAACAATAGCTATTCGAATTGCGAACACAACAGAAGGATGCGCTTATTGAGGTACAGCTAGGCGTCGTCCGACGACACAACGAGAAAGCAAACAAAACAATTGCATCTCCGCGCCAATTGCAAACTCCTGTGGCAACACTACTACTTGGCTGTGGCATGTATGTGAAGATCGAACACTATAAAAGCTGTTAACTGGGATACATTCAAGTGCAAGTTCAAGCACGGTCACAAGGCGAAAGGAAAACACCGAAGGGTACGCGAAAGTTTCTCGAAGGTTACCATCGAAGCATCCAAGCAAGCGCATCCACTCCGTGCTTGCGAGCTCATGTCACATTTCGACGACATATTTGTTTTAACAATAATTTCGCACTTTCAGGAAACTGTCTCCACATGGGTGTTCTGTGTCTCCACGAGCAGCCACGAGCAGCCACGAGACATAATTCTCCACTCTAATCTACGAAACCAGCACCCATCCGTAGGTGCTGGGAAGAGAAAACGCGGAAAGGCTCATGAGCGGTCGTGAGAAATAGTTGCTCGGTAGCTGTTACTCGAGTCACCAGAGACATGAACGACTTCCGCGGCAATGCTCGGTCTTGAGGTTGTGGCAGCCGTAACAAAATCAGAAACAAACCTCAGGTCGAATTATTATTTATTTTTACTTCGAAACACGCTCAGCGTCGCAGACGAGCATGAGATCTGCGATCGGCAAGTTGACCTATCGTATTCATTAAGAAACAAATTGTCACATCTGTGAGCCAAAAAAAAAATGCAAATAAAAAGTTGTAGCGCCATATACGTTAAACAACTAAACTAATTTATTTCGTATAAATTTTACTAAATTTGGTAATGAAGTGTTGGTGGCGGCGCGCACATCAGCAAGGGTGCACGTCGCAGAGTTTGTATGGGTGTTCTGTGACTTGGAGATGTGCACGAGTTTGTGAACGTTTCTCGACTATCTAGTTTTTAGGCACGTGTCGACGTGTTGAACATAGTCCGTCCGCTGCGTTGTTACGTACGTAAGGTGCTAACGAATGTGATTGGACGCGCGGATGAATACCAGTTTTTTTCTTCGTGGCCTTTTGTCGGCACGGATCCGCGCACTCACAACACGTGCTGCAGCTGTCCATTTTTGCGTCTGCGCTTACTTGCACGCAAGTGTCCAGAATTTGTTTTCCTGGAAAAATTTCGTTGTCACCAGGTCTGTTTTATCTTGAACGTGCCTATCGTACCTTGCTAGTAACTGACACTGCCCACAAGGCCTACATCTGACGAGCGTCGCACCAAGACAAATATCGTTCGGCCAGGGAACGCTGTACCCCCTGTTTGGACGCCGCTTCGAAGAGTGCAGATTACGAATGTATTGAGGACGAATACGTTTCTCCTCCTTCGCAGCCGACTTCAGAACCCAGGCGTTACGGCGAAGGAGGCAACCTCGGCGCATCGTCTGGACGGAGCTGTGGCCGGAGTAATATCAAAGACTCAATGCGTCGCGCCCAGACGTTGAAGTGATCTCGGTGCCAGTCAAATATATGTTGCCAGGATCATTGGCAGAGCTGGTTCCGGGATCCGCGAGCTTAAGGATTCCAGTGGTGCGCGCATGTGGGTCAAGAAAGATGACGCAGATGATGACTTTGAGACCAAGATCGAGCTCTCGGGCCCTGAAGAAGCGCGGCGGAAGGCCCGCGAGCTTATCGACGTGATCGTCCATCCTCCGGAAGCCTCAGCATGCTCCAGCAAATGCGAAGAACCTCCGCCTTTGCTTAACTGTGCCAAGTTGCTTGCCAAGAGTGACGAAGAGAGGAAGAAGCGCTGGGACTCTATGGCACCGATAATCAAACATTTTTCCGATGAAGATCCTCAAGTTGCGTCCATGTCGGTACAGGAGGCGGCGGCCTTCGGGGCAGCCAACAACAATATAGTTGTCAAGTACTTGGGCCCAGAGCAACAGCCGCCACCAGACGTAGGAACTAACCCCCTGATAACGTTCAAGCAGGCGTTTTCAAACTATCCAGAAATCTTCGACGAGATCTACAAAAACAAGTTCACGAAGCCGTCTCCAATACAGAGCCAGGCCTGGCCAATCCTGCTTCAAGGTCAAGACCTCATCGGAATCTCACACACAGGTACAGGGATGACTCTGGCATTCCTGCTACCAGCCCTGATTCATATCGACAGCCAGCCTGTTCCGAGGGAGGAGAGGAAAGGTCCTACGTGCCTGGTTCTTGCTCCGACGCGTGAGCTTGCCCAGCAGATTGAGCGGGAAGCAAAGAAATACCACTACCCAGGGATAAAGTGCGTATGCATCTTCGGCGATGGCAGTCGGCAAGGGCATAGGCTTCGAGGTAGTTGTGATGCTCTCTCCTAGCCCGTCTCCTTTCTCATTGTTGATAGGGCTTTGTTTCTATGAACAGATAAATCGTCACAGTTACCATGTGCGACTGTTTCGCATTTGCCCAAGGGCAAAGAAAAAAGCAGTAGTAGTCAAATTTTGTTTAATTTGCTGCTGTAAATAATATGCCTATGTTTTCCCTTCCCCAAGCTAAAGCCCGTTTAACATGGTGGAATTTTGCAGTTTTTCGTAGATGCGAAATTCGCAATTCCGTTTCACATAGATCCACGGCAGCTGCATTTTTTGCATACTCGTAGCACAGGGTTTTCAAACTTGTATATTCTTCGGTGTATGTTTCACCAACTTTTTTTGCTAAATTAACGACTCTGGAATGTTTCTAAACTATATATTTAAACTCCTGAAAGTTTTATTAACGTAGTTAAAAAATAAACAAAGTGAGCCGCCTCCTTTGGTCGTCTGTTTCACCGCATCTGCGTTTTCGCAGAGAAGTTCAGCATGCCAAACATCGAAAAATTGCACGCACGAAGGGTCCGGCGGACCTATTTCCTGCACCTGCGAATTGGCAAGCGCGAATTCGCAGACAAAATCACACCATGTGAAATGGGCATAACACAAAAGAGAATGTAGGAATTTTTTTCAGGACCATTCATATTTAAGCACACTTTGCCTCTGTAATTTTTTTCCCCTTCATTACCACAAAAAGTTGCCCATAACTATGGAATCCTCAGCTTCAAATCATTATTTCGTCAGTTCTATCCCACGTAGGATATTCTTGCATGAAAAGGAAGGTGGGCAAAATGCATGTATCCGCACGTGTGTGAACTTTAAATTGATATCTGCCATCTTTTCTGGGTGCCTGCCTTTCCATACCATATAATCCACATGAAATTACTCAGCTTTCCGTTGTACTTGGGACATCCTATTTTGTGTGCTGTTATGCAATGCTTGCACCAACATGGTAAGCGAACTAATGGTTAAAGGGGCCCTGAACCACTTTTTATCAAAGTGGAAAAAGGCATTTGAAGTGAAAATAGGCTATTTCACAAATACTTTGCCGCAAAAAAAAGTTCAATGCATTCAGCAGAAGCGGAGTTATTGGCAATCAAACACGGCCTCCGTTGTGCTCCCCCTTCCTTCTTTAATGCCTTGCATTGCGAAGGCTACGGCGGAGTGGGGCGGAGCCACAACACTCCTCCTTCAAAATGTCACCGTGGCATGCAGTTTAAATTTCCGATTTTGGTGCCTACGCTGTGCTAAACATAAGCCAAACGCGGTTGTTCTCAGAGAGCCGCAGTGCGCCTAGCCAGTGGACTCGTAGCGGCAGCCCCGGTGTAACCGACCGCAGCGACGAATAGCAGTCGCGTATTGGAATGTGCTTTATTGCACAGTTAGCACACAGAAGAGAGTGAGGATCATAGCTCTGTTGAAACTAGGGCATTTGAGAGAAAGGTGACTTCGCGCTCTGCTTGCGAGCTCCAGGCACCGCATACGACAGCAAAACTTGGCTGACATGTTCACAGCAGCATATGTTACCAGCGGACTATGTTATTTCACCAAGCCCAAGGGGTGGTTCAGGGCCTCTTTAAACGAACGCATCTGGCCTATTTCCAAGCTCAACACTGCTTTTGTTTTTAATTATTAAGCTATATGCCAGAGGTACTGGCAGTCATAGAGGCATTGGGTAATCAAGATGTTCAAAAGGCATACACATACCTGCCGACTCTCCTGAATTGTCCGGGAGCCTCCTGAATTTTGCTTACATTACTCAATTGTACGGCCGTGACCTCAAATCACCCGAAAAGCAGTCCCCATAGCACAGCGTGTTTTTTTTTCTTTTTCATTCTTTTTTTACGCCCTATTGCCATAACCATATTACGCCTTGTAACATAACCATGCAAGAAAGCAGCGAGTGATAGATGGCTCTTTCGTAAGCCAGGAATAAGTACTTGCAAGTTTTTATAATATCGTTTGACTGACTTTCTGTGCAGTATGTACTCTGTACCACGTGCACTGGTTTGCACGGTGGCAAAAATGTTTTGGACCCCCCCCCTTGCGCGGCGCTCTCCCGAATTTTCATATTGCTTGGTTGGCAGGTATGCATACATGAATATCTTGGGAAATATCTACAAAGATTTCCACAGCTACATTGGTTCTCCACAAGGAAAGTAGTAAGTTAAATATCAAGAGAGGGGTCAGGGCAAGGAGACACCACAATCTCTCCAATGCTCTTCATTCCATGCTTGGATGTATTCAAGCTCTTAGGCTGGGAAGGCTTAGGAGTGAGGATGAACGGTCCATATCTCTGCAAACATTGGTTTGCAGGAACTTCACATTCCGGTTAAAAATTCGGTTGCAAAGGCAAATTACAAAAGAATAACATTAGGTCGGAGCGTATACGGCTGTCATTGCCAAATCCTGACTGGGAGCTTACCGGTGTCGTTGGAAAGAATAATGTACAATCATTGCATTCTACCGGTGCTAACATATGGGGCAGAAGCTTGGAGGTTAACATAGAAGCTTGAGGACAATTTAAGGACTGCACAAAAAGCGATGGAACAAAAAAATGTTAGGCCTAACATTAAGAGACGGGGAGAGAGCGGTGTGGATTAGATAGCAAACAGGGATAGCTGATATTCTAATTGGCAATTGGAGAAAAAAATGGACCTCGGCAGGCGTAGGATGGATAACCGGTGAACCATTAGAGTTACCGAATTGATACCAAGAGAAGGGAAGCGCAGCCGAGGACAACAAAAAACTAGGTGGGGTGATAAAGTGATAAAGCCTTTGATCATAGTTTTCTGTCGACGGAGGCGAACAACACCCTGGGATCTTAGCTATAGACAGCTTAACTGTAAAAATGCTTGCTGCATATTAGCTACGGGACCTACAGATATATCAAGTGGTAGATGTAGACAACGTCCTTGACTTCAACCAGAGTGATTTTCAAAAAAATTGAAAATGGCCTTTTTCAGAAAAGTATTTTCAAATTTCAATGTTTTTTGACAAACCACTCATGTTTCATTGCAATTTTTAAATATAACGGTGCTTGACCAAGCACCGACAATTAATTAGACAGAATGTGAAAACATAGAGGTTCATGTGCACAGAGTTTTATTATCCTCATTTTAATTAGTTAAGCAATAAATTTCTGAATTACCGGCATTTTGGTCCATTTGCCATTTTTGTGATTTTTTTTTCAAAATTCCTTCCGTAGCTAAGTGTAATAAAAACGTATAAGGTAGCATTTCACTTGTTCTTTGTGAGGAAAAAATATCGTGATCGAGAAGTGTACGATTGTTTCTCTGTGCGTGCTCAAAGTTCAGAAATCGCAAAACTGTCGTAAAAGTGTTTTCGAAGGCCAAATTTTTTTTTTTTTTCAGTAGATCAAAAAAAATTTTCACGAAACTAAGTTCGGAATCACTGTTCAGGGCCTAAAAACCTGCACCTAAAGTAAGTTTATGCTAAATCGGTAATGATGACCAGGACCACCTGTTCGTTCTTATCTGGATTCACCCTACATGTGCACTAATGTGGGGCACAATATACCACATGTCCATCGAGGTTTACACCTTCATGCAACATTTGTAGAGAGCTGCTTTTGTGAGGACCATGGTCTTGAATTCTTACTAAGGAAAATTGCACGACTCAGTAGTGCTTACTATAAATGCTGTGCATGTATGGAAAAAATTGTATAACTTATTACAAGCCATGAGCTGGGGGCACACAAAAGGTCATCCGCAAGGTAACCATAGACAACACAAAGTGACCCATAGACGCCGACTACGGGGGGGCAGCCCTAAAGTGTCATTACCGGAGTTCTGTTAACCACATAATTTGAGCATCCATTGCGTTGCCTCTACCTTTGCACTTTTGTTGTGGCTAAAAGCTTATGGCATCGTTGTTGGCGCGGACGTGCACGGCTTTTAATTTATACTTTCCCTTTATTTCGGCAAATCCTGACAATGGGAGGACAAGCGCATTAGAAGCACCAGCGACGGCTACCTTATCCATGTTTCCTCACTTCAACATTTTTTTTTAATTTCCACTATATTTTTAAAGAGAGTGAGGTAGCCAACTAAATGGATAGCCTACAGTGCCTAGAGA
Organism: Dermacentor silvarum; assembly: GCF_013339745.2. Taxonomy (NCBI): domain Eukaryota; kingdom Metazoa; phylum Arthropoda; class Arachnida; order Ixodida; family Ixodidae; genus Dermacentor; species Dermacentor silvarum. Next base: position 102,196,506 of record NC_051155.1, on the reverse strand, counting down.
ATGAATATGTTGATGTATGTTCACCTCACTTCAAATTACTTTGTGTGCTTTTTTGACCCTGAAAAAAACCTGCAGACTTCAGTGACCCCTTTGGCAGTCTTCTATCAATGGCATGTGAAAAGCGCCTGAATGATGTGTCTCAATATTGATTCTCTTTCCAGTAGGCAATGCTAATGACTGGCGACAAAAAGAAAAAAAAGTCTTCCCATTATTTACAAGATTTATGCATTAGGGATGGAAACATTGCCTCTTGCATGCAGAGGCCATAAATACGGGGTGTTTCAGCAAACGCTTTAAAAAAATATATAAAGGTTGCCTGTGGCAGATAGCACAATTCTAGTTGAAGAGCTGGTCTACTCGAAGAGGCGGACATTACTTGCACAAAAATTGAAATACATAATAACATTACTTGCACAAAAATATTGAAATACATAATAGACTAATTAAAAAAATTCACCAATTAGGTTTTTAACATATTTACTCATGGACCATGTTGCAATTTACAAATTCCAGCCGTGGAGTTCGCAAGGCGGATGCACTAGGAACTAATTCTCAGGATGGCACCAGTTTCGAGATATTAATTCCCGAACATTGCGGAGAAATGCATTGGCGTTCCAGTTATATTTGTGCTTACCCGCCGTGGTTGCTTAGTGGCTATGGTGTCGGACTGCTAAGCATGAGGTCATGGGATCAAATCACGGCCATGGTGGTTGCATTTCGATGGGGGTGAAATGCTAGAACACCTGTATACTTAGATTTGGGTGCACTTTAGATCCCCAGGTGGTCTAAATTATTCCAGAGTCCTCCACTACGGCGTGCCTCACAATCAGATCGTGGTTTTGGCACGTAAATACGTAAAATCCCATAATTTATACATCTATTCATACTTTTGTGCTTCGATACATAAAACAACATTTTGTTAAAAAAGTGACTGGCACGCCAATGCAAAGTTAGAGAATATCTCGACACTGGCGTCTGCCTGAGAATTGGTTCCAAGTGGATCCGAACTCCACGGCTAGAATTTGTAAATTGCGGCATGGGCCATATGGTAATTAGGTAAATACATAATTCGTTAATTTTGTTAATTAGTTGATTATGCATTTCACTTTTTTGTGCAAGTAATGTCCACCTCTTTGAGTAGGCAAGTTCATGAACTAGAATTGTGCTATCTGCCACAGGCCCGCTTTAAGAATTTTGGAAACTGCTCGCTGAAACACCTTGTATGTAGAATTCACACAGTAACCGAAATGATGCCAAGCTGGATTCACTAGAAATCAGACTAAATAGAAGTCTAGAAGTCATGCGCAGCAGCGCTTAGACTCGGACTCAAAGTATTAAAAAACAAAGAATGCAGTTTGGCTGTGAAGGCGAAGCGGTATTAGTGATAGCGAAGTAGAAGACAATTACACGAAGGAAGATTATTACCGTGTAAATCCGTGTAAGGATTGCGCTCGTGTAAGGGCCACACCCCTAACTTGACAGCCAACATTTAAAAAAAAAGATGGTGTGATTTAGCTTTGGTTGACCCTGGTTGATAGCGAAAGCTTCACTGGCCTGGCTTGGCCCATTGTCAAGCTGTGGCCGAGGTGTGGTTTCGCAATTATATACAGACATGTTTGCAATGGATACATTGTTTATTAATCTTTTCTTTTTTCTTTAATGCCTATGAAGACACTGCAATGATCAGTAAAGTAGCGAGACTTGGTTGCAACTCGCAGCCGGGCCCAACTCTACTTGGGCAAAGGCGGCAATATCTCCTTTCAGGGCTCCGTAAAGGCCTAAATATAGTCCGACTTAGCGTTAACACGTGCACACGCTATTTCATGTTGGCGAGAACAACAGCTACTATAGTTCGACCGATGGTTCGACGTACTGGCGTCGCCAACGTAACAGGACGCTCGGCCAATGCGCTCCAACACGCCCGACGTCTGATGACGCTCGCCCACGTGCCGATAATGTCGGACTATAAACTCGCCTTAATACTCTCTTGTGGTTTGGCCTGTAGGTGAAAACTATTCAGTCGCCGATGGCTGCCTGAGGTAGCGTAATGAAGCTTTCGCTTTAAAAGTAGCAGTGCATACAAATCAGAATGTCAAGCGATTTAACGAATGTCATTTGAGCGCGCAGGCTTTCGCTTTCACCCTCTTTGGCGTATGCTAAAGTGACTGTCAAATTTTTTGTTTTGCACTTTTCATATTTAGTTTAAGAATATTTAATATGAAAGGCATGCGCTGCTGGTGTTTTGTTTCATGATATTTGTTTGCGGGCTGTCATACCCAAACATCCGAGGAATAAGTTTGTAAATAATGCAAAACAAAGTGTGAGCAACGATAACGTTGGACTATAAACGCGCCTTAATGCTCTCTTGTGGTTTGACCTGTAGCTCTCAAGGTGAAAACTGTTGAGTCGCCGATGGCTGCCCGAGGTAGCGTAATGAAGCTTTCGCTTCAACAAAAAAAAAAGGACATCCAACCCAGAAGCAATGGCGTTCAGTGCGTTGATTCTGATCGGGCTCAACAGAGAATTGTTGCGCGCAACATACTTTCGCGCGTCGCTACTGAATGTTGAGAGGAGGCGATCGCAGAGGTTTACGGCGGATTTCATACTCGTAGTTGGCAAAATGAGGTCAAATGGCCCGGTCCCATGAAAGGCCCCTCCAAATCGCGACAGAAAAGTGTGGCCCTTACATGAGTCCATACGTTAGTTATAGTGGCCATGTAAATTGTAGTAAACATTCACCTAAAATTAAAATAGGAAGCATAGTGTAATGCATGGACCATGTAAACCTGGAAATACCTCACTGGATGACCTCGAGCACTCGCTTTCACAATGCCAACATTATGAAGAACGCCGGCAGCGGAGGTGAATGTTTCGTACAGCCGCGTGATTCGCCACAACTCTGAAAATTAGCTTCATCATCATTATTTGCCTATTTTCATCTCGACTACTGATGTCTTCTGTCAGTGATCTGCAATGACCTCTGTCTCTCAAGGGGTGCACAAAGACAGCCTGGCAAGGAAGACAGCGCGCATGAAGTTAGCAGCCATCCCTGCTTGCCTTTATATTGCACCCAACAATGATTACCAACAATTAGATATGGCATGCATGCTGCATAAGCGTCAACCACGCACAGTCATTCACAGCTACAGCAGGGCTAGAGGAGAAGACACGTGCTTTCCTTCCCATTCGCATTCAGTTACGTAACCCACAACTAACCTGAATATTGAGCGCTTGGGAAGATAATGCCCATCAAGCCGCCATCCTTTTCGGCTCACTGTTACGTGCTTTTTCCCACACCCACAGTGTATGGGTAGCTCTTTTATATGGCTTTTGGATTTAATACAGAACATCACGGCGATGACAACAGCAAAAATTTGCCTGGAGTGTCCATATAATTGCTTTCGCCATAAATCGAGAAATAGAAAATTGTTAGGAAAGGGTATATATAATATATATATATACACAGGGTGTTTCAGCGAACACTTTCAAAAATTCTTCAAGGTTGCCTGTGGCAGATAGCACAATTCTAGTTCATGAGCTGGTCTACTCGAAGAGGCGGACATTACTTGCACAAGAAATTGAAATGCATAATCGAATAATTAACAAAAATTTATTAAGTTTTTAACTAATCACCTGATGGCCCATATTGCAATTTACAAATTGTAGCCGTGGAGTTTGCAAGGCGGATCCACTTGGAATTAATTCTCAGGATGACACCAGTTTGGAGATATTAATTCCCGAACTTTGCGGAGATATGCATTGGCGCTGCAGTTAGTTTCTTAACAAAACGTCGCTTTATGCATTGAAGCACAAGATTAACTGGAACGCTAATGCATTTTTCCGCAAAGTTTGGGAATTAATATCTCCAAACTGGTGTCATCCTGAGAATTAATTCCAAGTGGATCTGCCTTGCGAACTCCACGGCTACAATTTGTAAATTGCAATATGGGCCATCAGGTGATTAGTTAAAAACTTAATTATTAATTTTTTGTTGATTAGTGGAGTATGCATTTCAATTTCTTGTGCAAGTAATGTTCGCCTCTTCGAGTAGACCAGCTCATTAACTAGAATTGGGCTATCTGCCACAGGCAACTTCAAATAAATTTTGAATGTGTTCGCTGAAACACCCTCTATATATATATATATATATATATATATATATATTGTAACACACAGTTGGTTAAAGTTTAATTGATTTACGTTGGGCAAACTTGTGCCCGACAAACAGTTAAGCAAGAGTCTCGCTCCAACGTACACGGTCTTCTCACAAGAGTTCCACACGTCTTCTTCGTGTCCCGCCTGATGATCTCTTGCTCCGATCGCACGTGCCTTGTGAGCACATGTTGGCCACTTCGCTGCTGCTATCTTTCATACGTAGCAACACATGGACGTGCACAGGAGACGGCTGGCACGCGAGATTTGAAGGCACCTTGTGTGATTGTCCCCCTTCCAAGAATGCATCGTCTCGATGCTCATAAAAAAGGTGGTGGTTTCCAGGCTGTCATTCAGAAAGGTTGTTGGCCTATTGTCGGTTATTGTCTGTCGTAGTAGGGTTTCATTCGGATGACATTAACGACTTCAGTGCGATGCCGCCGTCATGAAGAGGTTACTTTACCTTCTGGAAGAACTTTGTAGTTCAAGGGGCTAAGTCGGCAAATTATCCTGTACGGGCCAAAATAACGACGAAGAAGCTTTTCGGATAGGCCACGCATCCGTACAGGAGTCCACACCCATACCCTGTATCCAGGTGCATACTGGACATTTCTTCGTTGCAAGTTATATCGATTCGCATCGGTTTCTGTTGCTGGTGAATGCGGTGTCGCACCAGCTGCCGTGCCTCTTCAGCTCTTTCTGTGAAGTCGCGAATATCATGGTCATTTTCCGAGGTCTCTACACGTAGCATTGCATCTAAGGGTGTGGTGACGGTCCGGCCAAAAACAAGTTGGAAAGGTGTCATTCGAGTCGTCTCTTGCACTGCGGTATTGTACGCAAACGTTGCGTATGGTCGAACCTTGTCCCATGTTCGGTGCTCCATGTCCATGTATATTGATAACATATCGGTCAGTGTTCTTTTGAGTCGTTCAGTCAGTCCATTTGACTGCGGATGATATGCTGTGGTTTTTCTGTGACTGGTGTGCTTCAGTTTCATAATAGACTGCGTCAAATAGGCAGTAAATATGGTTCCTTGGTCCGTGATCAGAACTTTAGGAGCGCCATGCCGTAGTACTATGTGCGTGACAAAAAATTCAGCTACTTCAATGGCTGTTCCCTTAACAAGAGACCCTGTCTCGGCATATCGAGTTAGGTAGTCAGTTGCAACTACGATCCACTGCTTTCCTGACGACGATGTAGGAAAGGGGCCAAGTAAATCCATTCCCACTTTTGCAAATGGAATTTCCGGTGGCTGTATGGGTTGTAGGAGACCTGCTAGCTTCTATGGTGGCATTTTATGTCTTTGGCAATCCTGGCAGGTTCTCACATAGTGTTGCACAGAATTCAACAACTTTGGCCAGTGATACTTTGTACGTATGCGTGCGAAGGTTTCGCCGACTCCTAAAGGCCCAACCGCATGCACGCAATATTCAAGTGACAGCGACAAGGGACGCGACAGGCACACCCTGTCGCGCTGTCGTGTCGCGGCGTGGAGCAACCACATGAACGCGACATCGCGAAAAAGAGTAGCGACGGATTTACATTGTTGTGCGCATAAATGTTATCTTACGCGCGTAAAGAAATCTCAATTTTATCAAAAGGTCAATGTTTTATCTAGACCTAGCTAAAATATGCTATCATCCCCAGTGAAAATCCGTCTCATGCATCCCCGGTGGAACTCCGTTCCATGCCGCCAGCATAAGGTGCCGTGGCGCCATCTGTTGAGTAAAACTTAAAACTTTCTCGGCTCTCGGTGGCGTCTCAGGCTTAACAGCGTCAAAACAAAACAACCGATCTCAATAATAACGACAAGAGAGCGCCGATACTTAGTCTTCAGCTAGTGATGAGGTGAAGCGATGACTGATTGTACTATTTATTTTTTGCTGTCACAGCAGAGAGCAAGTTGCAAGAGCGAATTCAGATCGAAGCGGGCAGACTGATTGCTGCCATGTTGTTGTGCAATCGCTGTCCCCAGCGGATGTCGTCGCGCTGACTTCCGGGCGACAAGTGATATTTTCTGGCTGGCCAGAAACCGGAGACACGACCAGCAACAGCGACGGATAGCCCTCCGCGACGGCAAAACCTGTCGCTCGTCGCCGTCGCTGTCGCTCGAAAATTGCGTGCATGCGGTTGGGCCTTAAGTGTCCTGCTGATGGGTCACCCGCCGGGGTGGCTCAGTCAGCTAAGGCGTTGGTTGCGCTGCTGAGCACGAGGTAGCGGGATCGAATCCCGGCCGCAGCGGCCGCATTTCGATGGAGGTGAAATGCAAAAACGCCCGTGTGCTTGCGTTGTAGTGCACGTTAAAAACCCCCAGGTGGACAAAATTAATCCGGAGCCCTCCACTACGGCGTGCCTCATAATCAGAACTGGTTTTGGCACGTAAAACCCCAGAAAGAAGAAGAATGCTGATGGGTCATCGTGGCACGCTTCCAATATCTCTGCGCGTAACTTTGAAGGTACGACGAGCAGAAATGTCTCAGCACTATGTTCAAAATTTCTTTTGTACAGGACGTTATTCCTCAGTACGAACGATGACAAGCTGCGGATAAAAGCTTGTGGAACGCCGACAGTGTGTCCTTCTAGGTGATCAATGAGCAGACGTAACTCCGCGTCAGAGTGCTGATGCTGTTCCATTTGCGATGGTTTTACAGCTCCTAGGAACGAGCAATCCTGGTCATCTTCAGCTGGTGTAGATTTCGTGGATTCAATCGCTGCACGCAACAAGCAATCAGCATCAATGTGCTAGTGACCGGACTTGTATATGACCGTTATATCGTACTCCTGCAGTCGTAGGCTCCATCTTGTAAGCTGTCCAGATGGGTCTTTTAAGATTTACCAGCCAGCACAACGAATGATGGTAGCTTATAGCTCGAAATGGTCTGCCATATAAGTATGGTCTGAGCTTGCTGATGGCCCATATCACCACGAGGCATTCTTTTTCTGTCGCTGAGTAGTTCACCTCAGCCTTTGAAAGATTACGACTAGCATGCGCAATCACTCATTCCTCTCCATTCTGCCACTGAATGAGTACGGCCCCGAGGCCTAAATTGCTTGCGTCTGTGTGGATATCAGTCTCGGCTTCCTGGTCAAAATGCGCAAGAATTGGATGATTCTGAACACGTGTTCGTAGTTCATTGAAGGCATTCTCCCGTTCACTTGACCAGACGAAAGGCATGTCTTCTTTTGTTAGCCGCGTTAGCGGTTTGGCAATCCATGAAAAATTTTTCACGAAGCATCTGTAGTAGGCGTAGAGTCCTAAGAATCGTCTAACGGCCTTTTTGTCGGTTGGTTTTGGAAATTTTTCAACAGCCGCAGTTTTCTCATGGTCTGGGTGAATGCCTTCAGAACTGACGACATGGCCAAGGAAAAGGAGCTTGTGAAAGCCGAAATGGCATTTCTGTGGTTTTATCGTCAAACCTGCTGATCTAATAGTTTTCATCACAGCCTGCAGTCGTTCTTCATGCTGCTAGAAGGTAGCAGAAAAAAACACGATAAACGAGACAGGTTTGCCATTTCAGACCGGTGAGCACAGTGAGCACGGTGTGCACGGAGCTGCGGTTCCCGGATCACCTGTCTGACCTCTTCTTGAACCACGTCTGCCAGTGGAGAGGGCGTTGGAGTGTTCTGGTCAAGTCGTAGCCTCTGAAGCTCTTCTCGCACTACAGATCGTACGAGCTCCCGAATGACTTGCACGCTGCTTCCAAAGACTGCTGGAACTGCGTCTACAGAGGTGACGTTCATTTCCCGGTTGTACATCCTTGATCGCTGAAGCAACGTTCTTTCCATTGTTGTTGCCTCCGAACGAAACTCGGCGACCGTGCGCGGCAGGCTACGAAAAAGCCCTGCGAACAGTTCCTGTTTTACGCCCCGCATTAGATGGCGAAGCTTCTTGTCCTCGCTCATGTTCGGATCAGCTCGGCGGAATAGGTGGGACATGTCTTCTACATACATGGCGACGCTTTCATTTTTTCACTGGTTTCTTGCTTGTAGGGCAGCTTTGGCCCTCTCCCTGTGGTCCGTACTAGGGTAAGTGGTAAGCAACTCCCGTCGGAAAGCATCCTACGACACAAATGTCGCTTCGTGGTTTTCAAACCATGTTCTTGCGCTGTCCTCTAACGCGAAGTAAGCATTTTGCAGCTTGTGCTCTTCGTTCCATTCGTTGAACTCCGCGATGCGCTCAAAGCGTTCCAGCCAGTCCTCTGCGTCTTCAAATGTGTCGCTCTGGTGTCATCGGCGGATTCACTACAATGTGAGTTGGCGTGACCTGAGTTGTCATCTTGGTAGCGTTTCTGTTAACAGACGTTGATGCTCCGAGAGAATCCGGCAAAGGTAAAAACTCGGGGGGGGGGGGGGGGGGGGACTGCTGCGTTGGTGAACAGGAGTCAGTTCGGTGGGTGCGAGTCGGTGAGGATCTGGGCTGCGTTCTTTGACTCGAGAAGGGCTTGCTCATACCCAGCACCTCCACCAGAATTGTAACAAAGTTGGTTAAAGTTAGTTTAATTGATTTAAGTTGGGCGAACTTGTGCCTGACAAACAGTTAAACAAGAGTCTCGCTCCAACGTACACGGTCTTCTCACAAGAGTTCCACACGTCTTCTTCGTGTCCCGCCTGATGATCTCTTGCTCCGATCGCACGTGCCTTGTGAGCACATGTTGGCCACTTCGCTGCTGCTATCTTTCGTACGTAGCAACACATGGACGTGCACAGGAGACGGCTGGCGTGCGAGATTTGAAGGCACCTTGTGTCAATATATACACACAATATATGATGATGATGATGATGTGTCAATATATATATATATATACACACACGCATGGGTAGGTTTGGGAAAGCTAGTCGGGCACCTGCCCCACTCCCTCCCTCTGGAGGGAAATGAAAACTTTCTGCCTATGCAGTGACCGTATTTTTATGAGGCCCGCAGTCGCAAAGACTTTAGGAGGCTTCCTAAATTGCTTCCACTTGAGGGGATGTCCCTACCATTATGTTTGGAGCACAATCTTGTAGCCACGTTAAATAAGCAATTTGGATTCTCAATGAAGTATGCATTGAACTTTTTTCTAGAGTCTACCAAAGTACGAAACAGACGCCAACTAGAACAAACTAGAGTGCCTGAACAATGGCCCTTGATCCTTGATTTAATCTGGGCTCAAGAGTGCTCGCATATGCCTGTGTGATAGTGATCAATATACAAAAAGCCGACTTCACCTAACAAACTTTCTAAGTGCAACTGTTGATGGCTTTTTTCCAGAGGGTCATAGCTGTAGTGACAACAAAAATATAATAATTAGAGGGACAACCATTTCACCTTTCTCGGTTATTTTTTATGCAGATCCTGTATATGTGGCTACCTACAACATCGGCATGTTTAAAGCACGTCGACATTTCCGAGTTGCGGCAACTCGGGCCATTGGAGAATTCCCACCAAAAAACTGTAAGCATGCACACACAGAAGCGGCAGAACATAGAAATTGGTGACAGCGCATGCACAGTAAAGGTACAGCACGTGCATTTTGAATGAAGGAAACAGGTGTAACAGGCAATAATTGCCGAAGGCACTAACAAAATTCCTTTAGTCATATTTGTCAAGCATGCCAATGACAACAGTAGCTACTCTTTTGCAAAAACGGAAAAACTTTCCTAATTCTACAGATATTGTAGTGGTACTCAAAGTGACAACTTACCAACTAGCCTCTCAATGAATGCATTCTACAAAACTAAAGGTGTATTTTTACACTTTCAGTTTTGCAGAATGCATTCACTGATAGGGCTAGTTGGTGCTAATTCATGATAAAGCTTACGGCAAACACAACACAAGGAGGTGACAGGACAAGATTCCTTGTCGCTCTTATGTAGTGAAGGAGTGTGCCGGTCTGGGCTGGTTGGTACATCATTAGTAAGTGAACAAACAGCGCTAGGACGGGACGGAGTGAGTAGACAGACAAGGCGCTGAACTAACAACCACTGGTTTATTGCTGTGAAGGCAATATATACAAAGCACAGGTTCAGCACAGTTTTTCTGGCCTTCTGCGCTGAACCTGTGCTTTGTATATATTGCCTTCACACCAATAAACCAGTGGTTGTTAGTTCAGCGCCTTGTCTGTCTACTCACTTCGTCCCGTCCTAGTGCTGTTTGTTCACTTAGTTATGTAGTGTTTGCGGTAAGCCTTATCGTCAACCTAGTTTTGTCGCACCAGCCTGCAGCATTTCGCCACCATATGAATTGCATGCAGTGGATGCCTGCATACTTGTGGCTCGCAGTACCTTAGCATAAATTCGCTTAGCTTGCCTCGCAAGGTGCCTCAATTTTTAGCCAATATTCCCTTTTGAACAGCCCTTACCTTCGTTTAACGCTGCTTTCTTTTTTTCTTTTCTCTTCCATGCATCCAGGAGCTAAAGGCACTAAGACAGCGCAAGAAACATGCGAACTGCCGCCTGGAAGTGCGAATGCCGGTAGGCTACGTTGCACACGTCCAGAGGTGGAGGGAAAAATGCTCTCTCCGCTACCTGCTCAGCCTAAGCAAAGATCCAACATGCAGGGTGTATCACCAGTTTATTTGCTCGTTGCCGTCACCCCAGCTGCCACAGCCTCCTCCCTGCCGGAAACCACCACCTCGGCGACTGGCCCAACCTCCTCCCTCGGAACAGGCTGGCTGCCGATGTGAATCATGGCTGGCAGCAGCAATGCCAGAGTCTTCCCTGTACCTGTCTGTGCGATTCGGATGACGTCTTGATCTTGAAGCAGGATTGGCCAGGCATGGCTCTGTATTGGAGATGGCCTCGTGAACTTCTTTTTTGGATCTCTTCTAAGATTTCTCGATAGTTTGAAAACGCCTGCTCGAACGTTGTCACGGGGTTAGTTGCTACGTCTGGTGGCGGCTCTTGCTCTGGGCCCAAGTACTTGACAACTATATTGTTGTTGGCTGCCCTGAAGGCCACCATCTCCTCTACGGACATAGACGCAACTTGAGGGTCTTCAATGTAAAAATGTTTGATTACCGGTGCGAGAGAGGCCCAGCGCCTCTTCGTCTCTTTGTCACACTTGGCAAGCAGCTTGTCCCAGTTGAGTAAAGGTGGCGGTTCTTCGCATTTGCTGGAGCATACTGGTTCTTCCGGAGGATGGACGATTGCGTCGATGAGCTCGCGGGCCTTGCGACGCGCCTCTTCAGGGCCCGGGAGCTCGATCTTGGTCTCAAAGTAATTATCTGCGTCGTCTTTCTTGACCCACATGCACGCACCACAAGAATCCTGATGCTCACGGATCCTGGAACCACCTCTGCCAATGATCCTGGCAACATCTTTGACTGGCACCACGATCACTTCAGCATTCGGGCGCGACGCATTGGGTCGTTGATAGTTACCCAGGCCACGGCCCCGACCAGACGCTGCACCGAGGTGACCTCGTTCGCCTAACGCCTGAGTTCTCAAGTCGGCTGTGAAAGTGGAGGAACGTATTCGACCTCAATCCACTCGTAATCTCCATTCTTCGAAGCAGCGTCCATAACAGGGGATACAGCATTCCCTGACCGATGGACGGTCGTGGTGTGAAGCTCGTCAGATGTGGGCCTTGTGGCAGACGGACTACTATCAACACAACAGGTGCCTTAAGACTTCATAGTCAAGAAATGTCATTCATAAAACCTGGACACTTGCATATATGCACGCCACCACCACCTCTTTAACAAACATATAGCACAACATGTGTGAAATAAATGAGTTCAATCTGCCGCGGTGGCTCAGTTAGCTAAGGCGTTGCGCAGTTGAGCAACGAGGTCGTGGAATGGAATCCCGGCCGCGGCGGCCGCATTTTGATGGAGGCGAAATGCAAAAACGTCCGTGTGCTTGCGTTGTAGTGCCCATTAAAGAACCCCACATAGTCAAAATTAATCCGGAGCCCTCCACTACGGCGTGCCTCATAATCAGAACTGGTTTTGGCACGTAACACCCCAGAAAGAAAGAAAAAAAAGAAAAGAAGATAAATGAGTTCAGTTGGTATACCTTAGCTGACGCTACAACTTTTTATTTGTATTTCTTGGCTTACATATGTGGCACTTTGTTTCGCAACGCGTATGATAGGTCAACTTGCCATTTCGCAGCTTGCATGCTAGTCTGCGACAGTAAGCGCATCTCGAAGTGAAATCATGATTCGACCTGAGGTTTCTTTCAGAATTTGTTTCGGCTCCCACAACCTCCTTCTCGAGAGCGAGTACTGCCGCGAAAGTCGTTAATGTCTTTGGTGACTTGAGTGTCAGCTACCGAGCAACCATTTCTCATGATCGGTCGTGAGCCTTTCCGTGTTTCCTCTTTGCAGCACCTACGGATAGGTGCTGGACTTGTGGAGACAGTTTCCTTGAAGTATACGTGTGCGAATTTGATGACGCAAAACAAATATCTCGTCGAAATGTGGCATGACGTCGCAAGCAAGGAATGGAATGGATACGTTTGCTTGCGTGCTTTGTTACCTTAGAGGAACTTTTGCCTGCCGTGTGCCCTTCTGCATTCTTCTCTCACCTTTGACCGTGCATGAACTTGCACTTGAATGTATCCCTGTTAACAGCTTTTATAGTGTTCAATCTTCACATACTTGACACAGTCATGTAGTAGTGTTGCCACAGGAGTTTGAAATTGGCGTGCAGATGCAATTGTTTTATTTGTTTTCTCGTATCTTAGGACAACGCCTGTATCTGAATGAGTGCATCTTCTTCGCAATTGGAATAGCCGTTGTTAAACGTAACTGTGCACGCAGAGGTGAAGTGGAGTTGTGCAAGCGGTCGTAGTAGCATTTTAAATAGATGTATAATATAAACAATATTTGTGCCCGGCTGTACCGGCGTCCATGTGGCGTCGGCTACCCGGGAAACTTAAAACTGCCGATTTTCTTGGGCGTGATCGAATAATATGCTGCGCTTTCGCCAAGTGTTTTGCAGTCTGTTTTGTTTTTAAATTGGAGGTGTTTTGTGCCTAAAAGAATATTCTGGGGTGTTACGAGCGTATGGGGCAAAAACCACTGCCTGATGCGACATGCCGTAGGGGGGGAGGGGTAATTTTGACCATCTTGTTCATTTTTTTTAACGTGCATCTAAATCTAAGTATATGAGTGTGCTTGCATTTTGCCGCCATTGAAATGCGGCTGCCAAGGCCGGGATCGAAGCCACTACCCCAAACTGCGGCACAAAGACATATAGCCGCTGGATTACGGTGGCGGGTATGTTTGCATGGCTTATTGTCCACAAGTGTATACGGTAACACATAATAGTACTAAAACGCAATGAATGTATGATATAAAAGAACTCTAGACGCGGAATACTTATACATTTTTTGCAAATTATTACCTCAAGTAGTTTCAGAGTAGGCACGATTTCATTCGACCCATCTGATACAGGCAGTTTTTCAAAGGGGACATGCACGTGTATAGTCATGTGCAGTGCCGTTAACAAAGTTAACAAATCTTGAGAAAATTATAAACCATGCTTTTACACTGCATGAAAAGACATTCTACAGGGACACCGGCAGTAACACAGGCATTGTGAAATCAAAACAGTGTATAGTGTTGAAATGGGTAGGCTAGAACTATCTAATGGTACTGCATATCTATCTCTATAGTTGTAGTTTCACAGTAGAAGTGGTAAAAGGTCATTCAAGGCACTTAATTATCAGGTGAGAAGAGACAAGGCAGGCTACTGCAGCCACAAGGTGCTGCATTTTTGACCGACCATTTTATTTTCAATGCTTCTTGCCCTTCGTCATTGGCTTGTATGCTGCCGCGCCATCGTTGCTCAGTGCATGATAGCAAATAAGAATGAAAAATGAAATGGAACGTTGCAAAATATGGTCCCAGCAATAAGCCAGACTTAACCTGGGCGACGTCTAGTGACCACTTTTCCAAGCAGACGTCCCTGCAACCCCTCATAGGATGCGCTGTAATGATCGACGGACGGGCCAAGTTAGTGGAGAGCAGACAGCAAGGTAAGGTAGCTAAACAACTGAGCAAGAGGTGAAGCTCTGCATGTTCTAACACACGAGTGCTTGGCCTTCGTCCACACGGGCAAGTAAACATAGACATTTAGATTGTGACACTTTCTGGAGCGTGTTTCCAGAGGGGATAAGTACAGCCATTATCTGTGCCTTGTGTCAAGACTACAGGTTTTCCCGCTCAGTTTAATCCAAGCGCCACTAAACATAATCCAGGTGCCAGCCACCTTAATCCAAGTGCCATCCGAATTGATCCTTGTGCTAGCCATTTTAATTCAAGTGCCACTCATTTTAATCCCGGTGCTAGTCAATTTAGTCCTCTTGGCAATTGATTGAGGAGCGAATAATTCTTGCAAAAGTGGTAACAGGCATCACAAATGCCGTCTATTTATTGACATCATCACTGTATTGGCGTCAGCACTAAGGTAGTGCAGTTTCCGTGCTACCAGTATTGTCATAGCTGCTTCACAAACACTTAAGTGTACTATATCACTCATTTCCTCCTTTTTGAGTCTCGTTTCTTTTGTGAGAAAAGTGACTCACAATCGTGGCGCACATTGCGCTACTTGTGTTGTATCATGACATGCGACTTCCTTATCGTCGTGCATATATCGGTCGAATTGGTTTGCAAGCGTAGGCAGAAAGTTTTAATTTTTCCAGTGGGGGCTGGTGCCCGACCAGCTTTCCAAAACCTACCCGTGTATATATATATATATATATATTACCCGCAGCTAACCATTTTCTATTTCTAGCGACAGCAATTATATGGACACTCCAGGCAAATTTTCGCTGTTGTCGTCATCGTGATGTTCCGTATTCAATCCAAAAGCCACATAAATGAGCTACCCATACATTGTGGATGTGGGAAAAAGCACTTAATAGAGCTGAACACAATGGCGGCTTGATGGGCATTATTTTCCTGTGCGCTCAATATTCGGGTTAGTTGTAGGTCACGTAATCAAACGCGAATGGGAAGAAGAGCACGCGTCTTCTCCTCTATCCCTGCCGTAGCTGTGAATGACTGTGT
Organism: Dermacentor silvarum; assembly: GCF_013339745.2. Lineage (NCBI taxonomy): Eukaryota > Metazoa > Arthropoda > Arachnida > Ixodida > Ixodidae > Dermacentor > Dermacentor silvarum. The sequence goes on along the minus strand of NC_051155.1, from coordinate 102,181,358 downwards.
GTGGTTAACGCTTATGCGGCCTGCTTGCCATATCTTATTGTTGGTAATCATTGGTGTCAAAGGGCGAGCAGGCATGGCTGCTAACTTCGTGTGTGCTGTCTTCCTTGCCAGGCTGTCTTTCCTTGCCCCTTAAGAGGCAGAGGTCATTGCAGATCACTGACAGAGGGCGTCAGTAGCGGACATAAAAATAGGCAAATAAGCATGATAATCTCATTTTCAAAGTTGCGGTGAACCACGCAGCTGTACGAACCGTTCACCTCCGCTGCTGGCGCACGTTCATAATGCTTGCGTTGTGAAAGCGAGTGATTGAGGTCATCCAGTGAGGTATTTACAGGTTTACATGGTCCGTGCATTACACTATGCTTGCTATTTTAATTTTAGATGAATCTTTACTACAATTTATATGGCCACTATAACTAACGTATGGACTCTTGTAAGGGCCGCACTTATCTGTTGCGATTTTGACGGGCAAGTCATGTGACTTGCCATTGCTTCTTACCCCATGGCAACGTGTAAAAATATTGTCACCACAAGGAGGCACAACTGCACAACGTGAATGCGAACAGAAACGAGCGTGGAGCAGCAAGACCCGAACAGAACCATGCCAACCGAGCGCGCTCTCTAGCTCCGGCAGCAGCCGAACTACAGCGGAGGTACAGTGTACTAGACTACTGAGCTGAATTGGAGACACGGGGTACTTTAAGAACTTTGTGCTTTCCTACTCGGGCAGTGAAACAATGAAAAGGAATGGTGCAGTATTTATAGTAATCAAGGCAGTAAAAAATTCAATACTAGGCTATAACACACTCAGTAATGGCATTACCTGATTTTAACATACGCACCACGTTCCCGGCCTTCCATTCTGCTGGCAAGTACAAGCATTAAACAGACTGGATGAAATGGTATAATCAAATGCAGGGTGTTGCAGCTAACTCGTGCCAAGCTTTAAAACATCCACGTGCGCTTCACGAGAATGCAATTTAGTATTGTTCACTGTCCTCTTGGGCAACTCTGGAATAATTTACCCTATGCTTAGGTAATCAATTGACAATACTTTATTAACCCTTTCAGTGTTTTGGGAGGTGATGCACCCCCAGCATCGTACTTTTGCTCCTCAGATATTGTAAAACGAACACAACAGTTTAATTTTGGTAGTGCAGAGATGAAAAATTAACACAGTGTGGGCTCAGGGCTGTGGCTTCAGAGCCAGTGGCCAGCTGAGGCTCTCAAAGACGACACAGGGCGAAAAAGCCATCCAAAAGACTATCTTTACTGCCCGAAGCCCCAGGCAAACTGAGCAGCTTCCTGATTGCTGCTCCTTGCGCTCCGGCCCTAGGCTGGCTGCGCGTGGCATGGGCGCATAAGCCAGGCCCAGATAGTGATGGTGGTGCAGCAATGCAGCCGGTGTCCCCATAACGGATAATGGCAAATGTTCTGATGTGGTTCTCACAGCTGTCAAAAGGAACATAGCGGGACAGAAACATGTAAATGTAACAATATGTTAAGTGTTAAAAGTATTGCCTTAAACACAAAACTTGCTACCGAGAAGTTGGAAAGCCTATTGACAAATATCTAAATAATTTCTTTGATTGATTTGCTGTGGTTTTATTTTTTCCGCCATGCAAGGAAAGCGTGCAAGATTTGGAAAATACCACAGGACTAAGCAAGCGCGCAGCAAAATGATGCCCTCAAATATGGTACGAACAAATAATCGATGCTGTACGTAGACCGAAGGCATAAACTGGCCTCATGCGATGGAGATGGATCAAATACGATGGTCTTAGCATCCACGTTTGTGGAGATACCTTTTCTGTTCAAATAAATAAAGCAATGGGATATGCAATAAGTAACGCATGGCAATTCTTGAAGCTCTGTTAGCGTTTTGCTGTTGGCAGACAGCGTAAAGGGCTAGGAGGTTTTGACTGTGGGTAGTGAAGTATTGGAGACAACAGGTGTGTCCATTGCCTGTAACTTTGGCTTGCAGCCTATTCCTGCCTTCGGTCGGCATGCAGCATTGATCATTTGTTGGTAGCCTGTTTGAGGGCATAAACGTCGCTGTGTGCAAGTGTATAGTCATGTGGCAGTTCTTCAAATCTCGCATACTTTCTTTGCAGTCCATAAAAAAAATATAAGAGGGTGCTTTAGCAGCCCCCTTTTCCCTGCTTTTTTCTGATGTGTCTTGTTTCCTTTACTTTTTCCGAGTTGTGTTAATTCAAGAAAACACCATGCAATACCAACTTGCCGAAACTACCACCCTCGAGCCCAGCAGCTATCGCCACGGAAAGGAATTACTTGGATATTTGTCAATTAACTCTACAACCTCTCCATTGAAGATCTTGCTTTTAAACAAATATTTCAAAATTGTTGTTAAAACCTAAGCTCACAGTAAAAAAATATTAAGTTGGTTGCATCGTCATAATGCACACATGGATTTCTTAAGGCTTGGCACGGGTTGGCTGAAACATCCTGTATATAGATAGATGAGTAGCGTTACTTACGAGCAGTGAATTGATTTGACCAATACCACAGCAAAACAACATCTTTAAATAATAAATCAACTTGAACCTCTGCAAGGTCAACAACAGCTGGAATCTGGCAAACCAGTGCTGTGGAATCCCGTAAGATGGAGGAAGGTTCATGAAAGGGACAATCATCCACATTTGTTCCTGAAACACCCGGATTGGTTTCCTTTGTAGCTTCATGCTGCATGCAGGTGGACGACAAATTTTTCCTTTCATGAACAGCTGAAATCTTGGAAATGTAAAGGTAATTGGGCACATCTGACACTTCAACAGAACATCACAAAAAGTTTTAGTATCATTTCAGACTGCTTGACATTCCTTGCTTTCTGGTTTTTATTACACTACCATTTGTATTTGTCAGTGGTATGTAACTTTTTGTTGCACTTGAACATGCTCCCGAATTTTGGCAGGTTAGTAGAAAAAAGTTGAAAGATGTGCTTTGCTTTTATTGCTGCCCATTAAATGTCTCAATAAGCAGCCCCAAAAAGTTGAAATATTGTTTCTTGCGAGATGCAAAAGGTGTGTTTTTCTTATTTGGCAATCTTTTTTAGCATCTCGGTATACAATGGTGCACATCTCTTCGAGGAACGTCAGTGTGATGGCACACACTTAGTGACAAGCAGTGGTATTTTTTTGGAGGTTTGTTTTCGTAAATGATATGGTAAAAAAATTATAGCATGCATGTCAAGAAAAAATGCAAGCTCATTAATTGCAGACTAGTAGGCTCGCGTATACCCTTCATTTGGTGGTGCATGTTTTGAAAACGTTTATTTCAACAATATTTGGTGGTGGAAATTATAGCGTGCATGTCAAGAAAAAAATGCAAGCTCATTAATTGCAGACTAGTAGGCTCTCGCGAAAGCAATTCGTCTTGTGACTACTAATTCGATTAAGAAAACTGCCTTTTATGAGAAAATGTTAAAAAAGTAGCAATCACTTAAACCACGGGAATGAGTGAGAGAAATACCAAGTCAGGTTTGGTAGTAAGGGACTGAGTCTAGGAGGTTAGATGTAGAACGTGGGAAGGCCTAGAAACAAGTTGCATAGAATGCCAGCGATTTACTTCAGTGGCAAGAATTTTGGTGTCACTACTGTGCGACGATGCACCAAAATATTGAGCTGCCACTTACAGAAAAATTCAAGTATCTATTGATCTACTTGACGGGAGGTGCTAAATGCGCAATCGAAGGAATTGGGCTGGCCGACAGCAACTATACAACATCACTGTGAAGATACTGAGAGAGCGCTTCAGTCAACAGGAACTTTTGGTTAATGGACACATCGACCAGCTCCTAGCGTTGTAACCGTTCAAGACCCCGAAGGACATGAAGAAGCTGCGCCTGCTGCACGACACCATGTGATTCGACATAAGCGTGCTCGAAGGCCTGGGGGTACACACCCTACAAAAGATATTTTGTTATTTTTGCGAATCCAGGTCGACATGCAGGAGGAAGGCAGGCAAGAACAGTCGGCAGCGCAAAGCAGCCACTCGGCCTTGGATGCTGATGACCTGAGCACAATGTCGAGATGTGCGCCTAGCATTCAGCCTGTGTCTGCTCTATCAGCGACAGAATCCACGGAGCCACATACTCTTTGCCTTTTGTGCAAGAGCAGCACTGGCATCATCGCAGAATGTACAGCCAACATCCCCGCCAACGAGAAACTAACCAGGCTGCGCTATGCTGACTGCTGCTACCACTGCGGAACGCAGAATCATGTTGCTCGATTTTGCAGTTTCCCATGGCCTCACATGCAACAAGTGCCAACGGAGACACCTAACAGTACTTTGCGAGTTGTTAACCCCTGCTGCAAGGACCGCTACGCCCAGTGCAACTGTGCAGCTTGCTGCGTCTGGGCTGACTCCACCAACTGTTACCACAGCCAGAACGGGTGACATAGGAGCAAAGTCTGTGCTGCTCCAGACCGATCGCGTTTTGGTGGAATGTGGACAACAATGAGTCATGGTTGGTGTGATGCTTAAAAGCGGAAACTAGCATTCGTTCATTCACACCGACATTGCCAAGGCCCTGAAGTGCTGAGAACTAGGTACTGAATAACTTTTGTTGGTGATGTTCGGCAATGCGAAGCCACGGCATCACTTGTATTGTCGACGGATTTCTGTCACACTTCGTGTACGATTCAACAACAGCACTCACACTGGAGGCTAAGAAGTACCTGAGGTATGCTCCGTGGCTAGTCCACCACTTAACAGCAATGTGCTTCAACTGCTAGGCTCCAAGAAATATGATGCTACTGATCATTCCTATCCCAAAACATTGCTCCATGATGATGGCATATGCAAGCATTTTGATTGCAGCGGACAGCTACCAAAAAGTAACAAATGGAAGAGTGGACCGCATCAGTGCTCAACTTACAGCGGTAGAAGCCACTTTTGGATGGACAGCACAAGGTTCAATTGCATTCGATGAAACTACACCTGGTCGGTGTGGGTGTAATTGGCAAGCAAGAGATAGACAAGGACGCTGCTATAAGGTTGAAAAAAAAAAGTTTACCGTTGCTCACCAGTGGCAATCACTTAAATAAGCGTGGCAGATTGAGAAGTTGGAGAAGGCTCCAAAGAGGTGTACAAACGAGCACGCCTGTTGCATGCAGTGCAAGGACTTCCTTGCGCAAGGGTTGCAGTGCGTAGTCTTCATAGGGGCAAAGTGAAGCTGCACAAGGAAGAGACACCAATCCTTGTATGGCAGCAAGCTCCAGGGACTATATTATAGTTCGTGGAGAGCCATGATTGAGTGGAAAAGTGATGAAACTGATAGGAAATTGTTGCAGACCTCTTGAGAAAAGCCTTCTAACGAGGGACAACAAAGACACGGTAATCGTTCACTTTTGTTCACCAAATGCACTGGTTAACTCATTGCGTCATCACCAGTAGAACGCAGTCATGAAGAGCTAGGCAATGTTGACCATATATTGCTCATGATTGGCAGGACCAGCAGCGTAACATCAAACTTTGGACGAGAAAAGAAGTCTGCCTTTCTATACCAATCATTGCATCGGCCTCATCACACCCTTGGAAGATGGCGAAAATGGATTATGGCACGGATCAACATTGGAGAATTGAAGCAATAAGGAGGAGGAGCTAGTCCTTGCAGCAAATACCTACTCATTTGTTCCAAACGCATTAGTAAAGAGGTAGTGTTAGACAGAAAAGCAAAACTAGTGTGGGACGTTAACACAGCACTGCAGTATAAATAAACTACTGTGCCATTAAACAATACATGGAAGTTGTGTATACTGTATGCAGTAAAATCACTCAGAGGCACTCCAGTAAAAAAAAAAAAATCAATAGACTCCAATTGGCTTTACCAATAGGAACCAACTGGAAAATCCTTGCTTCCAACTCGGTCAGAGGAGGAACCAATTGGAGTTGCCAATTGTAATGAACTAGACCCAATTGGAACCTAGTTATAACTGGTTAGGATTGAGTCAAAATGAAACCAATTGAGTCCAATTGAACTTGGTTCCAACCAAGTGGGAAATCATTACCTCCAATTGGTTACGATTGAGTCAGGGATGCAACCAATTGAGTCCAATTGGATTTGCCAGTTTGAACCAGCTAGGCCCACCTTACATGTCCAACTACTAAGTCCAATTGGACTACCAATAGGAATAAACTAGAACATATAACCAACTGGAAAATCATATTTCCAGTGTATGAACCCATTCAAAGTAATTGGAATGAGTTATAGCTATATATGCATGCAGTACCAAGGCAAACCTGTTTCAGACAGCTGAAATCCTATTTAGGTTTGCTTTGTGGGGCCCGGTATATATATGTGTATTGGTATTGCCCGTTGGCGCAATTGGTCATTCCAACCAATTGGTACCTATTGGGTACAATTCGTCACTCCAACAAAAACAAATTGGTCACGTTCCAGCTGGTCTAATTGGTCCAATTATCTACTAATTTACGATTGGAAATTTTCCCATTGGTACCAATTGCTTATTTTGATAGGGGTGGCATCTGTGACGAAAAGGAAAAAGCACAGTCGGAGGTCAGACGTTGTCAGAACCCCTGATTTTCTCCAGCAGCTGCAAGTCATTGTGAGTGACCACCCAGGGAAGTCAAGGTGGTCCATTGCAAAGGAGCTCCAAATCGCAGAATTGACTGTCAGGCTTGCTGTTCATTCCTATGTACCATTACATAGGAATGGTACCAGGTACCATTCCTATGTAATGAGGAGCAGGCAATTCATGTCCAATAAAACTTGGGCGAATCAACTGCTCCGGTCTAAGTGCTTGCTAAGCAAGCTGAAGAGACCTGAGGAGCCTGGAATGCTGTTTTTTTTTTTCAGATGAAAAGAACTTTGACCAAGACCAATAATTAAACCGCCGTAAAGACAGGTGGCTTTGCGCAAGCACTGATAAGGTGCCTACAGTGATGCACACAAAATTTACGTCATCTGTGATGGTGTTAGCCGTTGTCAGCAACGAGGGTGACGTCATGCCGCCCCACTTTTATGCAGGACTCCGCATTAATGGTGCCACGTACGTGAAGGTGCTTGCCACTGTTGTGAAGCCCTGGATGGAGACTGTTTCGAAAGGAAGGCCTTATGACTTTCAGCAAGATTTAACTCCTGCCCACACCACCTGCGTCACCCAGGAGTGGCTGGCTGACAACTTCTACAACCACGTCACTCCCAACTTGTGGCCTCCTAGTTCTCCAGATTTAAATCCGCTCGACTACTGTACTATGTCTGGAGCGTCGTTGAGAGAGGTCAACAAACAGCCACATAACACAGAAGACTCACTGAAGGCCGCATTGCCGACTCAATCTCTAAGGACCACCTGATCCGTGCATGCAGCCGTTTCTGAAGCTGAATTGAATCGGTTATTACTGCGGATGGTGTATTCATTGAGTAATTGGGGAAATAAACTGTAAGAGAAGTATTTCCCAAAGTTTGGTGAAAATATGTTTATTTTTGCTGAAGATATTCTTCTTTGCCTGATGCCAACATTGCGTTCTCAAATACCTCGCGCACCTGGTATATATAACAGAAAAACGAGCGAACACATACAATTCTAACTATACAATGTTAGCTAAGGCATTCTTGAACAGCTGGTGATTTCTGATGGAAATTACATGCGGAGGAAGGTGATCCCATTCTTCTGATGTCTGTGGTAAGAATGATTGAAAAAAAAGTGTCACTTCTGCAAAAAGGAATTCAAACTTTTGTGCGTGATCTAAGAGAGACCAAACATACAGAGATCGGTCTTTTCATGAATGTAGGCTTGGTAAACCAGAAAAGCCACAAGAACGAGAGATGTGAGCATTTTAACACTGTTTGTCAGAACTAATAGTATGTTGATCAGCAAGGACTACGCTGCATTTTCAAACAAACCCAAAACTCGGCTCAGTGAGTTTCGAGAAAATTTGCCGCACAAAAATTGCCAAATCACGTGAAAATACCTTGACATCCATAAAGTCACACTGACATACGGGCACTGCAGTTTGGGCACGAAATTCAAGAAAAGAAACTGGCCTTGCTATAGCCCACCTTTTCCCACGAAATAAATACACAATGTTGAAAGAATACTAAAACTAAAGAATACTAAAAGAAAGTGCTGCTCTTAATTTGGTGTTCCTTAAAGTGAAAATATTGCATCATATCTATATCATAATTATTTAAAGGTGGAATTGGTTTGAGACCTTATTAAAAGTTACTGCAATATATACACTGGAAAAAAAACTGCAGCATAAAAATGAAGATATGTATCTCAATGTCAACAAGCACGTATACTATCGCTTTCAGTATGAGCTACAACACGCGAGCCATGGCCGGAGCACTCTCCCGGAATATAAAAAGGTTGCTCCCGGTTGAGCTGGCGGCCCTAATCTGCGACACTCTCGAGAAAAATGTGGAAAAGGTTTCGTCTTTCCAACAATGGGCACTTGCCTGTGCTCTCCGTCGTCTGCTTTCTTTGCGGAGTGATAATAAACTGCACAGGCACACTCAGTGGCATCTGCCCATCGCAAATGTCATCTGTCATCTTTCTCAAATGTCACTCTGAATCCATTGCAAAAAAAAAACAAAAAAAAGAGGATAGTTACTAGGGCAGCAGTGCGCCATGACGAAGCATGCTGCAATAAGGGCTAAAAACGTTGTGCTGCCCAGCAGACCAGTGTAATATTGCTACACGAAGAAAGAAGAAGGAATGGAGGCATGTGCACTGCTAGAATGATGAAACCCCGCCACTTTTTTTTTTGAGCGCCACACATTAGCACCATCAGCTTGACTGAGAGGGCACTCCAGCCACGGCCAACGTGTAGCCTGCTCATGCTGAAAGCAATATACGTGCATGTACTCGCATGCTTCCAAGCCTTTCCGAATGAGGTGGAATAAAACACGTATGTACCATCTTTGAGAATACATTAAAGAACCCCAGGTGATCAAAATGAATCCGCAGCCATCCACTACGGCATTCCTCATTACTCATTGTGCAGTTTTTAAACATAAGACCCCACAAAAAAAGCAAAAAAAAAAAAGTATTCAAGTCTTTACTTCCGGTATAGTATTAGAAATAATTATAAAAAATTGGGCCATGAAAAATGGTACAAAGAAGCTGTTTACCTAGTACATGTAGCCACGTCTTCTCTGAGAGCGTCTTTAGCTTGCAAGTCAAAGACCCGGTGAAAAGCAGTCTGTGGGAAAAAAGGTTTGGGTTACTACTAAAAGCATTTGCAGCACTTGTTGAGCCCAAATTGAATTTTTCACTGCATGAGCTACCCAATACCGTTCAAGTTAAAAAAGCAAGAAACTGCATTAAATTTGAGTTACACAAAAAATTACTGCACACCAGAAACTGTATTTGTGATAGAACAAGCCTGATTCTGTATGGATGGCTGGCCAGTGATGTCCTGCGAATAGATCAGTGATTTAACTGTGCCATGGCCAGGCTGTATTCTGCGTGTTATGTGAGGGAAATTGAGTACAGCTACACCCCTCAGAATCGCCGGGCTTCAGTCGACAGTGCAACATACATCTCAACTTCTATTTACAGCAGCTGCATGTGCTGCAGTTTGCTTTAAAATTATTCGCTTTCTTTGTGGCCAGCGACCAAAATTGGCCACAAGAGTAGACACTCTTAGATGCTTTGATAACAGCTACTTCACTTGCAATCATGGCATCAAGGGTGTAAAAAGTGCTTGGAGGACAGGGAGCGAGTGGTGATGGCGCAGTCATCTGCCTGTCATTGAGCTGTTCAGCCAGAGTGTCTGCAGTGGCAGTTATTCTGAAGAATGTGGAGAGTTGCTCTCACCCCATGTCCTCTTTTACCCATCTCCACTTCCTACATCATGACATAGTATATACAACTTGCTACATTGTATGTACCACAGTTTGTTAATTTTTTTATATAATTGATGAAAAGAAGGCTCAGTGCCAAAAAGCACCACCAACATTAATAGTAAAACCATCAACTATCTTAATACGGAATGTTCTGGCATTGTCTACTCTTGAGTGCTCATTTTATTGCGATAGCAATTATATGGACACTTCAACCGGATTTCTGCCGTCGGCGTCGTCGGCGCCATCGCCGTGAGGTTCCCTATAGGTAAAATCTTCGCCGCGTGCCGTATGCCCGAGCGGAAGCGTGCGGGGTCGCGTGCTATCACAGAGAGCGAACGCACTCAATCTCCCACGCGCAAGCAAGGAAGCGGGAAGCCAGCGCCGGAGGGAGCAGGGGCGGAGCGCCGGAGGGAGCAACAACCGCGCTCGTCGCTCGCTCGCACCGTCTCTTATCTCCACACGGCTCTGACCTTTATGCGCCGTGCATTCGCCGCTCAGTTTCCGTTGAAGCGATAGACCGCACGTACCTTCGCCGCTGCGGCGTATCCGCTTGCTGCCAGAGTTTTGACGGTCATTGTTTGCAGTCATTCAGTGTGATCTATTCATGTTTGTTTGTGCGCACTCACACCACGCTTGTTCATTCAGTTAGTAATAGTCGGGCCACATTTTCCAACGCACGCTACACATGCAATGCTGCCCGGATCGGCAGTGCAGCACTACAGGTGTGTCCCTTCGCACGCGCTGTCCACGGGAAGGGCTTCTCATCAACACCACCGTTTCACACGCGCCTTCTCGTGGTCATCGAGTCTCTCTTCATGCCGGTCTACTTACGCCGCAGCACACCTGCTTACTTAATCAGCTCATGTTTACTACAATTCATATTGCTACCAAAGCCGCTCACCTTATATCGTATGACATTGCTGTGTTGCTATCGCAATCATTGCTTCGCCCTTAGGGCGAAACTGACATTTTTTACTCAACCCCGCAATTTTTAAAATACGCTAAATATGCTGTATACGTACACACTTGGGTAAGGCTGCTTCTTAGTGAATTGACCACTGTGGCATTCTTACATGGATCTTTGTACTAAAAATTGATCAGGGGTGGTATTCTATAAGAGTCCACCCCTTGGCTTGGTGCTGCACGAGTGAGGAGGAGACAGGTGCCCCCAGCCAGTCTCCTTCTCGCTCGTACAGCTGCAGCCAATCAGCGACAGCCGAAATGGACAGTCCAGTAGGTGGACTCTTACAGAATATGCCCCAGCTCGCAGTTTTTTGTGTTCACATTGAAGAAGCATCGAAAACATGTATCACTCATTAATGGAGTTCTGCAAACTCTGCTTTACTGTTGCTACTGTCCTTCCAGGTTTTCTTCGTCCTTGTTTCTTTGTGACATAACCCCAGAATAAAATGGCGAAACCATCGTCTAACTCAAACCAATGTTTAGCTGTAGCGCAACAATTTCACGATTATTTTTGATCAGTTTGAGGCAACTTTCCCGAAAAATATGATGGCCAGATAGCACCGCAAATGTTCGAAGCTGAACGTGTCTCGATGAGCCACAACGTAAACCAGCGAAGAATGATATAGCACCTTTTCTGTAAGTTACTAGAAAACTTTATAACATGGATGTTTTAAGCTCGGAGGGCAGCATAAACAAATCTAGCGCAGTTGAGTCATTTAAAGGTGATTACATAGAAAATAAATAATGTAACGATAACCGTACCATAAAACGTTATACTGAACCAAAAACATGACAACCGATGGCTTCCAAGCCATTGACAATAAATAAAAAAAGAGAGACAATGAGTGAATGACAGCAATCCTGATTTAATACAGCAGCTGAAAGTACGAACCACTGCGTCTTGAAAAACAGTTTCTAGCTCTGCCATCTAGTGTGCGCACTGTATGGCAGTGCTCGTAGCATTTGAACAAGGCGTAATGAGCTCGGAAGAATACATGCGACATTTACAGGTCTTCTGAAGGTTTAGCCAAAGTTTTGTGCCGTTCACGCAGTCTCTGTAGGTAACAAACACCGAAACAGCGGTTTGGTGCACTGCACTAGCATCATGCGCTGCCGTTGTGAACATAGGCAGCAGAGGCCTGCTGTGGCAAGCAATGGACGCGTCGCCACGGGATTAAACATGGTGGTGTCCACAGGAGTGCGGTAAAAAGGGTCTATTCAAGGCCTTTCTGAAAAGTATCCGACCATGCTCCTGAAAAAATACCAGCGTTGCCTGGTGTTTTCGTCGTTCTAATCCCCTTTAAAGGGCTCCTAAACCACCTGAGGTACTTTTTGAACTTTTCAGGTAAACACGCGCATTGAGTTCAGAATGCCGTCACGATCAACGATGCCAAACGCTGCAGCGCTACGCGCCGCGGGCTTGCAGCTCGGCTATGCCAGGGCCGCTATTTTGTAGCGATGCCTTTAAAGTAATAATGCCTTTTCGCGCTTATCGCGCTTTGACAAAGCGCGAAAAGGCATTATGACATTAAAGGCATCGCTACAAAATACCGGCCCAGGATATACGTAGCGTTAGCAAAGGTTCAGCTGATTATTCTTAGCTTTCCTGGTTGTCTCCTACGCTCAACCGCTAATTGCCAGGCAACTACTTCGGGATCCGATGAGTCAAGCTTCTCCGTTCTTCTGCGCTGTTGAGAGCAGCATTTGCGCTCTCCTTCTCCGTGGCTATACCACACTGGCAAACGCCAGTCAGAAGCGCAGCGGCTCCAGCGCATCAGACGGCGACTCCACAGCGAGCGCGCGCCGGCGCCAGTGCGTCTACCACGGCTACGACGTCACTCCTCTGGAATGCGCAGACCGGCGGCGGCGGAGTGCGCGAGAGGTGCCGGCTCCGGTGCGCAAGCCGTGTGAGATCACTGATCCTTGCGCATGCGCAGCATGGCTCTTGATGTGCCGCGCGAAACGGGCTTGGCTAGGCCAGTGTAGCTAACGCTAAAAAAAAAAAAAAAAAAAAAAAAAAAAAAAAAAACAATGCCGTCCTCCTTCCCTCGCCTTTCCGGTAACCCCAGCGGTCGTCATGATGTCAGCAGGGGGAATCTGGTGATGTCAACGGCGGAAACGATGACCTTTGGTCACTGATCCTACGACTTCCGGTTTGTCTGCTAGCAGGTACGCGCGCTCCCTGCTCGTCCTCGCCGTGTTGCTCGCTTGTGCACGCTTGCGCGTAGGTAATTACAGCCCGCAACGCAAGTGCCAAATCGCTCGTGTTCCAACACAGTCATGCTTAGCAGTCTCATTAGTAGCTGCGCAAACAGAGTGCGACAGTGTTGGCCTTTCCAGACGTGCGCGCTTCGCATAACACGCGCCGGCACTACAGCAACAGCGGGTAGCCGAGAAGCGCCGAGTTCACGTCCACGTTACCGGCACGCTAACTCGCTGCACGCCGTTTGCCATTCGCGGGCCGCCGTTCGACAGCGGTGTTGCTCGCGAGCGACGAGATTTCCTTGCCGTACGTAGAGAGGATGAGACCGGGACTCATTTGTGTGGCAGCCTCACCGCCGCTGATCGCTCGACGGCGCCGATATCGTCGCTAGGCCTTTTCCGGTTCCCTTCAAAGTTAAAGCAGACGGCGCTTCGAAATGAATTACCGACGCTCACAAGCCGCAATATCTTATTATCGTTGTTATCGCTCTTCACAATCATTGTACACAAAGAAGAAACATACGCTGATATTAGCGGCGCCGTCGGCTACGATGCGAGCACAGCCGAGCCAGTCGCCTCCCGTCGGTAGCCGTGCACTCAGCTGCAGCCGATGTTTTCGTTGCCGGTAGTTGCCGGTGGCAGAGGCGCGCAGCTTCGCGGTCGTCGATTGGCCCGTTGATCGTGCAGCGGGCGGGGCGTCGGCCGAACTGTCGTCTGCTTTGGAGACCTCTCGCGCGCGGCAGACTGGAGGGCTGTATCGTCGTCCGCATATGTGCCGCTAGCATGGCTAGAGTGGACGTGCCTTAACCGGAAGTAGTCAGTGTTTTGAGAAGCGCGTTGGCGATGACGTATGTCACGTGACATTTGGAGCAGCAATCGGCGAGGAGGAGAGACCAGCCGTAGCGAAGGAAAGAGCGAAACGAGCGAGGGCCGTTTTTCGATCATCAAACGCGTGTAACTCCACGGCACCATTTTGAAAAATTCTCGCGGCTACGTGTACAACTGCAACACCACAACTAAATTTCGACCTCTGGGTGGTTAAGGGGCCCTTAAGGTAGTTCCTTCCCAGCTTCCACACACAGAGTCCCATGCTCTTTCCACTTCTCGAAATAGTCCTGGAACCCCTCCTTAGGAAGTAGAGATGGGTCGCTCAGGAGCGAGCCGGATCTTGTGAGCGGCTCTTTTTAAAGAGCGAGTGAGCGGTCGTTCAGTAAAAATGAGCGGCGGTTTTTTTTTGGAGAAAGGGAGCCGGTTCTCACGCGTTCAGAGAGCCGTGCCGATGCGTTCCGTCAGAGCCGGGTCTTCTGCTGGGTGCGACTTCCGCGCCATCTATTAGCGGTACGAGAAAGCAACTGCCCTCCCGCCCTTCCTCGCAAGAGTCGCCTTCACCCCCTCGCCTTCGGCTGAAGAACGAAAGAACCGCGGCTCACACGGCTCCCTCGCTCTTCAAAAGAGCGGCTCAAAAGATCCGGCTCGCTCCTGAGCGCTCAGGAGCCAGCCGCTCTTTTCGCCACGGCTCATCCGCTCTTCAAAAGATCCGGCTCGCTCCTGAGCGCTCAGGAGCGAGCCGCTCTTTTGAAGACCGGGGGAGCCGTGGTTGAGTAACTGAGCGGCGGTTCTTTCGGAGTGAGGAAGCCGGTTCTCTCTTCTTGAACGAGCCGTGCCGAACCGTTCCGTCAGAGCTGGGTCTTCTGTTGGGTTTCGATGTTTTTAGATTTCTGACCGACGAATGGTGGCTGGTGTGGGCCGACTCGCGCTACTGGTACTCGCTCGCAGTGTGTAGTGTGCGCAGCAGTCCCCTTGGTTTTTTTGTGATTCTTATGGTGTGGCACCCGATGCCACCGAGGGGAGAAGAAAAGAAGTCTCAATTGGCAAAGGATGGTACCGTTCGTTGCCTGCAGCTGTTCGAACGATGTTGCACGACTCTCACCGATCGCACATCGTGCGCTGAAGAAGAAGAAAAATACAATACACAAAGAAGAAAAATGCGCTGATATTAGCGGCGCCGTCGGCTGCGATGCGAGCACATACGAGCCCGTCGTCTCCCGGCTGCAGCTGATGTTTTCGTTGCCGGTGGCGGAGGCGCGCAGGTTCGCGGTCGTCGATTGGGCCATTGATGGTGCAGCGGGCGGGGCGCCGGCCGAACTGCCGTCTACTTTGGACACCTCTCGCGCGGCAGACGTTCTACGGCACTGGCGGACGGTTGGTTCGCCGTCGGTATATGTGCCGCTAGCGTGGACGTGACCGGAAGTATGCAGTGTTTTGAGAAGCGCGTTGGCGATGTCGTATGTCACGTGACCTTTCGAGGAGCACTCGGCGAGGAGGGGAGACCAGCCGATGAGGAGAGTATCGAACGAAAGAGCGAAACGAGCGAGGGCCGTTTTTCGATCATCAAACTCGTGTAACTCCGCTATTACGGCACCATTTCGAAGAATTCTCGCGGCTACGTGTTCGTTGTAGACTCGTGCACAACTGCAACACCACAACTAAATTTCGACCTCTGGGTGGTTTAGGGGGCCTTTAACGACAAGAGGTGAACGTACAGTTTACATCCTGGTCTTCATTTGTGCTAATTAGTGTATTCATGAAAATATCGCCCATGACAACCACCTGCCGTGCATTTTCTGAGCGTGTATCATTAGCACGTCAATAAAACGAGGCCAGTGATCTGTTGTGTTGTAATAGAACTTCATTTCTCTTTTTTTCTTTTTTTGTTTTTGTCCTGGTGTATGATGGCATGATCGCCAGTATCGCGCGTGCACTCAAGAGAGAGAAAAAAAAAAAAAAAAACGAAAGGTACGTGCGGCAGTATTGTGGATCTTTCGTATGATTTTTGTATTGTACTTCAAGAAATGATTTCTACATTCATTTTGCATGCCGTTACAGCTTACTCATATTATAGTGAACGTACGTATGTGAATAAACGAATAAAGTTGACACATAATGTACGATCATTTTGTGTTCTTAGTTTGACAAAAGGTGATTATAAAGTACCACGAAAACGGACAAGCTTCTGTAATGACGATGAAGTTACATATTTTTTTTTGATAAAAGTACGTCGCATTCTGCCTGTCACAGTATCATAAGCATCTTATCCCCAATATCAGAAAAGAAAGCTTCATTACAAATAAACATTCACGCTTTTAATATATGTAAAAATATTCTCTAAACATAGCGAAAATACCAATAACACGGTTATTAAATTATGCATATGTCGTTTTTTTTTCCAAAGCCACATAACTATAGAATACGCATAACACAGGTTACACGTTTAAGTGAACTGGTGAGCCGTTCAAATGAACCGGTTCATTTCAGTGAGCGGAGCCGTTCCGAGCCGCTCACCGAAGTGAGCCGTTTTGCCCATCTCTATCAGGAAGTGCTGCTAGGGCAGCCGTCGCATTGCACTTGATGTCCACTCAGGTTAGAGAGTGTGTTCCTTTCAGGTGCCTTTCAATTTTTGTGAGCAGCCAAAAGTCGCACAGGCTTATGTCGGGAGATTAGGAAGCTTGACAGCCCACTGAAGTACTGTGTTGTGCCCCAAAATATGGAATCATTTGTGCCGCACGAACAGGGGTGCTATCCTGATGCAATTGCGAAGTCTTCAAATTTATGTTTGTTGCCATCCCCAACTGAGCAACTTTTCTGACAATAAGGCGACAATCTCTCCTTATCGTGGCTCGCCCTTCATAAAGAATCGCATCATTATGGCTTGTTCAAGGCCTCCAATAGTGCGGCTCACTCTCCATAGATGTTTGACCTTTGTTGAAACGGTTGTATGCCATTTTAATCTGCTTCGTGACCATACTGTCATCTACAAAGTTCGGATCTTCTAAATCACGTTTGCTTTTCACATGAATTTATGCAGTATCATTGTTAAATTCGCTCCGTCATTTTCTCTCACTCAACATCGCACCGAGATGCGACAAGAGTACTCAACAAAACGGCTCTTACACAATGTACAGCACACGCAGACTTTCCTCCTAATTCCATGGCCAAACTGCACCCAATTCTCTCTAAAATAAATAAGGTTGGGTACTTTTCAGACAGGCCCTGTATGTCATGGTAGCTGCTGCAGGGTAATGACACTTACCTTGGTCTCATGGTCGACAAGTAGCACTTGACAGCGCTCACATTCGAGCAGTGACTGCATGTGCGTCATGATGCCGTATACGACCTGCTCAATGGTGCTCTGTTCTTCAAACACCGTGCGAGCAAGATCCAGAAGAACTTGCAAAAAGCCGGAAGCAAATCTGCTGTAGCAAAACTTCTACCCTGAGCATGGGCTGAAGATCACGGCGCTTCACAAGAGGCAGTAACCTTGAGGAAATATTCTGCGAATGTTATGTGTTGCGATCATGAGAGAATGCTGACAACTGTGCCAATGTAAATAGAAAATGTACACACCTTGGGGACTGATCGCACTAGTGCTTGGCAGGAGGGAGTTGTAGAATAGATGTTAGGCAAAGTTTCTTGAGCAGGCTCTTCGATGCTCTTGCCCTAACCAAGATGACCTGAGCTGCTCCTGCTAGCAGCAGTGTTAAAAAGCTGAGAGACGCATCTTGAAATCTTGGACACCACAAGAATTGACGAACAGCAATTGACTCCAATTGGGAAATTTCCAATCGTAAATTAGTACATAACTGGACCAATTGAACCAACTGGAACGTGACCAATTGGTTTTTGTTGGAGTGACCAATTGTACCCAATGGGTGTCAATTGGTTTGAAACCAATGGGTTGGAATGGCGACCCAGTCAAAAAACAAAAACAATCGACTCCAACTGGCTTTTCCAATAGGAAAAATTAAAATTAAATTATGGGGGGGGTTTAACGTGCCAAAACTACGAATTGATTATGAGGCATGCCGTAGTGGGGGACTCCGGAAATTTGGACCACCTGGGGTTCTTTAACGTGTACCTAAATCGAAGTACACGGGTGTTTTCGCATTTCGCCCCCATCGAAATGCGGCCGTTGTGGCCGGGATTCGATCCCGCAACCTCATGCTTAGCAGCCCAACACCATAGCCACTAAGCAACCACGGTGGGTCCCAATAGGAATCAACTGGGACCAATAGGAACCAATTCGAAAATCCTTACTTCCAATTGGTTACAATTGGGTCAGAGGAGGAACCAATTGGAGTTGCCAGTTGTAATGAACTGGACCCAATTGGAACCAATTGGAAAATCCCTAGTTCCAACTGGTTACGATTGAGTCAAAGTGAAACCAATTGAGTCCAATTGGACTTGGTTCCAACCAAGTGGGAAATCATTACCTCCCATTGGTTACGATTGAGTCAGGGATGCAACCAATTAAGTGCAATTGGACTTGCCAGTTTGAACCAGCTAGGCCCACCTTACATTCCCAACTGAGTCTAATTGGACTACGAATACGAATAAACTAGCTAGAACGTAACCAACTGGGAAATCATACTTTCAATTTATGAACCCATTCAAGGGAACTGGAATGAGTTATAGCTATATATGCATGTAGTACTTAGGCTACAGCAAACCTGTTTCTGACAGCTGGAATCCTATTTAGGTTTGCTTTGTGGGGTATATATGTGTATTGGTATTGCTCATTGGTATTGGTGATTCCAGATAATTGGTTTAGTAAGCTCGCTCGCCTGTGAGCGCGCTGGCTTGAACACGCCACAGTTTTGTGCGATCACGTGCTCACTGTGTTTACAATCCCTCTTCTCCCATCTCGTTGCTCTCTGAAACCGAAACGTGGACTGGTCGCTGCAAAGAAGACTCCAAATAATTACCTGTAGCGCTCTGAAGCAAATGAGGTTTCGCGCCGTGATTACTGGGTCATTAGCTACTTATTGCAACAGAAAAAACTAGTTCGAAAATTGTTGTGTCAGTACTCCTTTAATGACCATGGTGGCACCAACACACAGAGCCATAGTCTCTGCAGAGCAGTGGTTCCGTGTGATTCTGCAGATGGTAGCCACCACTTCCCTGTGTAACAGATGCCTGAATACCTTGAATGCAGCAGGTGCTGCTATTGGTGGTTCGCAATGCACCATGCTTGAGTGTCCGTGTCCACTTCCTTAGCAGATGTTTAACAGCTATGCACTGGAGGCCTCGTGGATTGGTTCTGAAGCTAGCTGGGGCCTCCCGTTGGGCATCAATGTGGGGGGAACTTGGGTCCAAGCCCTGGAGTACTGGTCCGTGGCCAGTACTATCTTCCACTTCTACCTTTGTTCTTGGCTGCGAAGTTTCCGCTGCTTCTCTGCCCAGCACCTGATTGAGCATCAGTTGCCGCAAACTTAACGATTACAAACCAATGCCAGACATGCAGGGAAAGTGCCGTGTAGCACATACGGTCTCCCAATTTATTTCATTCATGCAAACACAGCCGTATAGCGGTCACAGTTATATTTACTATTTCTTTTGCAGAGCAGCTCGACAAGTTTCACGCTCAAGTGGAAAACTCCTAATACGATAAGTGTTTTGGCATATTATACTCAAGATTCTTTCAATGTTTGGTTTGTGTACCATTTCGGTGTCAGTAAGTCTGGGCCCTCACTTATTGATAAAACATGTGGCCTGTTCCTTAATGCTTATGGCCAAATGTATCTAATCACTTCGAAGCACTGTCCTTCCATCACCACCTGAAACAAGCACACACCAAGCTCTGAATTGCTTGGTTTGCAGCTGATTGTGTCTGCTTATGTGGGCACTATGGTAACAATACATCAACCATAATATCTCATTTTCTATTTACATTAAAGGGACACTAAAGAAAAACTCTAAATCAGTTTAAATTGACAAATGTATTCTTTCAGAACTTTATTTTTGTTAATTTCACGGCGTATACTATATTGACAGTTACAAGAGAAAATAAAGGTGAAAGTCTCATTTTTCTAATTTTGTGGTGTAATTAACCCCTGTGCCACTATGTGTTTGACATAACAGATATCAAAGTATTTTTTTTCTTATTAGCGTCACTGTGGCAGAGTGAAATATTTTGACACTTGCTTAGTTTAGGCTCTTTGATAACGCAGTGTAGCCCATCTGTGTCGATAAAGAATTAACTACGCCCGTGCTGATGCTGTCAAAATTCATGACATCACGGCAAGCTGGTATGAGAACTTCAAGGCAGCGTCAGCACGAGTCTTTTTGTTTTTCTGCTCTTTCTTAGCTTATCAAGCCTCTTCTGACAGTTTTTTGATATTGTAGAAGCGTAATTACTAATACAGCTCAAATTTGTTTTGTTCTTTAGAGTCCCTTTAATGACAGGGACGTTGAGATCTTCTAATTTATATCTTCCCATTCAATAAAAGCATTATAAAGAATGTGGGCTTCAAATTTACTTAGCTGAATAATGAATATAGAATTTTTGCTTCTACATGTAGACTTGCTTTTACCACAGCTCATAATGCATTGCACAAATTGTAAATTCGGCTTTTGATGGCTGACTATCATAACAAACTCCCAAGTTTATATTACTTCACTTTCTTGAATGTCAACTTTCAAATCTATTATTCAACTTTGCCACGAAAAGTTCTCAATAATTTGTTGGGAAAACACGGGGAATGCGTGAGATGGAAATTCACGACAATGAGCAACACGAGAACAAGGTGAGAGATGGAGCCAATGTTTCGACAAGTCGACTTGTCGTTTTCAAGGCAAGTCCACTTGTGAGAATTTTTTTTTCCTGGAAAAATTTTGTTGTCGTCAGGTCTGTTTTATCTTAAAAGGGCCTATTGTACCTTGCTAGTAACGGTCACTGCCCGCAAGGTCCACATCTGACGACTGTCGTTCAGCCAGGGAATGCTGTACCCTTGGACGCTGCTTCGAAGAATACAGATTACGAGTGGATCGAGGACGAATACGCTCCTCCGCCTTCGCAGCCGACTTCAGAAATTGGGCATTACAGCGAAGGAGGCAACCTCGGCGCAGCGTCCGGTCGGAGCCGTGGCAACTGTGAACAGCTAGCCCAATGCGTCGCGCCCACACGCTGAAGTGATTGCGGTGCCCGTCAAAGATGTTGCCAGGATCATTGGCAGAGGTGATTCCAGGACTGTGAGCTTCAGGATTCCAGTGGTGCACGCATCTGGGTCAAGAAAGACGATGAAGATTACCTTGAAACCAAGATCGAGCTCTCGGGCCCTGAATTGAGGCGCGTCTCAAGGCCTGCGAGTTCATCGACGCAATCATCCATTCGCCAGAAGAACCAGCATGCTCCAGCAAAACCGTAGAAGTGCTGGGCCTCTCTCACACCGATAATTAAAAATTATCTTTTCAAGGCGCCTTGATAGGCACTTGTCAAAACGTTCGTGCCTGCTCTCACCTTGTTCTCGTGTTGCTCATCGTCAATAATTTGTTGTAAGCCACTTTAAGAGTTACTTAACAGGCCAATATTTGCAAAAAGCATGAAGCAGGCCTGAAGTCCCTGTCTATTCCTTACATAACCGACAATTGTTTTGAACACTTCAAAAAGCAGCAACATGATTGTCCCTTCTCACCTAACAAGCTTCTTGAATGGTGTATTGCTACTTCTCCTGTGGAACTAGAACTATACAGGGTGTTTCAGCGAACACTTTCAAAAATCCTTAAAGGTTGCCTGTGGCAGATCGCACAATTCGACTTCATGAGCTGGTCTTCTCGAAGAGGCGGACATTACTTGCACATTAAATTGAAACGCATAATTGACTAATTAACAAACATTTACTAATTAAGTTTTTAACTAATTACCTGGTGGCCCATATTGCAATTTACAAATTGTAGCCGTGTAGTTCGCAAGGTGATCCGGATCCACTTGGAACAAATTCTTGGGATGACAGCAGTTTCGGGATGTTAATTCACGAACTTTGCGGAGAAATGGATTGGCGTTTCAGTTAGTTTCTTAACAAAATGTCGCTTTATGCCTTGAAGCACAAAATTAACTAGAACGCCAATGCATCTCTCCGCAAAGTTTGGGAATGAATATCTCGAAACTGGTGCACGTCATCCTGAGAAAAAATTCCAAGTGGATCCACTTTGCAAACTCCACGGCTACAATTTGTTAATTGCAATATGGGCCATCAGGTAATTAGTTAAAAACTTAATTAGTGAATTTTTGTTGATTAGTCGATTATGCATTTCAATTTTTTTGCTAGTAATGTCCGCTAGTAATGTTCTGCTAGTAATGTTCAATTTTGCTTGCACATGAAATTGAAATGCATAATCGACAAATTAACAAAAATTCACTAATTAAGTTTTCAACTAATTACCTGATGGCCCATAATACAATTTACAAATTGTAGCCGTATAGTTCGCAAGGCGGATCCACTTGGAACGTATTCTTGGGATGACAGCAGTTTCTGGATAATAACTATAAGAACTTTGCGGAGAAATGCTTTAGAATCCAACGACCGTTTGCCCGAGTACACTTCACGTCTGCGAGCACAGTGCTTTATTGAAACAAAAATCTTACCTCTACCATCTTACTGGTGTGTATAGGTGGAGCCCCTATTCCAGGGCCCCACTGGCTTCCGCGGCTCGCCGGGCCTGGTCGAGGGTCGCCAGCTGGCTTCCCAAGTCCAGTTCGGTGAGTCGCGCCTCCCACGACCAGTTAACGAGTGAGTTCCTGATTAGCGGCGAGACGGCGCGTGCTGGGCGCCTCGGGCATTCGTATGTGATGTGCTGGAGTGTCGGGGTGTCTTCACACCAGGGACATTTGTCTTTGTGTCTGTCGGGGTATATCTTGTGTAGCCTGTGCAAGTGAGGAAAGGTGTTCGTCTGTTGTCGGCGCCAGCCCCTTGCCTGCACCCTGTTGAGCTTGGGATGGGGAGGAGCCTTTGTTTGTCGGCCGAGTCTCTACAGCTCCAGTATTTCTTGGGGCGTGCCGGGTGTGGGGGGCTCCGTTAGGGTGGAGACTCAGGCGCGGATCCACGGGGGATGTCCGGATGTCCTGACCCCCCCTCAGATTTCTGCATCGCCCCCTCGCTGACAGGGGAATGTCCCCCCCCCCCCCCCAAAAAAAAAAAAAAAGTATCGCCACCAGCATTCTTCAAAATTATTTTTCGCGAGTACCAGTGGTATGAGCTATGTAGAAGTAAAGCTAGCTCGTTCACAAGCTTAGTTTTATTCCGTAGGGGTGGTGTCGCGAAGTTGCCGTAGTTATTTTTTCTCATGAACACCTTGGACCTCCTGGCGCCGGCCGTGCCTTACTCTTCCCATTGGTGGCGTCGAATGAACGAGGGGACGTGCCTTTTGCCAAGCACGCAGATGTCCGCGCGAGCGCCTTCGCAACTGATCAACTCAGTTCCCGATTGGGGTGTCATCGGTTGCCTCATTGGCTGTCATCGGTTCCGCGACCAACCTGCTTAATGAAAGAGATATCTCGCTGAAGTGTTCATATATAAATAATAACAACTAACAGCTAAACTAAGAACTTCGCATAGGCAACTTTTTTTTTAAACTGTAGCACTCAGTGTGATCACTGGTTTTGGCGCGTAAAACCCCAGAAAGAAGTGTGATCACAGTTACACGTTGACATTATCCAGTACGAGCACAGTACGGTTCGTACGCTACAAGTTTTTCATTGTAACTTCGCAGTTTTATTGTCGTACATTAAGCATAGGAGGCTCAAAGCCGTCGGATCCGTTTATCTGAGTGGCCGTTCTCGCGGAGCGGGGCGAAGCCTCGAGCAGCGACTGCGAAGTGGGGGAGCGTGACGTCAGCGGCCAACGCCAGCGCGCGGGCGTTGGCCGCTAACCACGCGTGGTTAGAGAAACGGGAGCAGATGCGCGCCTTGTGTAAAAGGATGACGTCGCGTGGGAAGCAAAACATGTAGACGCTGGCTCGCGCTCTCGGCTACTAGGCCACATCGTTCTTGTAGGTGGCGTCGTGAGTCTTCTTCATACGCGGTGATTCGCATATCGCAAACAACCAGCGTAGTGGTTGCCCCGTTGGAGCTCCAAAGCAAACGAAGGTGTCTCAGCCGAACACAAAGAATCTTCTTAAGGAAATCAAGATGTCCCAACAGAACTCCAAAGATGGACCCGTGTTTACGCATTTATAACAAACCTGCGACAGATCATCCCAAATTTTATTTTAAGAAACAATACAGGCTAGATATACCGGGTGTTCAAAATTAAGCTTTATGGTGTTCTTAAAGTTAGGCACTGGGAGGCACGTAAAGACCACCTGGGCAAATAAGTTATGTGGCCAGGGGGACACAAAGTGAGATAATAATTATTGCTGTCAGCAGCCGAATATTACCTAAAATTGAATAATTAACTATTTATTGACTGCAGTAAGTGTGTATGTTTGTATTGAAAAGTTAGAGGCAGCCGTGTTTCTACACAGTTTCACTTGATAGAATTCTTCTAGCATGTCTATTCTCCAAGACATCCAACTCCAAATTTTAATTGTCGTTCGCATGATTACGCATGCAAGAGAGCGAGGATTGGCGCAAAGCTCCTCCATGATGTGACGCGGCTGTTGGGTGCGGCGTTTAGTCTGACAACGCGGCGGAGGCATTGGCAAAGATAATAACTGTCCCCCTTCCCCTGACGGCTGGCGAAATAAAAGAAATCGAAGAACCCGTAACCGCTGTCGTAACACGCGACCGCGCAGCGTGTAAAGCTGGCGGCAGCTGCCATGCCGAGATAATGGCGCGCGCGGAGTAGCCGGAGGGCAATGCGCGTGCGTAATGGTGACTAGACGACCGGGCATGTTCATTTCCTGGGCTACGCAAATAAAGTGACTGCTGATTTCCAAGTATTGTAAGTTTTATTGAAATCAAAAGCAACAACTACACCATCAACAACAGAAACCTTTTTAGCTATGCTAACGAATATTTCATATATACTGCCGTTTTAAGTTTGATGTTGTCATGCACGAATCTCATGACAACACTTCACCCATCAGGATGTCAATGCCCTAAAAACGTTCAAAATGCCTCCCTTCCACAGCAACGCAAAGCATAAACCACTCCCGCGTCGATTCCATAACGCTTCGCAGTACGACAATAGAAATTTGGAGTCGGATATCTCGGAGCACGAACACGCTAGAATAATTCTTCCGACCGATACTGTTTAGAAACACTACTGTCTCTAAGTTTTCAATACAAACATACCCACTTACTGCAGTCGACAAAAAAAATAATAATAATTGTTCAACTTAAGTGACTTCGGCTGCTCGCAGCGATAATTATCCTCTCACTTTGTGCCCACCTGGCCACATAAGTCATTTGCACAGGTGGTCTTTGCGTGCCTCCCAGTGCCTAATTTTAAGAAAACCATAAATCTTAGTTTTGAACACCCTGTATTATCAGGCACAGCCGCCAAGCACATGGCTGTATTGGGTAACGTCATTTTCCTTTATGCTCGGAGAAACCGATACCTGGATTCGCTATAGGGCTTCTTCCGCTTTCTGGGGTTTTTACGTACGTGCCAAAACCAGTTCTGATTATGAGGCACGCCGTAGTGGAAGGCTCCGGATTAATTCTGCCAAGCTGGTGTTCTTAAACATGCACTACAACGCAAGCACACGGGCGTTTTTGCATTTCGCCTCCATCGATCCCGCGATCTCGTGCTTAGCAGCGCAACACCTGAGCTGACTGAGCCACCACGGCGGGCTACAGGTGTTGCTCTAGCCGTATAAAACGCGGGTTTATCGAGAGCAGAAACGGTACATTTCGATAAATGAGAAAGGATACTATCATCATCATCATCATCATCATTGAAAGAAGCTGACCCCCCCCCCCCCCCCTCAGAAAAAACCTGGATCAGCCCCTGAGGTGGAGTGATCCGCGGCTCGGCCTGTCATATCTCGAGCCAGGCGGTCCACCCATTCGTTGCCATCCACTCCGGCGTGTGCCGGGCACCATGTGATCACATGGTCGTGAGTGAGTCTTGGTCCGAGGATGCGCACGACGCTAGCCGGCAAAACTCCCCGTGTGATATGACGATTTATTGGACGTCTCACGCAATCGAGGCAGTCCACGAACGCTGATGGTGCGCACAGCGACAGACGCAAGAGCACTTCTTCCTCTTCTTCACTACAATGGCCCCCGGGAGAGAAGATGAGCCATCCTGGCGACCTACGGCGTAGGTAGGATCAGGGGGTCATAGTATGGCTTAAGTCGGCTGACATGAACCGTGTCACGTCCGCGATGTCTAAGGTCGTGTGATGGCGTCACAGGCTCGACAACGTAGTTGACAGCCGAGGTACGGTCGATGACGCGGTAGGGACCATCATAGCGTGCAAGAAGTTTGGTTGAAAGGCCAGGGCTGTGAGGTGGGATCCACAACCAAACAAGGGAACCAGGCGGAAAATGTGGTGTAGGCACGTTACTGTCATGCCGCAGCTTTTGGCGACCTTGGGCGGCGGTCGTAAGGGTACGGGCGAGCTGCCTACAGTCCTCTGCGTATTTGGCGGCTTCAGACACTGGCGTGCATTCAGAAGCGTCGGGTCGGTATGGGAGCAGGGTGTCCATTGTACACGAGGGCTCGCGGCCATATAACAGAAAGAATGGCGAAAAGCCAGTGGTAGCTTGTGTGGCGGTATTATAGGCATACGTGACGAACGGCAAAACAGTGTCCCAGTTACTGTGGTCCGAGGCAACGTACATAGTCAACATGTCGCCGAGTGTGCGGTTGAACCTCTCTGTCAAGCCGTTCGTTTGCGGGTGGTAGGCGGTAGACTTGCGGTGAACGATGCTGCATGCAGCGAGAAGGGCTTGTATTACTTCGGACAGGAACACACGCCCCCGGTCGCTGAGCAGTTCGCGTGGTGCTCCATGTCGAAGAACGAAGTTCCGCAAGATGAAGAAGGCAACGTCACGCGCAGAAGCCGCCGGAAGTGCGGCAGTCTCGGCGTAGCGCGTCAAGTGGTCGACGCCTACAATTATCCATCGGTTACCCGAGGAACTGTAGGGAAGTGGCCCGTATAGGTCTATGCCGACGCGATCAAATGGCCGGGCCGGGCAGGGGAGCGGCTGTAACTCGCCAGGAGGGCGCTGTTGAATTTTACGCCTTTGGCACGCCGTGCAAGCGCGTACGTACTGGCGCACGAAGTGATACATGCCGTGCCAGTAGAAACGCTGCCTCAGCCGAGTGTACGTTTTCAGAACGCCGGCGTGACCATTATGAGGAGCGTCATGGAAATAAGCGCATATGTCAGTACGCATGTGTCGTGGTATCACAAGCAGCCATTTGCGACCATCAGGCAAATAATTTCTGCGGTAAAGGACGTTGTCGTGGACAGCAAAGTGAGCGGCTTGGCGACGAAGTGTTCGAGAAGAGGGTGTGACGGAGGGATCGTGGAGGAAATTCAGCATAGTTGAAAGCAGGGGATCCTTACGCTGCTCGGCCGGCATATCAGCGACGTTGATCGTCGACATGGATGCGAAGGGCGTTGACACTGAAGCCACATCGGAAGGTAGCGGTGATCGGGAAAGCGCATCGGCGTCGGAGTGCTTTCGGCCCGATCGGTAGACAACGCGGATGTTATATTCTTGTAAGCGAAGTGCCCAGCGGCCGAGGCGACCTGACGGATCTTTCAACGAGGACAGCCAGCAAAGGGCGTGGTGGTCGGTAACAATGTCAAAAGGGCGACCATATAGGTACGGACGAAATTTGACGAGAGCCCAAATAATGGCCAAGCACTCTTTCTCTGTGACAGAGTAGTTGGCTTCTGCCTTCTTTAAAGTGCGACTCGCATATGCGACGACGTACTCGTCGTAGCCGTCTTTCCGTTGCGCTAGGACTGCACCAAGTCCGATGCCACTGGCGTCCGTGTGTAGCTCTGTGGGCGCTGTCGGATCGTAGTGTCGAAGAATCGGCGGCGAAGTAAGTAGACGACGTAGTTGCTTGAAGGCGTCGTCACACGAAGTTGACCACGCGGAGATGCCGCTGCTAGCCGTAAGCAAATTGGTCAGTGGTGCGATAATAGTGGCAAAATTGCGCACAAAACGCCGAAAGTAAGAGCAGAGCCCTATAAAGCTGCGGAGTGCCTTAAGAGTGGTGGGCATCGGAAACTCTGCGACCGCGCGAAGCTTGGCTGGGTCAGGAAGTACACCATCCTTCGAAACAACGTGTCCCAATATTGTTAACTTGCGGGCAGCAAAACGGCACTTTTTGATGTTGAATTGGAGGCCGGCAGAGGTGATACACGTCAGGATCTCACGCAAGCGAACGAGGTGCGTCGGGAAATCGGGCGAAAACACGACAATATCATCAAGATAGCATAGACATGTTTTCCACTTGTAGTTACGAAGGATAGTGTCCATCATACGCTCGAAAGTAGCGGGCGCGTTGCAGAGCCCGAATGGCATTACGGTAAATTCATACAAGCCGTCGGGCGTGACGAAAGCGGTCTTCTCACAGTCGTCTTCAGCCATCGGCACTTGCCAATAGCCGGAGCGAAGATCCAAAGATGAGAAGTACTCCGCGCCTTGTAGGGAGTCGAGGGCGTCATCTATCCGAGGCAGCGGATACACATCTTTACGAGTTATCTTATTGAGCCGACGGTAATCCACACAGAAGCGTATTGAGCCGTCCTTCTTGCGTACTAATACTACAGGAGACGCCCAAGGACTCTGGGAAGGCCGAATGACGCCACGATGCAGCATATCGTCGACTTGCTCGGTAATGATTTGTCGCTCGGCTGCCGACACGCGGTATGGCCGCTGGCGTAATGGTGGATGGGAACCAGTGTGGATGCTGTGAGTGACGGTCGCCGTACGTCCCAGGGATGGTTGGTCGCAATCAAACGACGAGCGAAAATTCTGAAGAAGCGCGAGGACTTGCTGGCGGTACGCAGGTGGGAGATCGGCGTCCAAGGCAGATTCGAGAACGTCTGACGACGACGACAATGATGATGATGATGCGCACAGCAATGGAGAAGTGAGGGCGTCGAGCTCATAACAGGCCATGTCGTCGGAAGTATCGAGAATGTGAAGCGGGTCAAGGGGCTGAACACGACCAAGGGATTCTCCACGCAGTAAGGTCACAGGGGATTGAAGCGGGTTAAACACAAGCATAGTGGATAATCCAGATACAGTGTTGAGGACGGCAAATGGTAGAGGGAGAGCCTTGCGACGTAGAAAAATAGGCGATGGTGTAAAAAGCACCGTAGCGTCTGGCGCGGCGGAACAAGATACGGGCACAAGAACCGACATTTCGGGTGGTATGTTCGTATCGGAGACAACTGTGAGCTTGGCGGCTTTACTTTCAGAAGGGTCAGGCAGCGAGGCTTCGGAAAGCGGGAAAAGCGCCACTTCGGCCCGAGCACAGTCGATGATGGCACGATGGTGAGACAAGAAGTCCCAGCCAAGAATGATGTCATGTGAACATGAAGGAAGCACGAAAAATTCAACAACATAAACTACGTCGGCAATGAGCACTCTTGCGGTACATTGAGCGAGCGGTGCTATATGCTGCGCACTCGCGGTACGCAGTAGCAAACCAGACAACGGCGTGGTGACCTTGCGGAGCTTACGACAAAGCTTTTCGTCCATAACAGAAACCGCAGCCCCAGTATCAATAAGCGCAATTGTGGCGGTTCCTTCAACCAAAACGTCCAGTAAATTGTGTGGCGACTGTGCAGGCCTTGTAGAAGTCGCGAAGCTGGCAGTTCGTGCCTGCAGAACTGCAGCAACTAGTTTCCCTCGCTAGGTGACTGGCGACGACGTAAGGGGGAAAGCGAGCGACGACGTGGTGACGGAGAACGATGGTTGCCGAAAGGGCGTCGAGACGACGGCGGATACTCTGGGTCGGGATGCATGGAATGGCCGGTAGCATCGTGGGAATATCCATACCCAGGCGTTGAGACAGCAGGGTTAGAAGGTGGCATTCGACGATGGCAGAAGCGCGCGACATGGCCGGCGAAACCGCAAGCGAAACATATGGGTCGGTTGTCGCGTGTGCGCCAAGGGTTCTGAATTGGGCTTCGAGGCGGAATAGGAGGCGACACGGGAGTTGGCACTGCTTGAGGTCGCACTGTCGCAGGAAATGCGAATGTCGGCGGCGCAGGTCGCGCTGCGACTGCGGCATAGGTCAGAGGTGCCGCCACGGGAGGACATGGTTGAGCCAAAGGTAGCGAGTCGGCAAGTTCCTCGCGAATGGCTCTCCTAATGGGAGCAGCCAGAGATGTGTCAGGCTGTAGGGGTCGATCGCTGAGAGGCAGCATAGACAGTTGGCGCGCCACCTCCTCACGAATAAAATCCTTAATCTGAACGGAGAGTGAGGATTCAGGCGAGGAGTTGGAGGGAAGCGTGAGGCCCGAGAGAGAGTGGCCGGGTGCAACAGCGCTGCGCGCAAGGACCCTCTGGCGACGCAGCTCATCGAAGCTCTGGCAAAGAGTGACGACAGCTGCGACAGATGAAGGGTTTCGCGCGAGAAGCATTTGAAATGCATCGTCCTCGATGCCCTTGAGGATGTGCTTCACCTTGTCCTCTTCACTCATGGTAGAATCGACGCGGGCGCAAATATCGACGACATCCTCTATGTAGCTGGTGTACGTCTCGCCGGGCTGTTGAGCGCGCTGGCGTAGACGCTGTTCAGCACGGAGCTTTCGTAAGGCTGGGCGGCCGAAGACTTCCGTGAATGCTGCCTTGAAAGCGGACCAGGTTTGGAGGTCCCGCTCATGATTGCGGAACCAGAGGTTCGCAACGTCAGCAAGATAGAAGATGACGGAACGTAACTTCGTCGGGTCATCCCACTTGTTGTTCTCACTGACGCGCTCATAGGTAGAGAGCCAATCTTCCACGTCAGTCTCACCGGCTCCGCTGAAGACGGGGGGGGGGGGGGGGGGGGGGTCCCGCTGCCGCTGGACGGCACCGCAAATGATGGGCGCGGCGGAAGCTGCTGGCGGATTGTCGGTAGGCTCGAGCATGGTAGCGGCTGAAGCAGTCGGCAACGTTCGGCTGCGAAGTTCCAGGGTGAGGTCGGGGATTGCAGCACCTTCCACCAAATGTGATATGACGATTTATTGGACGTCTCACGCAATCGAGGCAGTCCACGAACGCTGATGGTGCGCACAGCGACAGACGCAAGAGCACTTCTTCCTCTTCTTCACTACACCCGCATGTATAGTCGACATGCGTCCTGAGAGTCCGTTAGCACGTGTGCCGATTGACCGTTTTCTTCGGCGGCTCGTACGGCTAGGGCGATCGCTGCGGCCTCCGCCGTTGCGCTGGACGAGGTGCACAAGGACGCAGCCGCGACCATGCGTGCCCTATTTGTCGCGACCGCCGCGAAGGCGGGGGTTCGTGTTGTTGCGTGGGGATAGAGACTTGCGTCCGCGAAATACGTGTCCGGGTGGCCCTGCCTCTGTAGCAGGGCTGTCGCCCTGGCTCGTCTTCGTCTTGCGTGGTCTGTCGGGTGCATGTTGCGTGGGATGGGATACACATGTAGCCGTGTTCGCAGAGCGAGTGATATCAGTTGAGTCTCGTCCCCGCATAATTGCGGCGCCAGGGGGTAGTGCAGGCGTCCTAATAGACAACGTCCCTGGGGCGTCGCGTTAAGACTCTCTCACTGGGCGATCATCGTGCCTCCAATACAGACAAAAGAATCGCCAGGAGGCCAACCACATGCGTGTTATGAAGTAAACGTCCACACATGTGCGGATAGAAAGAAAGACTCATACTTCTTGTGGTCATATTTTGTGCACCTTCCTTTCCATGCGAGGATATCCTACGTGGCATAGAACTGATGAAATAATGATTTGAAGCTGAGGATTCTATTGTCAAGAACGGTCCTGAAAAAAATTCGAGCATTCTCATTTACATTAGTTTAGGTTGGGGAAGAGAAAACATAAGCATCTTATTTCAGCAGCAAATTAAGCAAAGTATGACTTATTCTTCTTTTCTCTTTGCCCTTGGGCAAATACGAAACAGTCACACATGGAAGCTGTGATGATTTATCTGTTCAGAACTTCAGAGAAACAGAAAGCACTAGCTATCAACAAGGAGAATGGAAACAGGCTGGCACGGAACATCACATGACAATCTAGAATCCTGGTCATAAACATAGGCCCATGGGAAGTAGGCCCTTATCACAGGACAATTTCGAAGCCATGCTCACAAAAATATATAAAGGAAAGGCTCATGGGGAGTAGGCCCTCACCACGTGAAAAGTAGCAGTTTCTAGCTACCAAGTGTGCGGAGAGTACGGGCGAGAGCAGAAATAGCATTAGTGGTGAGGGTGAATTAGGACTAGGGCATCATCACACAGAAAGTGGATTTTCAAGGCGGCGAGCGTTCGTTGCTGTTCAGACCACGTGGTTCAGATCAACCGGGTTGGGTTGTCTGGCTGCCCACGCCGCCAGGGAGGCGGAGCATTTTGCAATTTCACGGACGTGACAACAAAACGCTATGAACTAGGTGATGTGCATTTACCAGTCAGACCCAAATCTTGCGCAATCTTCTTCCATATAGCTCTTTCATATAGTCGGCTTCCTTGTACCTTGGGTTACATTCGTTGTACAGGACCGGGTACTGCTTGATTGTGTCCAGCAGCAGTTCTATAGAGAACACAGCCGGTTCAGACATGGTTGACGCCATTTGCATGCTATATGTTGGATGTTTACATTCGTTCACCAACGCTTCCGCCGTCTTGGGTTTCGCTTGGCTGCGGCCAGAGCGGCCAACTTTTCCGCGCGCAAGAAATCGGTCCGTGCGCGATGCGGCCAGGCGGCCGCGGATCCGCCTGTCCGCTTGCCCGCTCCGCCTTCGGTGCGAACGTGCCTTAAGACCTTCCGGTATCCAGACAATGTCTTGAAAGGTTCCTCAACTATGGACTACCTACTTCCCAAGAGCCGACATGCAGATAGGGCCCGGAGAGAAGGCAAAGGCATCAGAGGAGGTTGGCTTGCAGAGGCTAGCTCCCTGATGCCATTCTCCCTCCTAGTTCTTTTTTTACAACGAAGCTGTTTATGGCTATGTTTCCGTGCATTCTTGCTCTTTGTGTGCAAAAATGTGGGCCAATTCTGGCGATAGTGGAGAAGGGGTCCAAGCGCAATGACACCCTGTGGACTCTGGGTGGAGGGCTCTGGGACCTGTAACGCACCCTTGAACCACCGTTGTCACATCGGGCACCTAAAGAAGTCTCAGGCATAAGGGTAGGAACAGAGGTTTTTAGAATTTTTTTTTACATTTTTTCCAAAAAGAAATATGATGAGATCTTAGCAAAGGCCGACCTACGTCGGCCATGTCTACATTTGCACCGCCATCTCTTTCTCTTCCAAGCGCTCGCATATCTAGTTTCCTTTCCTTCCACTCTCCTGTGGTAGTAGTGCCATCGGAAGGTCACGCGTGTCTAGTTTTCTCCAGCTCCTCCGGGCGGCGATCCCGTCGTCCAGGCAAATGTATATAAAAAACCAGGAAGACAAGTTGCCGTTCTCCATTTTGAATTTCACTTCTGCCGTCGTAGTGGGGAGGCCACGTATAGTCCAGACTCCCGAGGAGCGACGTCCCTACAAAGAGCGACGTCCCTACAAGAGCAACGTCCCACATGCGCTTGGTGTTTTGTACATGATCTCCATTGGTGGTGTTTGCTGCCCGCCGGCGCCGATTGCATTAGCGTTCTGTTCCTGCCGTCGCTCTTCGTAGGCGCGCTGCTCCTCGGGAGTCTGGACTATACGAGAATAAGATGGAATTAATATAATAATGATATGAAATGAGTGTGCGTACCTTTCATCACGATGACCACCGATCAAGACAATAAATGTGTTCGTACCTTTGTTCAAAATTCTCTGTCGTGTGCTAAACAGCTTCGCTGGTGATTCACTTTCACAGATTGGAATGGCTCATGATTTTTTCCTTCCACCACGGCTACAGTGTACTAGAATACCTATTCTAGTACACTCTAACCACGGCTGTCCAACTCCGCCGGACTACTTGGCGCAGTAACGCGTGTACAACTAAATACAGTGACTCTGCAATTAAGCGCACGGATGGCAAGTGCATTTCATGCTGTTGATGTTGATGCTTTTTTGTCGGGCTCATCTTGTGCATTGTACCGTAGTATTTCAATAAAAGCTGTGACTGGATGTGATGCAAGTGAACTGCGGCACACTCTTTCTTTGCTTCACAGGCATTTTCCTTGCACCGCTCATACTCTGTACAAGGTTTATGAGGTAAATGTGGATCAACTGAGAAAAAAGAAAGTGCCAGGAGTGAGAACAAACTTTGTAAAGTTATTTTGTGGAAGGCTACTAACTGGACGTGCCTTGTATGTTCTGCTTGAAAAATGATGGCGCTACAGATAGCATGTGTTTGCTACTACATACAGTAAAACCTCGTTACAAGAGACACTCAAGGGAGACGGAAAACATGGCTCTTGTAACCAAGGTCTCGTGTAACCAAAAATTCTAAGAACACCGAGTCGAACTAGACCACTTTATTATTGACCCTTTTCGCGGCGGCCCCGTGGGCGCTGCCAAGTTTGATCACGTGGTGACGCGTCCATTGCTTGTCTCAACTGCCTTCGTTGCCTCCTTGTTTACAATGGAAGTGTATGACACCGGCGCGGCTTAGAAAACCTGTGTTTTCGGAGATATCGTAGACGGTGACTAGGTGGACGACACGAAGCTTTGATCACAGCTTCAGAGAACATGCAAAAGCGCTTTCGGAGCTGATTTAGCTATGTCCAAACGGCGCAAGTAGCGTATATGGTGCGTGTTCTAAAAGCGGGGCTAAATATGTATTCCAAGCTATCCAAACATTCCGCTCATGAATTCAGTCAGGATTAGTGCGTTTTGCTCTTTGTTCTTTATTCGGCGAGTATTTTGAAGCAGTGGCTTGTCAGTTTCTGACTCACTGAAGTTTATCGGTGCGGCCACTGATTATTTTTCTGCCTAATCGCTCGCGGGTGTGCTCAGTTCCGATAGATTTGTTCTTGCTGCGCAGAAGGCTTGAAACGTAGCTGTTCTGTACATTGTAATACCTTGTAGCAAATATATATTACAGCTAGTAACTCGCTTACTCTTGTGGACCGTCACGAAACATTCAGCTTCGACCATTCGTGCGCCATTGGTGTAGTCCGTCGTTTATTGTGCGTATACAGTGCGCATATATTCAAGTGTGCGCGGGCCCATTCACTTATTTTTGATACGTCGGCGATAGAGTGGGCGTAAGTTTTCCTGCCATTTGGGACAGATGTTTATAGATAACTTGCGCGAAACTTACTATGACGGGAAGCGGCGCTACTCCCTTTGTCATTGTTTAACGAGTGGTACTCACTCTTGCCGACGTTCTGGGTATGAAGCCCTTTCTTTGAAGGTTAGCGATACAAGGCTGGCGGATGAGCAAATTTCTGTATCCTCGAGGAAAGCCGTACATCTCGAAGTGCCCGTAACACGTTCGGACAGTTGCCGCAACGGTCCGCGAACTTGGCCACACAGAATCATTCCATTCCTTAACATACATGCCAGTGCCGTCGGCGTCGCCGTCGTCGTCGCCGTCGCCGTGAGGTTCCGTATGACGTCAATGGAGATGAAATCGTTGCCGCGCGCCGCCGAACGCTGTATGTGCGAGTGAAAGGGCGCGAGGGACGCGCGCTTTCACGGGGAGTGAACGCACGGCGGAGAACAAACGCGCGTTCTGCGCGGTGCTCCCTTAAGGGCTGCAGAAGTAGGCGTCTCTGTCTCTTTCCTCCTTTACAATCACCATATATGTAGAGCAAACGCGCCTTCTTCGGACGCGCGAAAGGCCGGGAGGGGGGGGGGGGTGAGGCGACGTATAGCTGCGGCACCAAGTGCCTATTTATATCAGAGGCTCCGGCAACAGTCAACTGTTGCCGGTGCGTCAACGGCGGCAACTATTGCAATCGCCAGAGACCACCTCATAAAGACGTACCCACATCGCAGTTGAAGCAATAAGAATGCACGTAAGGCACCTTGCACGGACTCCTTGCCACCATCTAGCCTCTCTACCTGCGG
This sequence comes from Dermacentor silvarum, assembly GCF_013339745.2. Lineage (NCBI taxonomy): Eukaryota > Metazoa > Arthropoda > Arachnida > Ixodida > Ixodidae > Dermacentor > Dermacentor silvarum. Next base: position 102,145,483 of record NC_051155.1, on the reverse strand, counting down.
AGAGACCACACGCCTCGTTCTGCCGAATGGTATCCGCACATCGTGAGGCTATACCATCTTGCTTCACACCTGCCGCGAGACCTTCCACTCCTCCTTGGTGCCTCATTCAGCCAACGATCATCCTGACAGTACCTGGCGTCCAGAAAAAAGCAGATAAGTCATCGCCGGCTCTTAAACAGCTTACCTTACTCCTATTATATGAAAAGTACCGGAATTACACCCACATATACACCGACGGTTCCGTCTTGCAGAACAGCTCTACCGCCGCTGTCGTTATTCCAGAAAAAGCCACCACTATCACGATGAAAACATCTCACTTGACAACGTCGACGGCAGCAGAACTGGCAGCGCTTCGAGTCGCTCTACATTTTATTAATGATGAACCAGCACACAAATGGTCCGTTTTCTGCGACTCGAAGACGGCACTGCAGAGTTTACTGTCAGCCTTACGGCGCGGTCCACAGGAACAACTGGTTTTCGAAATCACAGAGGCCATACACCACCTGACTGAAAAAGGACACGAAATAATCTTTCAGTGGCTGCCAAGTCACTGTGGAATTATTGGCAATGAACGTGCCGATCAAGCTGCTCGTTCAGCTCATGAACAAGACTACCGCCTATCGATCCCGCTGTCTAGGACAGATGCTGCAAGGATGCTCCGCCTGCTTGCACGCCAGTGCACTTCATCAGACTGGAATAAACCACATTTTATGCACGCCCGATTATACACTTTAGATCCAACCTTAAGCCTTAGACTTCCAACAAGACTTCCCCGAAGAGATGCGACCCTTCTGTGTAGGCTATGGTTGGGCGTCGCGTTCACCAATGCCTACGCGTTCCGCATAGGGATGGCCGACAGTGCAGCATGTGACAATTGTGGAGACGCGGAAACGATTCGTCATGTTCTTTGTCAGTGCCCACAATACAGTGTGCAGAGACAATCGCTCTCCGTCGTGCTGAACCAGTTGGATGACCAGCCGTTATCGGAAGAAACAATTCTGCAACATCGACGCGACTCAACATTGCATCAGAAGGCCGTGCAAGCGCTCCTGCGGTTCCTGAAGTCCACTGGCCTGTGTGAACGTCTGTGACTGGAACGCCTCCTTTGTTACCAATGCCTGTGGTATTTTTCTTTTTTTTTTTTGCTCTCTCTTTGCACTCTCTCCAACCCCTTTATCCCCCACCCCAGTGTAGGGTAGCAAACCGGAAACTGACTTCTGGTTAACCTCCCTGCCTTTCCTCTCTAGCTTGCTCTCTCTCTCTCTCCGGCAACAGTCACCAACGCCGCACGCATTTTGTGCGAACGCGGGCAAAACGCCGACGGCGTCGACAACAGTTCTGCGTGCTGCTGCATGTCCAAGTTTATACAGCTGATAAAGCTACTATCATTACTCCGTATAGCTCTCTACAAATTTGCTATCGCAATTGATGCTTCGCCTTTAAGGTGAAACTGCGACAACTTTTTTTGCAGCCAACTACTGCACACGTCTTCAATCCACATGATTCAATCTAGCATGATTGGAGCACAGTGTGTTAGCGAAAACTCAGCTGCATTTCCAACAGCTGATCGCACAGAAGCAACGTAGAAGCAGTAATACTTTCGTATTCGTGCGCGGTCGCTGAGGAGACGTATGGCGCGCCGCCGTGAGCGCCATTTCGTTTCTCTAAAACAAACTGCTCCGCGAAAAGGGTCAATACATCAGCATCAAAGTGTGTGATATCTTTGATGCGAACACAGCTGTCTCAAATGTTTTACAGAAGTCTTGTTTTTTTTTTTTCTATCTCACGAGATTTAGACGCAGAATTTTCTAATGCACATTGGAGCCGGGAGCTCGTAGCTGTCATTTACAGTGATTCAGTTTAATGTATGAAGGAGTGACGGAAGTATGGCGACATATTTTTTTCACAATATTGTAAAGCTTCTCTTACGAAGTTGTGAAACCATGCAAGTGGCTGGTTATTGGTGGCTGAACAGAAGTCTGCTGTTTGCATTGAGATTTACACAAATGGAGCTCTTGAGAACATTCCTTTATTAGTGTGATCTATTGAGTTTGTTTGCGTCATGTAAAACTTATAGAATGTGGCCATGTTGACCATGCAGTGTGGGCATTTAATAACCGGGAATGTTAATTCGGCTTTTTAATATAGGTATTGCAGTGAAAAAACTTTGGAGAGACATTTGCTACCCCTCGTGGTTCCTTTTCAAGCTGCAGTGGTTATAATCATATCACTAAAAGCTGATAGTAAGCTGGCAGTTCTAGCTGGGAACAAGCACTTCTCGTCTGTAAAGCGGACTCGGTGCAGTGGGTGAGATTTGAGGATCACTGATGCGTATTTTGTACCCTCGCTTTCTTTACATGTGTCCACTGTCAAGGAAAACATATTTATGACATACAAGCAAACGCAACTTCTCTGTTCTGTCACACAATGCTTCTGCTACTACATGGGAAAAAAGAATTGGCCACTACGATTCATTGGGAAGACACTATTTGTTATTAAAATGTGTCTGTACGGCCCTCAGTTCAAAGTTTGAGCTACTATGTGCACTTGGAAACCAATGAAGTGCATTCTTCAAGAGCAGATGACTCTGTATGTGCCAAAGCTTTCCATCCCATGTTCTGTTTTAGAGCGATAGGTTTTTTAGGCCTTTCTCTGAATCATATTAGTCATTGCGATTTTTCAACAGAGCTGACATCAGCAACAGGCTTTAAAAATTCCTTCCTCTTCTGGGTTGATCTTAGGTCATGGTAATGACATCTCGGTGTGATAGTCTTCTACACAGCACAGTTTAGGTAATCTGTTCAATAAGTACTCAACACTGAGTAGAAGCACCAGATATACATTATTCTTCCGGCAAAACCGCTGGCTCGATTTAGCCAATTTCGCGGTGGCCAAGATGTCAATGTTACCGTGAGCAACAGAGCATTGAGAGAACATTGAGAGTTCCTTGGCTGTTGCTATTACGTCAGTGACAGTGGCCGTTGTCAAGACATTGTCAGCTTTTCCCTCACCATGGTGTTCAGAAAAACAAAACTCTACCTCCTCTACTGCCACTTAGATACGAACCCGTGTCCCTTTGGCAATGTGCAGTTTGGGCGCTACCGAGCTAAACTGCTTGCTGATCTCCACTCAAATTTCTCATGGTGGTACCATTTTGCAAGGGGTTTAGTTAATATACCATGTTTTCAAGCATTACTTACCCCCCCAGTTTAGTCCACACTAAATCTGAAGCGGTTTTGACTGAGGCGACGCCATTCAAAAGATGTTCATTTCACTGCAACGGAATGCTAGCACCATATTTTACGGCTACGCTGAGCAGCGTGTTTTTGCAGTAGCATCATTTCGACAGATATTCCGCTGCACTGTTCCATTGCAGTGGAATAAGCATGTTCCGAGTGGCGTCGCCGCAGATGACACACACTTAGCACTCATTAAATTGTGGTCAACACCGGTAAGTAATGCCTGGAAACATGGTATTAACATGCATATATGCTACCTTTGTGCAAAGTATGAACATAGAGCAACGATAATTTAAGCAACAAGAATTGCGCACACCTCGTATGTGCCCCGATTTTTACAACACTCAGTAGGTGCCCTAAATACTGCATTGCCATGCAGCTTTGACACTCGCTAAATTGCATTGGGTCTTGCGAGCCACGCATACTCTGAGAGTGGTTTCGCCTGTGCCTGTATTTTAGACGCCGTAGCAGGCAACAGTGTAGACAACAAGGTCGACATTGTGAAGAGCTGCAGGAATCACTGAAGTATGATTATTTCTTTTTCTTACTTGTACAGAATAACAGATATACCAGCTACTTTGTGCATTTCTCTAGAAGTCGTAACTGAGCAGTGCCTCTTGGAGAAGCAAAACCGTAGATACCTCATCACTGACGATACAATAGTGCTATCTGGTGGTGGATAATGTTCTGCTACTGTGGCCTGTGAGATTAGGTGACGTCCTTTTGGGTCATTCCAGACAATCTCGAGGTCATGATGACACGAAATCTCACCTTCAGTAGTTGTTTCACCAGAGTGTCTGGATGTTGCGATAGCTCATATGGTAACACATTCTGCTCTGAACACAGGTTTGTTCGATTGCATGCAGATGATGCTGGACACTTTCTTCAAGCCATAGGTCTCACATTGGCAGGATGTGTCATAACAAGCACATCCTGCCAGACATTCACGAGATGTGCATGTAGGTGTAACATTGCAGCTGTAACTATGAACTCACTGCTTCAATGGTGGGCGTGCAAGTTTACGCCAAGTTTGTGTTGCATCTTGTGGTGGTTAAATGCGCAATATGACGTGACAGAAAAAATTGGGTGAGGGAGGCTGCGTTACTGTGTTAATAATCTTCAGAGCAGAGCCGCATGCATTGCCTCACAGATCAGATACACAAGATTTCACTTTGTATTGTGCTTAATATGAAGTTCGCATGCAAAGTTTGTTATTCACTTGTGAAGGAGATGGGAGGCATTCGATTCAAGCTAATTATGGGTGAAGCACGGCATGGATCATTTTGCATAGGTATTGTGCCACAGCTTTGAATTCAGTAGGAATGATGAAGCGGAATGCTCTGAGAGCGTGGCAGTGACAGCATTTGATTGTCAGTCACTCTGTTCATATAAGCATTTGAAAACTTTGTGGGGAAAGAATCACGTGGGCATGCTGCTTATTAACACACACATGGCACACCTCTCATAAATTATGCTGAAGGGCCCATTTAACTGGTGCAGAATTTAAAAAGGAGGCATTGGTGCCTTTGGGAAGGAGACACACCAAGCTAGCACTTCCATAGCACTCTGACCTGGAAACTTACGAGTGGGATTAGAGGTACTTTGAAGCGCTTTGCAAGTAGGGTGTGAAATATTTGTGGTATTTATAGTAGATTGCATAATCAAACTTCTAGCAGAAAATTCTCATTGGATAAATGGTTATAACCCTGAATACGTGTTTCATTGTACCTTACTTCTGCAACGCAACCTGCAGCTCACCAGCCGATGCTGTCCCTTTGAATGCTTATGTGCAGCTATTCTCGGTGCAATAAGCCAAAGTTGGGCCTTTATATCAATGGACAGAAACAGAATAAGTACAGACAGTCGTAATGTAACGTGAGCTGCAGGCAGTTAAGAATTAATTCTGGGAGCTTGAAGTATCTGTTGTATTGCCAAAGTGAGTACCTGGCAGAGAAGCGAGAAGATGAGGGCTTTGCAGAAACCCGAAGAACAGCACACCGTGTGTTTAAGCATCTAGGGAAGTTGTTAAATGTGGAAGAGACACTAAACTGCCAGATTAGTGATCGAAATGCACTGATGAGTACGTTAATATGTGCACGTTTCACGCACCAGTTATTGTGTAGCTCTTTGTTTGAAGTCATCCCTAGGTAATACGATTGCTTTGGTACATTAAACTCAAGGACTTAATTTGATTTGGACACCATTGTCTCTGCTGTTTCCGTGTTGGTTGAATTACCACATGGCCAGCTCCGGCTCATTCCACTTTCAAGTTTCCGTCCAATAGCTTCTGTGTGAGCTTCAGTGTATGAGCTTTTCCTGAGATACTGATTGTCTCAAAAGAGCGCGTAATCAAACGCGCGCGGCATGTCACGCAAGCCAGCGAAAGAAACATGCCAGGCCCGTGGCAGCTTCAACAGAGGGCGAGAGCGGATACGCCTCAAACAGGCAACGCGACCAACGGCGTCTAGACGTCTAGAAGAGAGAGCGCAGGTGCCGAGGCCCTTACCCGGCGAGTCGAGAGAGAAAGAGATTACTACAGCGTGAGCGTGCGCCAACAGGATGAGTCATCACCCCCCCCCCCTCGACGACGCTCCGACGGCGGCGGTCGAAGATGCAAGAATTGACTAGAAGATTCCCAGGCTTAATTTGACCATGCTACGGTATCCCGACTCCAACCGAAGGTTCGAGAAAGACCGTCGAAGGCTATAAAAACGGCGTGCGAGAATCAGAGTAGTTCAACTTCAGACCGCTCTGGTAAAGAGATGTAACGTGAAGACTGACCGTCTGCGGAAGAGGACTCCCCGGCAATCTAGTCGATGAGTTCATCGAGCGTCTGCATTTCCGCTAGAAGTTCCTTCTTCGAGATTTGCCCCGAGCTACGCCGAGATCGTCCGACTCCAAGGCCAGCATGGTGAATGGAATTGGACACTTAGTGTTCCTATTCATTTTGTACATTACGTGTTGGAGTTGTTGACAAAAGTCAAAGCTAGTTGGGAAAACTCTGGCACCGATCTAGGCAGCGACCACTATATAATACAAATAGGTATAGGCATGCCGAAACAAGAGACTAGAACCTTTCGGTGCACCGACTGGGACCTTTTTAGGATAGTTAGAGCAAAGAGACTAGAATCGAAACCGATAGAAGCGGGCAGACAGTCCTTCCAGACCTGGGTCAAACAGCTCGAAGAGGACCTCAGGGAGGCCACTAAAGAAATTAAGACCGAAGAAAACATAGAGAGCATAGACAGTAGGCTCGCGCATCTGATCGAGGCCAAACAATCCATCCTGCAAAGATGGAAAACGCAAAGACTGAACCGAAGGCTCAGGAAAAAGATAGCTTTGCTAAACAGACAGATCGAGGAGCATTCGAGAACACTCACGAAACAACAGTGGGACGAAGTTTGCCATTTGGCAGACGGCAGAATCAAACATGGGGGAAGTTGGAACCTCCTCAAACTGAACGAAAGCGAAACTAAGTCAAACAAGCGAACGGCAATTGCAAAACTAGTACATCAGGTCAGCCAGTACAGTACTCAAGAGGTAGTCATGAGACAGCTAGCGGGAAAATATCTCCCTCTCAAACAACCGGGCGATAGCGACGAACGCGTAGAGTACTTGGGAGGACCGTGCGAGGAAATGGACCGCGATTTCACCGAGGGTGAAGTACGGGCCGCACTCCATCTCTTTAGTAGATCGGCAGCCGGACCCGACGGTATTACCAATAAACTCTTAATGAATCTAGACGACGCCTCGATCACTTTCTTGACGGGTCATTTCAACGAGTTGTGGAGAATGGAGACTATCCAGAGGAATGGAAGATGGCCAACACCATTCTCATACCCAAACCGGGCAAACCGCTCCATCTGGATAACCTCCGTCCAATCTCTCTTACATCTTGCCTAGGTAAAGCTATGGAGCACGTTATTCTCAACAGACTCACTAGATACGTCGAGCAAAACGACATACTCCCGTATAACCTGATCGGTTTCCGCCCCGGTCTATCGACTCAAGACGCCATGCTCCTGATCAAACACCAGTTCATACAAGTTAGCCCGGTGCACGCGAGAGCGCTCCTGGGACTAGACGTCGAAAAAGCTTTTGATCGCATAGAGCACAAGGCCATCCTCGAGGTCCTCTCCGAGCTGGGGTTGTGCGAGAGGCTTTTCAGCGTAGTCAAGGCGTTTCTCGGCGGTAGGCAAGCGAGCCTCACGCTAGGAGAACTAAAATCGAAGGTGATGAATCTGGGAAACAGGGGCACCCCGCAGGGGGCCGTGCTCTCGTCCATGTTATTTAATCTAGCAATGACCAGAGTCGCGAGGAAACTGGAGCGTATAGAAGGTATACACTTTGCCATATACGCCGATGACATAGCCATATGGAGCGCCAAAGGTAACGTAGGCCAAACGGAGACTAGACTGCAGGAGAGCATACACACCGTGGAAAGCACACTAGGCGAGATGGGACTAAACTGTTCGGCGGCAAAATCGGAGCTTTTGGTCCTAAAGCATCGAGGCAGGGGTCCAAGACCCAGGGGCTACGTCCCCGGGGAGGAACCCAAGATTATCTTACGCTGTCACGACGGATCCGCGATCAAGCAGGTCGAAAAGATTATAATTTTAGGCTTCCACATAGCAGCGGGAGGTACCAACCTCAATGCCATTCAACACATTTCAAACAAAACGGACCAAGTCATCAGGTTACTAAGGAGAATCACCAACAGACACAGGGGCCTGGGTGAGGACAGCGCTATAAGGCTAGTGCACGCCTTCGCTCTCTGTCACTTCACCTACGTGGCAGGTCTACTCAAATGGTCGCAGGCCGAACTGAACAAGCTCAACACTATGATCAGGAAGTTAGTCAAGGCTACCCTAGGTATACCCAACAGCACCTCGAACGTGAAGCTCATGAACCTAGGCGTACACAATACGATAGAAGAGATGGCGGAAGCGCAACAGATGGCGCAGCAGGAAAGACTGACGAAAACGCGAGCGGGCAGGCTTATACTCAAAGCAATAGGGACAGACCCCAATAGATCGAGGAACCTGAAGGAGGCCGAGGTAGAGTTGAGCGCGGACCTTAGAGACGGGATCAGAACCACCCCCCTCCCGAGAAACATGCACCCAGAACACAATGTTAGCAGGAGAAAAGCAGAGCGAAAGCTTCGTTGAAAGAAATTGAACAGCTAGGACAACAGGCGGCCCTCGTAGACGCTGCCTGGGTCAAAGGCAGCGACCACCACGGCCGTGGTGGTCGACAGCCAGGGAGAGGTACGGGACGCCGTCACCATCTTCACTAAGGATTCCACGGTAGCGGAGCAAGCCGCGATTGCTCTAGCCATCAGGAACCGTAAATGGTCTTTCATTTATAGCGATTCAAAAGCAGCAATTAAGAGCTTTGACAAAGGCTATGTCGCTGGGACTGCGGCTAAAATTATCCACAAGGTAGAAACTATCAAAACTGAAATCCGCTGGTTTCCTGCACATATGGGGCAAGTGGACGAGGCTCGGCTCAACCTCAACGAGGTGACGAATGACCTGGCACGAGGACTTGCTTGCCGTGCCGGTCAAAACCGAACCGACGCCCACTACCATTCCAGGGATCATAAAGATCATTTACTAACTTACAACGACATCACTAAGTATACTACTACTTGGGGCGTAGGCAATTCCCACTGCCACACGTAAAGTTGAACAGGGCTCAGGCAGTCACGCTACGTACGTTTACTGCAAACCGGGACGTACCCAACTCCCTATTTCGTAAATAAAATTCACCCCGAAAGAGAAATTAGGAAAGAATGTAACGTGTGCGATGGCATCATTGAAATCAGACACATGCTGGCGGGCTGTCCCGCGACTCTCGCCGACCCCGACGAAAAATGGCTTTACTGGCACAAGACGATGTCAAGCTCTTCTTATCAAGATCAACTACGGGCTGTCCAGAGGGTCCATGATTGCGCCATAAGGCTCGGCCTGACGGTGCCGACGTGGACGCGGCCCGCCTCGGTCTGAGACAACCGAGCTTAAGGACTCTAATAAAGTTTTGTGAATGAATGAATTACGTGTTGGACTCTTAGTGCTTGTCGTTAATTATTTCCTGTGTTTTGTGAATACCCATCTGAATTGTGTTGTGCCTAGCATAAGTGTGCAAGTATGTGTGTAACTGTCTTGTATGAAGAATATATTTTGCGTTTTGACAACTCTGGGCTCTGACTCGGTCTTTGCACAGCAACGGGCGTTCGCTGGCGCACCAGAGGGCCCATTTTAATTGTCTTTGCTTTCGTGGGATTACTTTCGGAAGCTGATAAGTCGGCTTTGGAATTTGGTCCGGCGTCTGCACCTCGTTCACGGGGTGTGTGACAGTGACATTGCAATATCCTTTTATTTCAAGCAGAAAGAAGGGGCTTTGCAATTCATATCTTGTACCATCATCCCCTGCCATGCATACAATTTGCTCAGATGCAGCCATGCTTTGAGTGAAAGCTCTACCTTTCTGGCTAGGGTAATGTAAGTACATGGTAATGACACCTGTGAAATTTGGCAAGAAGGTCCACAGCAAAGATGCACTTGGCGACTGTTGATATCATGCATTGAAAGTTTTTCAGTACACAATTCTGTGTAGGCAGTCGACTGGGGAGCAGAGGTGCAGCCTTGCAATGGTGGAGGCTGCTAGCATTGTACTTGAAAAAGGGTACACATCTCAGTACAACCTGCAATGGAGCAGTGGCAACGGGCCTGTCTAAGCAGCACAGTGTTCAGTGCAAGCTCAAGCTGCACGAGCACATATACCACTTGGTGTAGCTTTTGTTTCGCAATGAGAGTTTTGGTAGCGTAAGAAAGAACTCAGCGGCAGCAAACAGAGGAAAACATAAGCTACATGTAAAAATGCCAGAGACCATCAGCACAAGTTGTAACGTGATAATTTATTTACAGGAAAAGTGACGAGGCTTGCTGTAGCTTGATATTCTGCACGGGGGAAAGAAGAGATGAAATGGCAAGGAGGGAGGATGAAGGAGAAAGAAAAAAATACACTTCTGTAAAAGGACATGATTCTGCTATTCCCTTGTCCAGCTGCATGTCCAGTCCCACATCATGCAGCTGTACGATAACATGACTCTCATTGTCTGCCTCGCCAGTTATACGGTCAGGGCATGTGCTCACAGCCTTGATGCAGTGGTTGCACTACAGGACGGCGAGTGGACAAGATTGTGAGTAGCATACTTCAGAAAGATCGAGAACACATGCATACATATTGGGAATGGAGCACCAACAAAGATGAAGAAGATACAGATTGGTGAAGTTTGTCACATGATCAACAAAAGCTCATGGATGTGTAAGTTGCTTTGTAGTTTCATTGGGAAAAATGCTATACTTTCTTTAAAGCACACGAAGCATTGTATTATTTTAAACAGCTTTAAGCAGCACAACACGAGGCACAACAAAAGAACCACGAGGCAGATTAGTAACCAAATGTTTTATTTCTGGGAGCGATATGTAAAGCCATGCGAAAAGAATACACATGAAAAAGAAAAAAAAACAATCATGACGGATATTCTATTTCTTTGTTCGATAGGGAGAGTGACGGTGAACTGACGCATATGTGTCACCGCGTGTAAATATCGAGAATGCGTCAAAGGTTCTCGTGTGTGCGCTGTTCGTGGTCTCCAAAACGAGAAGTGTGGCGTGCCGGTGCCTGTGAACACCGAAAATTGTTCCCTCGCTTGCCACACACCCTGTAACCCAAGTTGGCGAGAGGTTAATTGAAGAGCGGCATTCAAGCGCAGCTTGCTGAAGCGTTGGCGTGAAAGGCGTTGATTGAAAAGCAGAACGTACCCAGTGCATTTGTGGCACAGCCTGCTAAAGCGTCGGGTTGCCGTTTTTGAGGAACCCACGTGACCTGGGTTCGATTCCACCAAGCATTGCAGTCGCCTTTTTGTCATTTTAGAGCAGCACATTCCCAGTGGCAGATACCTCGTTACCCAAGTTGGCATCAAAGAGGCACATAACCAGTATCCCAAGTCCCACATCTCGCATCTAAAGCGACCCACGTCGGCGTGAAAGAGGTTCTTTGAAGAGTAGCATGTATGTACACGTTCCTCCTCCTTCGCAGCCGACTTGAGAACTCGGGCGATACGGCGAAGGAGGACACCTCGGCGCAGCGTCCCGGTCGGGGCCTAGTTAACTACCAACAACCCAATGCGTCCCGCCCATATGTTGAAGTGATCGTGGTGCCAGTCAAAGATGTTGCCGGGATCATAGGCAGAGGTGGTTCCAGGATCCGTGAGCATCCGGATTTCAGTGGTGCGTGCATGTGGGTCAAGAAAGACGACGCAGATAATTACTTTGAGATCCAGATCGAGCTCTCTGGCCCTGAAGAGGTGCATCGCAAGGGCCGCAAGCTCAACGGCGCGATCGTCTATCCTCCGGAAGAACCAGTATGCTCCAGCAAATGCGAGGAACCAGCCGCCTTTGCTCGACTGGGACAAGCTGCTTGCCAAGAGTGACGAAGAAGCGCTGGGCCTCTCTCGCACCGATAATCAAACATTTTTATGTTGAAGATCCTCAAGTTGCGTCTATGTCCGTAGAGGAGGTGGCGGCCTTCAGAGCAGCCAACAACAATACAGTTGTCAAGTACTTGGGCCCAGAGCAACAGCCGCCACCAGACGTAGCAACTAACCCCGTGACAACGTTCGAGCAGGCGTTTTCAAACTATCCAGAAATCTTAGACGAGATGTACAAAACAAGTTCACGAAGCCGTCTCCAATACAGAGCCAGGCCTGGCTAATCCTGCTTCAAGGTCAAGGCCTCATCGGAATCGCACAGACAGGTACAGGGAAGACTCTGGCATTGCTGCTGCCAGCCATGATTCACATCGGCAGCCAGCCTGTTCCGAGGGAGGAGGTTGCGCCAGTCGCCAAGGTGGTGGTTTCCGGCAGGAAGGAGGTGGTGGCAGTTGGGGTGGCAGCAAGGAGCAAATAAACTGGTGCTCAGCCTAAGCAACCCTGCGTGCTGCATCTTTGCTTAGGCTGAGCAGGTAGCGGAGAGAGCACTTTTCCCTCCACCTCTGGACGTATGCAACGTAGCCTACCGGCATTCGCACTTCCAGGTGGCAGTTTGCATGTTTCTTGCACTGTCTTAGTGCCTGTAGCTCCTGGATGCATGGAAAATAAAAAAAAAATAAAGCAGCGTTAAACGAAGGTAAGGGCTGTTCAAAAGGGAATATGGGATAAAAATTGAGGCACCTTGCGAGGCATGCTAGGCAAACTTATGCTGAGGTGCTATGAGCCACAAGTACGCAGGCATCCATTGCATGGAATTCATCTGGTGGCGAAATGCTGCAGGCTAGTGCGACACAACTAGGTTGACAATAAGGCTTACCGCAAACACTACATAAAAAGATGAGAGAAGGAATTTGTCCTGTCACCTCCTTGTGTTTTGTTTGCCGTAAGCTTTATCATGAATTAGTACCAATGAATGCATTCATTGAGAGGCTAGTTGGTAAGTTGTCGCTTTCAGTACCACTACAATATCTGTACAATTGGGAAGAAGTAGTTTTTCCGTTTTTGCAAGAGAGTAGCTATTGCTGTCATTGGCAGGCTTGAAGAATATGACTAAAGGAATTTTGTTACTGCCTTAGGCAATTATTGCCTGTTACACCTGTTTCCTTCATTCAAAATACACGTGCTGTACCTTTACTGTGCATGCGCTGTTGCCAATTTCCATGTTCTGCCGCTTCTGTGTGTGCATGCTTACATTTTTTTTTGGTGGGAATTCTCCAATGACCCCAGTTGCCACAACTCAGAAGCGTCAACGTGCTTTAAACATGCCGATGTTGTAGGTAGCCACATATACAGGATCTGCATAAAAAATAATCGAAACAGGTGAAATGGTTGTTGCTCTAATTATTACATTTTTGTTGCCACTACAGCTATGACCCTCTGGAAAAAAGCAATCAACAGTTGCACTTAGAAAGTGTGTTAGGTGAGGTCGGCTTTTTGTATTTTGATCACTGTCACACAGGAATGTGTGAGCATGCTTGAGGCCAGATTAAATGAAGAATCAAGGGCCATTAAATGCATGCCATGTTCAGTCACTCTAGTTTCTTCTAGTTGGCGTCTTGTTTTGTACTTTGGTAGACTCTGGAAAAAAGCTCAATGCATACTTAATTGAGAATATAAAATGCTTATTTAACGTGGCTACAAGATTGTGCTCCGAATTAAATGGTAGGGACATCCCCTCAAGTGGAAGCAATTTAGGAAGCCTCCGAAAGTCTTTGCGACTGTGGGGCTCATAAAATTACCGTCACTGCATAGGTGGAAAGTTTTCATTTCCCTCCTGGGGTAGGGAGTGGGGTTGGTGCCCGACTAGCTTTCCAAAACCTACCCATGTGTGTGTATATATACACAACACACACACACACACACACACACACACACACACACACACACACACACATATACCCTTTCCTAGCGATTTTCTTATTCTCGGTTTATGGCAAAAGCAACTATATGGACACTCCAGGCAAATTTTCGCTGTTGTCGTCGCCGTGATCTTGTGTATTAAATCCAAAAGCCATATAAAAGAGCTACCCATACACTGTGGGTGCAGGAAAAAGCACGCAACAGTGAGCCGAAAAAGATGGCAGCTTGATTGGCATTATTTTCCCACGCGCTGAATATCCGTGTGTTGTAGGTCACATAATTAAATGCAAATGGGAAGGAGAGCACACGTCTTCTCCTCTAGCCCTGCCGCACCTGTGAATGACTATGCGTGGTTGACGCTTATGCAGCCCGTGTGCCATATCTAATTGTTGGTAATTATTGGTGGGTGCAATATGAAGGGCGAGCAGGGATGGCTGCTAACTTCATGCGCGCTGTCTTCCTTGCCGGGCTGTCCTTCCGCACCCCTTCAGAGACAGAGGTTATTGCAGATCACTGACAGAGGACGTCAGTAGTGGAGATGAAAATAGGCCAATAATGATGATGAATCTAATTTTCGGAGTTGCGGCGAATCACGTGGCTGTACGAACCATTCACCTCCGCTGCCGGCGTTCTTCATAATGCTTGCATTGTGAAAGCAGGTGCTCGAAGTCATCCAGTGAGGTATTTACAGGTTTACATGGTCCATACATTACAGTATGCTTGCTATTTTAATTTTAGATTAATGTTTACTACAATTTATATGGCCACTATAACACGTACAGACTCGATCGTATAAGGGCCGTATTTTTCTGTCGCTATTTTGAGGGGTTTTTCATGGGACCGGGCCGTTTGACCTCATTTTGCCAACTATAAGTATGAAATCCACCGTAAACCTCCGCGATCGCCTCCTCTCGACATTCGGTAGTGACGCGCGAATGTATGCTGCGCGCAACAATTTGCTGTTGAGCCCGATCAGAATCAACGCACTGAACGCCATTGCTTCTCGGTTGGATGTCCTTTTTTTGAAGTGAAAGCTTCATTACGCTACCTCGGCGACTCAACAGTTTTCACCTTGAGAGCTAGAGGTCAAACCATAAGAGAGTATTAAGGCGAGTTTATAGTCCGACGTTATCGGCACGCGGGCGAGCATCATCAGACGCCGGGCGCGTCGGAGCACGTTGGCCGAGCATCCGGTTACGTTGGCGGCGCCAGTACGTCGAACCATCGGTCGAACTATAGTAGCTGTTGTTCTCGCCAACATGACATAGCGTGTGCACGTGTTCACGCTAAGTCGGACTATATTTAGGCCTTTACGGAGCCCTGAAAGGAGACATTGCCGCCGTTCACCAGAGTAGAGTTGGGCCCGGCTGCATGTTGCAACCAAGTCTCACTACTTTACTGATCATTGCAGTGTCTTCATAGGCATAAAAAATGATAAATAAACACTGTATTCATTGCAAACATGTCTGTATATCGTTGCGAAACCACACCTCGCCCACAGCTCGACAATGAGCCAGGCCATTGAAGCTCTCGCTATCAACCAGGGTTAACAAAAGCTAAACCACACCATTTTTTTTAAATGTTGGCTGTCAAGTTGGGGGTGCGGCCCTTACACGAGCACGGCCTTTACACGGATTTACAGGGTAATAATCTTCCTTGTGTAATTGTCTTTTACTTTGCCATCACTAATACTGCTTCGCCTTCACGACCAAACTGCATTCTTTTTTTTAGTACTTTGAGTCCGAGTATAAGCGCTGCTAAGCACGACTGCTAGACTTCTATTTATTCTGATGTCGAGTGAATCCGGCTTGGCATCATTTCAGTTAGTGAGTGAATTCTATATACAAGGTGTTTCAGCGAACACTTCCATAATTTCTCAAAGGTTGCCTGTGGCAGATAGCACAATTCTAGTTCATGAACTTGCCTACTCGAAGAGGTGGACATTGCACAAAAAATGGAAATGCATAATCGACTAATTAACAAAATTAACCAATTATGTATTTACCTAATTACCTTATGGCCCATGCCGTAATTTACAAATTCTAGCCGTGGAGTTTGGATCCACTTGGAACTAATTCTCAGGCCCGACGCCAGTGTCGAGATATTCTCTAACTTTGTGGAGAAATGCATTGGCATGCCAGTCACTTTCTTAAAAAAAAAACATCGTTTTATGTATCGAAGGACAAAAGTATGAATAGAAGTATAAATTATGGGCTTTTACGTGCCAAAACCTTGATCTGATTATGAGGCACACCGTAGTGGAGGACTGGAATAATTTGACCACCTGGGGATCTTTAACGTGCACCCAAATCTAAGTATACGGGTGTTCTAGCATTGCACCCCCATCGAAATGCAACTGCCGTGGCCGTGATTTGATTCCACGACCTCATACTTAGCAGTCCGACACCATAGCCACTAAGCAACCACGGCGTGTAAGCACAAAAATAACTCAGTGATGTGATTGGCCGAGGCCGTTTTGGAGCAGCTTCTCAGAGCAGCCAAAAGTGCGTTTTGGAGCAGGAAAACGAGCTTTTGGAGCATCTAAATGCGTATTTCCAAGTGGGAAAATTGCCTTTGAGAGACGCAAGAGGGATTACAGAAGCAGGGAGCCCAATTCAATGGGAAACAAGCACATTTTTACCAAGAATTATTTAGCTCAACATAATGCTGTGGCGCTAAAGCATGCGAATCCCATGCATGATGGCAAAGTAATGACGCCAAAACTAGATGATGAAGCTGTGATGACAATCGTATGACCATTACAGCATCCCGACGATAGTATGACCACAAACCTCTCTAAATCTCTACTTTAGCTTTCCAGTGTGCAAGAGGCTGGGCGCTAAAATGGCGGGAACTATAGAAGCGGACATGGAGACGGAAATTTGGGCAACTCAACCACAGCAGAGCGTTAGGAGTGCGCAATGCTCGCTCGCTAAGCTACACCAGCCGAAAACAGCAAAACGGCAGCATTGCAATGAAGAGAAACAAGCTGAGTAGCCTGTGCAACGAGTTGCCCCCATTTACCAAAAATTTCAGCCATAATGAACCCACTTGACCAAAACACAGGAAAGTCACATCGCAAAAAGGTTTTGCTGCACCAGCAGAACGCTTGTCCATATAGTGTTATTATGAAAGTTGTGTGCTCTCACCTCCTAGTTTTGAAAGCGCCATTTCAGCAATGGCCGGAGCCACCACATTTTAAGCACGTAGCAGCCCTACTCTTGCACACACCTTTTACATCCTCCATGTGCACATGAGTACGTGTGAGGAATGATGTCGCTTGTTAGATTAGCTGGTTTTTAAAATAGCAGAAAAGACCTTTTGGAGCAGCTTTGGAGCGCATTATCGGAAATGTATCAGGATGTAGCAGGATTGGCCTTTTGAAGCAGTTTGGAGGAATTGGAGCAGCAATCACATCACTGATTAACTGTAACACCAATGCATTTCTCCGCAATGTTTGGGAATTAATATCTTTGAAACTGGTGCCATCCGGAATTTAGTTCCTAGTGCATCCGCCTTCCAAACTCCACGGCTAGAATTTGTAAATTGCGACATGGTCCATAAGTAAATATGTTAAAAACCTAATTGGTGAATTTTTGTTAATTAGTCTATTATGCATTTCAATTTTTGTGCAAGTAATGTCCGCCTTTTCGTGTAGACCAGCTCATAAACTAGAATTGTGTTATCTGCCACAGGCAACCTTTAAATATTTTTTGAAAGCATTTGCTGAAAGACCCCGTATTTATGGCCTCTGAATGCAAGAGGCGATGTTTCCATCCCTAATGCGTAAATGTTGTAAATAATTAGAAGAGCCTCTTTTTTTCCTTTTTCTTTTTGTCACCAGTCATTGATTAGCATTGCCTACTGAAAAGAGAATCAATATCGAGACACATATCACTCACATGCTTTGCACACGCCGTTGATAGAAGACTCTGCCGAAGGGGTCACTGAAGTCTGCAGGTTTTTTTCAGGGTCAAAAAAAGCATGCAAAGCAATTTGAAGTGAGGTGAACATACATCAACATATTCATTCCCTAGGCACTGTAGGCTATCCATTTACCTAGTTGGCTACCTCATTCCCTTTAAAAAATATAGCGGAAATTTAAAAAATGTTCAAGTAATGAAACATGGATAAGGTAGCCGACGCTGGTGCTTCTAATGTGCTTGTCCTCCTATTGTCAGGATTTGCCGAAGTAAAGCGAAATATAAATTAAAAGCCGCGCACGTCCGCGCCAACAACGATGCCATAAGCTTTTAGCCACAACAAAAGTGAAAAGGTAGAGGCAACGCAAAAGAATGCTTAAATTATGTGGGTAACAGAACTCCGGTAATGACACTTTAGGGGCGGGGGGTGCTCTGCCCCCCCCGAGAAAACTCCGGAGGGGGTTCGAGCCCCGGAGCCTCCCCCCCCCGTAGTCGGCGCCTATGGGTCACTTTGTGTGCAGCTCATGGCTTGTAATAAGTTAATGCAATTTTTGCCATACATGCACAGCAATTATATTAAGCACTGCTGAGTCGTGCCTAATAATAGGTGAAGCGTAAACTCGTAAAGGCTCATGGGAAACGTCGTCTGCTCGGCGCTTCCAGTTCAACCGCTGACTGTTCCAGCACACGATTCTCCGTTCGCGGGGCCGGTTGCGCTTGCTCTCTCTGCACTTTCATCACAAGGTATCGCCCACGATGCAAATATCTAGAGCCCGTGACGGTCGCATCGATGACTGACCATTATATCTGAGCATAGGCAGTCATTTAAAATATTTTGTTATAGCGGAATCGACCGAACATGTGAATTGGGTATGCGTGCTGTTGCAGTCGCGGTTTTATCCTGAACGACGAATCGCACTTTCTTGTTCTCAAGTGAATTCTGTTCGGATCAACAATGTGAGTGATCTCGTAACATTTCAATCGTGAATATCAGATTTGTGCTAGAGCCCGTTGTATACACTCACGTGTTTGCCTTTCGTAGTCCTTGATAAATCGCGTTGAGCAAGCCCCCTCACAGCTGAGAACCTTGACTTTCCTTTAAAAAAAATACCTTCCACACGTTTAGCTTTTCGAACTTTTACACCACTGATAACGTAGATGCTTGGACAAGTTGGTATGACATATTAGGAATTTTATATCATTTTACAGCAAACATTTATAGGTTTTGCGACGTTTATCATGCATGTGTTGTTTTCTAAAATAACTTGCTGTCCACGTTACTGATATTTCATGGAACATGCTTAACAACCAAACGTTAAGCACGCGGTCGGCATGGTTTAACAATGTTTTAACCCCCCCCCCCTCCCCTCGTAGTATCTCTTTCTGCAACTTCACCAAAACATTTGTTGTAAAAGCCTAGAGACATTTATACACATTTCAACGCAATCAAAGCTGCAGTATACCCCTTGTGTTTGGGACACTTTGTGATACTTATGTAAGATATGGAACCAGTAGCGCACCCAGGATCTCTGCCACGGGGGTTGAATTTTTGTGGTGGTGGGGGGGAAGCAAGCATATTGCATAATATGCAATTTCCTTGTATATTATGCCAGAGGAATTGAGCAACAAATAAAATGCCTAATAATTATAATAATGACACCAAGGATGATGATGTTTATGTCTCCAGCGTTTTACTCAAAGTAATTTAAGAGTGTTGTACCTTGCTGGTAACTTGGCCTCAGGGAGTTGTAACCCCCCCTTCTCCCTGATGCGGAGTTAACCCCCCCCCCCCCCTCCCTCGTCCAGCCCCACCAGTCCAAACTGTACCTTCAGAGCTCTGTTCACATTGTCATTACAATTCAGGCGGTGGCTTGAGGTCGAATTTTCCTGATTAACAAAAGCACTCTGTCACTGTCTTAACACTCTCACTCCTGAATTACTTTGAGTAAAACGCTTGTAATCAACACGGTGGCAAAACATTTTTACCACCATGCAAACCAGCTCACGTGGTACAGAGTACCTACTTGTCAACTCTCCAGCAAGTGACAAAGCACAGAACGTCAATCATATATGATATCATAAATACTTTCAAGAACTTATTCCTGGCTTATGAAAATGCCATCTATCACTCACTGCTTTCTTGCATGGTTATTCCACAAGGCGTAATATGGTTATAGCGATAGGGCGTAAAAAAAGACACCGTGCTATGGCAACTACTTTTCAGGAGATTTGAGGTCGCGTTCGTACAATCGGGAGATCTAAGCAAAATTCGGGAGGCTCTCGGACAATTTAGGAGAGTTGGCAGGTATGTGTATGCCTTTTGAATTCCTTGATTACGCAATGCCTTTATGACTGCCGGTATCTCTGGCATATAGCTTAATAATTAAAAACATTTTTACATTGAACGGCAGTGTTGAGCTTGGAAATAGGCCAGATGCATTCGTTTAAAGAGGCCCTGAACCACCCCTTGGGCTTGGTGAAATAACATAGTCTGCGTGTAGCATACGCTGCTGTGAACATGTCAGCCAAGTTTTGCTGTCGTATGCGGTGCCTGGAGCTCGCAAGCAGAGCGCGAAGTCACCTTTCTCTCAAATGCCCTCGTTTCAACAGAGCTATGATCCTCACTCTCTTCTGTGTGCTTACTGTGCAATAAAGCACATTCCAATACACGACTGCTATTTGTCGCTGCGGTCGGTTACACCATGGCTGCCGCCACAAGTCCACTGGCAAGGCGCACTGCGGCTCTCTGAGGACAACCGCATTTGGCTAATGTTCAGCGCGGCGTAGGCACCAAAATCAGAAATTTGAACTGCACGCCACGGTGACATTTTGAAGGAGGAGCGTTGTGGCTCCACCACACTCCGCCGTAGCTTTCGCAGTGCAAGGCATTGAAGAAGGAAGGGCGAGCACAACGGAGGCCGTGTTTGATTGCCAATAACTCCGCTTCTGCTGAATGCACTGAACTTTTTTTTTGCGGCAAAGTATTTGTGAAATAGCCTATTTTCACTTCAAATGTCTTTTTCCACTTTGATAAAAAGTGGTTCAGGGCCCCTTTAACCATTAGTTCGCTTACCATGTTGGTGCAAGCATTGCATAACAGCACACAAAATAGGATGTCCCAAGTACAACGGAAAGCTGAGTAATTTCATGTGGATTTATGGTATGGAAAGGCAGGCACTCAGAAAAGATGGCAGATATCAATTTAAAGTTCACACACGTGCGGATACATGCATTTTGCCCACCTTCCTTTTCATGCGAGAATAACCTACGTGGGATAGAACTGACGAAATAATGATTTGAAGCTGAGGATTCTATAGTTCTGGGCAACTTTTTGTGGTAATGAAGGGGGAAAAAATTACAGAGGCAAAGTGTGCTTAAGTATGAATGGTCCTGAAAAAAATTCCTACATTCACTTTTGTGTTAAGCCCATTTCACATGGTGTGATTTTGTCTGCGAATTCGCACTTGCCAATTCGCAGCTGCAGGAAATAGGTCCGCCGGACCCTTCGTGCGTGCGATTTTTCGATGTTTGGCATGCTGAACTTCTCTGCGAAAATGCAGATGCGGTGAAACAGACGACCAAAGGAGGCGGCTCACTTTGTTTATTTTTTAACTACGTTAATAAAACTTTCAGGAGTTTAAATATATTGTTTAGAAACATTCCAGAGTCGTTAATTTAGCAAAAAAAGTTGGTAAAACATACACGAAAGAATATACGAGTTTGCAAACCCTGTGCTACAAGTATGCGAAAAACACAGCTGCCGTGGATCCATGTGAAATGGAATTGCAAATATCGCATCTGCGGAAATTGCAGCTACGAAAAACGCACTGCAAAATCGCACCATGTGAAACGGGCTGTAGTTTAGCTTGGGGACGGGAAAACATTTGCATCTTATTTACAGCAGCAAATTAAACAAAATTTTACTACTACTGCTGTTTTTTTTGCCCTTGGGCAAATGTGGAACAGTCGCACATGGTCACTGTGATTTATATGTTCAGAGAAACAAAGCACTATCAACAAGGAGAAAGGAAACAGGCTAGGAGAGAGCATCACATGACTATCTCCAAGCCTCTCCTCTCGCCGACTACCACCACCGAAGACGCATACTCACTTTATCCCTGGGTAGTGGTATTTCTTTGTTTCCCGCTCAATCTGCTGGGCAAGCTCACGCGTCGGAGCAAGAACCAGACACGAAGGACCTTTCCTCTCCTCCCTCGGAACAGGCTGGCTGTCGATATGAATCAGGGCTGGTAGCAGGAATGCCAGAGTCATCCGTGTACCTGTGTGTGAGATTCCGATGAGGTCTTGACCTTGAAGCAGGATTGGCCAGGCCTGGCTCTGTATTGGAGACGGCTTCGTGAACTTGTTTTTGTAGATCTCGTCGAAGATTTCTGGATAGTTTGAAAACGCCTGCTTGAACGTTGTCAGGGGGTTAGTTCCTACGTCTGGTGGCGGCTGTTGCTCTGGGCCCAAGTACTTGACAACTATATTATTGTTGGCTGCCCCGAAGGCCGCCGCCTCCTGTACTGACATGGACGCAACTTGAGGATCTTCAACGGAAAAATGTTTGATTATCGGTGCGAGAGAGGCCCAGCGCTTCTTCTTCTCTTCGTCACTCTTGGCAAGCAACTTGGGCACAGTTAAGCAAAGGCGGCGGATCTTCGCATTTGCTGGAGCATGCAGATTCTTCCGGAGGATGGGCGATCGCGTCGATGAGCTCGCGGGCCTTGCGACGCGCCTCTTCAGGGTTCGAGAGCTCGATCTTGGTCTCAAAGTCATCAACTGCGTCATCTTTCTTGACCCACATGCGCGCACCACTGGAATCCTTAAGCTCGCGGATCCCGGAACCAGCTCTGCAAATGATCCTGGCAACATATCTTTGACTGGCACCTAGATCACTTCAACGTCTGGGCGCGACGCATTGAGTCGTTGATATTACTCCGGCCACAGCACCGTCCAGACGATACGCCGAGGTTGCCTCCTTCGCCGTAACGCCTGGGTTCTGAAGTCGGCTGCGAAGGAGGAGAAACGTATTCGTCCTCAATACATTCGTAATCTGCACTCTTCGAAGCGGCGTCCATAACAGGGGGTACAGCGTTCCCTGGCCGAACGATATTTGTCTTGGTGCGACGCTCGTCAGACGTAGGCCTTGTGGGCAGTGGCCGTTTCCAGCAAGGTACGATAGGGCGGCCCGTTCAAGATAAAACAGGCCTGGTGACAACGAAATTTTTCCAGGGAAATAAATTTTGGACACTTGCGTGCAAGTAGGCGCAGACGCAAAAATGGACAGCTGCAGCACGTGTTTTGAGTGCGCGGATCCGCGCCGACAAAAGGCCACGAAGAAAAAAAACTGGTATTCATCCGCGCGTCCAATCAATTCGTTAGCACCTTACCTTACGTACTACGTAACAACGCAGCGGACGGACTACGTTCAACACGACAACGCGTGCCTAAAAACTAGATAGTCGAGAAACGTCGTTCACAAAAACATGCACCGTGCTACAGTCTATACCAGCTGCAAGTGTGCGGCCTGCACCCTTGCAGATGTGCGCGCCGCCACCAACACTTCATTACCAAATTTAGGAAAATTTATACGAAATAAATTGGTTTAATTGTTCAACATAGGTGGCGCTACAACTTTTTATTTGCACTTTGCTCACATATATGACAATTTGTTTCGTAGTGAATACGATAGGTCAACTTGCCATTTCGCAGATCTCATGCTCGTCTGCGACGCTGAGCGTGTTTCGAAGTAAAAATAATCATAATTCGACCTGATGTTTCTTGCCGATTTTGTTACGGCTGCCACAACCTCCTCCTCAAGACCGAGCATTGCCGCGGAAGTCGTTCATGTCTCTGGTGACTCGAGTAACAGCTACCGAGCAACGATTTCTCACGGACCGCTCGTGAGCCTTGCCGGCGTTCCCTCTTCCCAGCACCTTCGGATGGGTGCTGGCAATGCCTCCTTAAAGTAGTAAATGAGGCATTGGTGCTGGTTTCGTGGATGGAGAATTATAACACGTGGAGACAGTTTCCTGTAAGTATACGTGTGCGAAGTTATTGTTAAAACAAATATGCCGTCGAAATGTGGCATGAGCTCGCAAGTACGGAATAGATGCGCTTGCTTGCGTGCTTCGATCGTAACCTGCGAGAAACTTGCGCCTGACGTATGTCCTTCGGCGTTTTCCTCTTGCGCCTTGTGACCGTGCGTGAACTTGCACTTGAATGTATCCCAGTTAACAGCTTTTATTTCACATGCATGCCACAGCCATGCAGTGTTGCCACAGGAGTTCGTAATTGGCGCGGAGATGTGTTGTAGGACGACGCCTAGCTGTACCTGAATAAGCGCATCCTTCTGTTGTGTTCGCAATTCGAATAGCTATTGTTAAACGTAACTGTGCGCGCAGACGTGAAGTGGACTCGCGCGAGCGGTCGTAGCGTTCTAAATAGATTTGTAATATAAACAATAGTTGTGCCCGGCTGTACCGGCGACAAAAGGGCGCGATCTTGTACGCGTTCCAAAATGGAACGGAGGCGTTTCGTTCCATCGAGCCGCACACGATTGGTCAGTTTGAACGTCGCGGTTGAAATTGACCAATCGTGTGCGGCTCGATGGAACGGAACGCCTCCGTTCCATTTTGGAACGCGTACAAGATCGCGCCCCTTGTGGCGTCGGCGGCCCGGGAAATTTAAAACTGCCGGTTTTCGTGAGCGTGATCGATTAATATGCTGCGATTTCGCCAAGTGTTTTGCGGGCTGTATTGTAACGATCTTACTTTTAAAGTGTTTTGTGCCTGAAGAAATATTCTGGGGTGTTACTTGCGCATGGGGCCGAAACCAGGGTCTGATTATGAGACATGCCGTCGTGGGTGAGCATTAATTTTAACCACCTTGGGTCTTTTAACGTGCACCTAAATCTGACTGCACGAGTGTTTGTATAGCCGCTGGACTACTGCGGCGGCTATGTTCGACATGGCCTATTGGAAACATCAGATGGAAAATCCACCGAAAGGTGTGTAGTAATGGTGGATCTGTTAGCTGCAGTAACGTCACTAGGTGAGCTAGTTGGTACATAATTTCGAAGCAAACAGCGCTATAAGACGGGTCAAAACAGATATATTAAGGTATAGTGGAGATGTATTGTTTGCTATGCTTTCAACTTTATATGCTATGACTGAAGTTCTCATGTGTATGCTACAGGAAGCACACTAACATACAATAATACTAAACCACAATGAATGTGTAAGACTACACTAAATACGCAATACATGAATAGAAATCTTGAGAATGTTATACAGCAACACCGTCATGCGGCCTTTACAGTATATGAAAAGACATTCAACAATGACACCAGCAGAAACGCAGGTATTGTGAATTAAAAAAAAATGTATAGTGTAGACAAGAATATGCTAGCACTATCTGAAGGGACTGCATAACATCTACCTACATAGTTCTAGTTCCACAGGAGAAGTAGCAACACACCATTCAAGGAGCTTGTCAGGTGAGAAGGGGCAATCATGTTGCTGTTTTTTGAAGTGTTCAAAGCAATTGTGAGTTAGTTAGGGCATAATAGAAAGGGCCTGCAAGCCTGCTTCCTGCTTTTTGCAATTATTGGCCTGTTAAGTAACTTTTAAAGTGGCTTACAACAAATTATTGACAATGAGCAACACGAGAACAAAGTGAGAGCAGGAGCCAACATTTTACCAAGTGGACGTGTCTTTTTCAAGGTGCCTTGAAAATATAATTTTTAATTATGTGTGCGAGAGAGGCCCAGCACTTCTTTGCTTTATCTGGAGCATGCTGGTTCTTCCGGTGGATGGACGATTGCGTCGATGAGCTCGCTAGCCTTGCGACGCGCCTCTTCAGGGCCCGAGAGCATTGATCTTGCCTTGAAAGTAATGTTCGTTGTCTTTCTTGACCCAGATGTGCACACCACTGGAATCCTGAAGCTTGCGGATCCTGGAAACGCCTGTGCCAATGATCCTGGCAACATCTTTGAGAGGCACCGAGATCACTTCAGCATCTTGGCGCGACGCATTGGGTCGTTCATAGTTGCCACGGCCCCGACCAGGTGATGCGCCGACGTTGGCTTCTTCGCCGTAACGCCTGGGTTCTGAAGTCGGCTGCAAAGGAAGAGGAACGTATTCATCCTCGATACATTCGTAATCTGCATTCTTCGAAGCGGCATCGATAACAGGGTACAGCGTTCGCTGGCCGAATGATATTTGTCTTGGTGCGACGCTCGTCAGATGTAGGCCTTGTGGGCAGTGGCCGTTACCAGCAAGGTACAATAGGCCCGTTTAAGATAAAACAGACATAGTGACAACAAAATGCTTCTAAAAAAAAATTCAGACAAGTGGACTTGCCTTGAAAAAAACAAATCCATTTGTCGAAACATTGCATCTTGCTCTCACCTTGTCCTCGTGTCGCTCATATTGAATTTCCATCTCCTGCATTCCCCGTGCTTTTCCAACAAATTATTGAGAACTTTTGGTGGCAAATTTGAATAATAGATTTGAAAGTTGACATTCAGGAAAGTGAAATAATATAAACTTGGGAGTTTGTTGTGATAGTCAGCCAACAAAAGCCAAATTTCCAATTTGTGCAGTGCATTATGGGCTGTGGTAGAGGAAGCCATTTGGAATGGCAGCAAGCTTAAGATGCTCTCTGCTGGAACCATCAAGTCGGCCCTTGACTGAGGATATTTCTCTTTGTCAGTGACACATCAGCTTACAGAACCCCTGTCTTTCCCACTAGTATCATCTGACTACAGTGAAACCTCGTTGATACAATTCTCCGTAATATGTTTTTCGAGTTGATATCTTGTTTCTCTTTCCCTGATAATATGATTTCATTGTATGATACGCTTTATTTTCCGGTTTCCGTGCAGATCGTATCAACTGGATTTCACTGTAAATGCCTCTGAGAAGGCAAGCACTGTCTTAAGGGCTTATTAAAATATTACTTAGCCCCTATTGATGTAGGTACAACTGGCATAATAGGTATAACAGATAGTGTCAAGTTTGCCATGTCTTGATGGTCACATGTATCAGCTGCACAGCAAAGCACAAACTTGTTGATCAAGGTGAGGTGAGTGTCAAGAGGCAGCAGATGTGCAGTGATTGATCCTGAGACACTGAAAATCAAACTTGGGCTTTTAGGTTTGCTTGCCACCTCGCCTCGAACAGCAGTGAGTAGGAGAAGCCTTTCATATGTTTGGACACATGAAGGCCTTCAAGACAGAAGCGTGGATGAATCCATGAATGAAAAAATTGGTGACAACAAACTACGAGGTTTAGCTCGGGCTTAAGAATGGTGTTATTGTTTTCTTCGTACAGTGCATTCTGTTTATTCAACCACCATTGTTGTGCCCAAGTTACGAGCATGTTGGACATGATTGCTTTCAGTGCAGGACACGGATGTGCACTGGAACCATCTCATGGTTGTTGCAGGGGTAGTTGACACTCCAGGAGAAGCCCTTGGGGACGTCCAAAGACAGCAACCTCCCCTGGTGCCCGCTGCAGACACCAGGGGCTGTATTCTTGAACAAACATTTCATTTTCCATGCTTTTTGCCCTTTGTCATTGGCTCGGATGCTGCGGTGCCACCGTTGTCGTTCAATGCATGATAGAAGTTACGAATGGAAAATGAAGTGGAATATTGCAAAATATGGTCCCAGCAATAAGCTAAGGTTAACATGGGCGACGTCTAGTGATCACTTTTCCAAGCAGGCGTCCCTGCAACCCCTAATAATACGCCTGCTAATGACCGACGGGTCAAGTTAGTGGAGAGCAGACAATAAAAAAGGTGGCTAAAGAACTGCAAGCAAGAAATGAAGCTCTGAGTTACCTTTGTTTACATGGACAAGTCAACACAGTTAATTAAATTTTGCCAGACCCTCCCGAGCATCTCGTTTCCAGTGGGGATAAGTACAGCCATTATCTGTGCTTTGTGTCAGGACTAGATGGAAGTAATGGTAGGCGGGTATGATCTTTAACTTACGCATATACAGGAATAAATATTTTGGATGGGAATGACAAATGTCCGTTTCAATCAAAGCATTCAATTTCTTTGAGAATGTTATACGAAAGAAGGCAGAGCGTTACTACTATGACTTTTGTGGGATGCTTGTCTTGGAAAAGCACCCATGCGCATGGCCCATCAGACAGTTTCGCCCACAGTAAGCCAAGCAGGTACAGTGTTGACCTTTCACTTTGACAATTTACAACTTTCCTGTCTCAATTTACTTCCAATAGCATTGTGCAAACTGAAGGAAATAAATGTTTCTCTACCTTTACCATTCGTGTTTATTTTTCTTGATGTAGAAGCAAAAAGGATATTATTCATTATTCAGCTAAATATTCCACCATTATTCAACCCACCTTTCTTTTTTGTTTTCTTTTAATGTTCTAATTCAATTGGAAGATATAAATTGCAAGATCTCAATGTCCGTGTCATTAAAGGGACTCTAAAGAACAAAACTAATTTGAGCCGTATTAGTAAGTACACTTCTACAATACCAAACAACTCACTCCAACTGTCAGAAGAGGCTTGATAAACTGAAGAAGAGCAAGAAACAAAACTTTGACTCGCGCTGACGCTGCCTTGAAGTTGTTGAATCACCCTGCTGTGATGTCACAAATTTTTAAAGCATCAGCACGGGCCTAGTTAATTTTTTATCGATACAGACGGGCTACACTGCGTTATCAAAGAGCCTGAACTAAGCAAGTGTCAAAAAATTTTACTCGGCCACAATGACACAAATAAGAAAAAAATTCTTTGATATCTGTTATGCCAAACGGACATACCAGCACAGGGGTTACTTACAGCACAAAATTAGAAAAATGACACTTTTACCTTCATTTTCCCAGCATAGTATGCTCCGTGAAATTAACAGAAATAGAGTTCTGAAAGAACACTTTAGTCAGTCTAGACAGATTTAGAGTTTCTCTTTAGTGTCTTTTTAACGTAAATAGAAAGTAAGATATTATGGTTGATATACTGTTACCTTAGTGCCCACAGAAGCAGACACCATCAGCTGCAAACCAAGCAATTCAGAGCTTGGTATGTGCTGGTTTCAGGTGGTGATGGAAAGATAGTGCTTCGAAGTGATTAGATACATTCAGCCATAAGCATTAAGGAACATGTCACATGTTTTATCAATAAACGAGGGCCCAGACTTACTCCCACCCAGATGGTACAGAAACCGACTTTGAAAGAATCTTGAGTATAATGTCCCAAAACACTTATCAGATTAAGAGTTCTCCGCGTGAGCGTAAAACTTGTCCAGCTGATCTGCAAAATAAATAGTAAATATATTGTGACCACTACGGCTGTGTTTGCATGCGTGAAATAAATTAGGGAGACCCTTTGTGCTACACGGCACTTGCCCTGTGTGCCTGAAATTAGTTTCTAACTATAAACTTTGCGGCAACTGATGCTCAATCAGGTGGTGGGCAGAGAAGCAGAGGAAACATTGCAGCCAAAAACGAAGGTAGAAGTTGAGTATTGGCCACGGACCAGTTCTCCAGGGCTTGGACCCAGGTTCCCCCCACATTGATGCCCAACGGGAGGCCCCAGCTAGCTTCAAAACCAATCCATGAGGCCTCTGGTGCATAGCTGTTAAACATCTGCTAAGGCCGTGGCCACGTACACTCAAGCATGGTGCATTGCGAATCAACAGCAACAGCTGCTACATTCGAGATATTCATCCGTCTGTTACACAGGCCAGTGGTGGCTACCATCTGCAGAATCACAAGGAACCACTGCTTTCCAGAGAATATGGTTCTGTACATTGGTGCCACCATGATCATTAACAATTTCTTTTTTCTTTTTGTTCTTGGTCCTGTGGCAAGTCATCTACTCATGTCGTCCCCCAAGCAACAATGAAGGAGCGGCTTGGACGACACTTGTTCTAGCAAAGATGCTTGCAGCAGAACTTGGGTGGGCAGCGGCCGCACACCTTGCACAAGTGGTGGTAACACCGAAACGTACGAACAGCATTGCTGAACTTCTTCTGGGTGGCACCTCACTTGCACATTTGATTGTGAAGTGCGTCCTGAGAGTCGGCCAGGTTGAGGCCCTTGGCAGACCTGGACTGGCACGCATGGACTGCTCGTCGCATAGCTGCAGCGTATGACAGAGTGGACCAGTGAGTCCTGAAGCAAATTGACCTCACAGAAGGGTTCGCGAGCAAAGCTTTACAAGCAGGTGAAGGAGGTTACATACAAAATAAAATAACATTTAATGAGATGCTGAAACACTTTTCTAACTAATTGTAGAATGGCCTAGCTATTAGATGATGTCCTCTCATGAACCTCCCAAAAAAAATTTCGAATCTGTCAAGCATAAGTGGAGCTATCGCACTGATATGTGGCTTTCTCCGTTTTCGTCTCCACTAGCGTGCTGGAAAGCTATGCAGGGGAGCAGCCAAAGGGCAAAGCCCCTCCCGAAATTTGAGTGTCTCGGACGCAAAAGGACTCATCGTGGCTATCTGCTTGCTGTAGTAGACTACACCACACAGCATGCTGCGGCTATCTCGGAGACCATGTGCAAGATGCAGCCTCTCACAACCGTCTTGCATTGATTGGCAGTGCAAAGATGAAATTATTTTTCTGCCTTTTTGAGATTGTATATATATATATATATATATATACGTTTCATTTATTTAACTCAAAATTAGCAGAGATGTGTTGCTGACAATGTTCTCGCAATCGCAAAGTCAACCAAAAGTTGTTGGTGGGTCCTGCTGCTTGCAATGATGTTGCATGATGACATCACAAACGATAGCGAGCGATTTTTTGCTGTTTTCTACAGAACCTTGTAAATTCTCTGCTGCATGCACTGCAATAATATTTGGCTCACATGTTCACAAGAACCTCTAGTACATAGCGACAGCGTTGTCTTACTAGTATATTCAGCAAAAGGTTTCTGGGCCGCTCTACATACTTAAACTTCGCAGCGCACACCTACAAAGCTAAACCTACTTATGGAAAAACTTGCACCCTGACGAAACGCATTCACAGGTTTTCCCTGGACCAGCAGGCCTCGTGTGGCACACACTTCCCACAGTGGTTCATAGCAGTCTCCCCCCTGAACATTTCCACTGTTTCCTTAAACTTCCTTATAAAACCTTGACCACCACGCTTTCTTTAGCATGTGTGTAATGCCATGGGAGTGGTCTTTTGCCAACACTGCAGTCATTGGATTACACATGCCCATGGAAAAAACATCATCATGTGTTGACAGTTGAAAACTAATTGCTTCAGGCAGCATCTGGCATGATGTCGGCGATACTGGCAGCGAAATTCCAGAGAATGAAGTATCTAGGAGTGTTGGATGTTTCTGTTAGGCCCACGGCATTTTTGTACATTGCATATGTGTATATTATGTATACAAGAATAGATTTACTAAAAAAATAAACAGAACAAATACTTTGTCAGATAAATGCCAAGATTAACATTATAAAAGTAAGCGTGCACGTCAAACTTAAGAAATGCAAACTTTGAGCACGTGGAAGGACCTGTAGCGATATGTGTAGAGATGTGTATGCACAGTGTATGCATAGGCAGATACGGTGTACATTGCATACGTAGCCGCGTAGGTGTATACAAGAATAGATTATCTGCATTTTTAAGTGAAGCTGGAAGAAGCACCTCGAAAGGAGGAAACTTGGAAGGAGAAGAAATTTAGTTATTTATTTATTTTCATACTCCTTGTACTAGTGCATAGGTGGCACAATCGCGGTTATCTTTGCAAATTAGGACATCTATATGCACACCGCAGGAACAGCAGCCAACATATTGTGAAAGAGTGAAGATGACGCCAATACCCACACGTGTAAATGAGGCAAAGAAAGGAGATGCGCTAGAATGGCCGTGACAGTTGAGAAGATGCATTGAAATTGAAAACCCCATAAAGTTCTCGGCGCCTCATAAAAATAAAGTCTTAAAACGTTCGCATTCTTTGGGTACTTGACGCACTTTCCGGGGACAATCTATCTTTGTTTGTTTCTAATGATTTTCTCACTTACCTGATCTTCTGGGTAGTCAGTGGTCGAATCGGTAGCGCACTGGGCTGCTGTGCTGAAGTAACTGGGTTCGGAACCAGCCAACGGCCCAACCTGGGCCACCGAGTGTGTGCCAATGTGTGCATACATGCTGCTTTTCAAAGAACCTCTTTCACGCCGACGTGGGTCGCTGTAGATGTGAGATGTGGGTAGGCACCACAGTTCCAAGAAACACTTTCACGTCGACTTGGACTACAGCTTATGTGCCACTCGGTCTGTGCTAGTACCCAATGAACCTCTTTGATGCCAACTTGGGTAACGAGGTATCTGCCACTGGGAATGTGCTGCTCTAAAATGACAAAAAGGTGACTACAATGCCTGGTGGAATCGAACCCAGGTCACGTGGGTTCCTCAAGAACAGCAACTCGACGCTTTAGCAGGCTGCGCCACAAATGCACTGGGTACATTCTGCTTTTCAATCAACGCCTTTCACGCCAACGCTTCAGCAAGCTGCGCTTGAATGCCGCTCTTCAATTAACGTCTCGCCAACTTGGGTTACAGGGTGTGTGGCAAGCGAAGGAACAATTTTCGGTGTTCACAGTCACCGGCACGCCACACTTCTCGTTTTGGAGGCCACAAACAGCGCACACACGAGACCTTTGACGCATTCACGATATATACACGCTGTGACACATATGCGTCAGTTCACCGTCACTCTGTCAAGGCTATCGAGGCTATCGACCAACGAAATAGAATATCTGTCATGATGACTGCTTTTCTTTCTTTTTCATGTGTATTCTTTTCGCATGGCTTTATATATCGCTCCCGGAAATTAAACATTTGGTTGCTAATCTGTCTTGTGGTTTTTGTGTTGTACCTCGTGGCGTGCTGCTTAAAGCTGTTGTTTACTAATGCAATGCTTCATGTGCTTTTAAGAAATAGCATTTTTTCCAATCAAACTACAAAATAACAACACATTCATCTGCTTTTGTTGATCATATCATAAACTTCGTCAATCTGTATCGTCTTTATCCAAGTGTGTTGGTGCTCCATTCCCAATATCTCAAGCACACACCATTACTTTTATGCAAGGATGGCAGTTTCGTGGCTACAAAATCTTGCTTTGGGCCAGTCGGTACTTGCCAAGGCTCGTGTTATTGCCAAAATGACAAGACATTCCGTGCTTCATTGTTTTATAGCTAAATAACTTCAGTCATAGAAGTTCTGGTTTGCTTTTATTTTTTTATAAACGATATTTCAGACTGATTTGTGTTTGCATCTCTTCCTTCCAAGCTTACTTGTTGCTGGATTTGGCACATGTAGTGCACTAAAAATAGAACGAGCAGGATAATAGGATAAATACAGACCCATGGGCTACCAATAACAAAGTCATACATTACCAACTTGCCAAAACTGCAAAGTGCAATGCTGGAGGTACCATACAGACTAGCATAATAGCTGCACATTAATATCATTTACTTTCAAAGATATTGTTTAAAAGCCAAGGGTGCAGCTTCTACACAAACACAAGGTTCAAAAATAACTTTCGAAAGTTGACCTGTTTTCCTCCACAAAACGGCAGAGCCACTTGCACAGTTAAGGCTCATTAACTGGGCCCTTATTGTTAAATCGGGAAGCCAGACTCTACTCACAATCTTGTCCACTCGCCATCCTGTAGTGCAACCACTGCATCAAGGCTGTGAGCACATGCCCTGACCGTATAACTGGCGAGGCAGACAAGTCATGTTATCATACAGCTGCATGATGTGGGACTAGCAGAATCGTGTCGTTTTACATAAGTGTATTTTTTTCTTTCTCCTCCACCCTCCCTCCTTGCCATTTAACCTCTTCTTTCCGCTGTGCAGAATATCAAGCTACAGCAAGCCTCGTCACTTTTTCTGTAAATAAATTATCACGTTACAACTTGTACTGATGAAGGTCTCTGGCATTTTTACATGTAGCATATGTTTTCCTCTGTTTGCTGGAGCTGAGTTATTTTCTACGCTACCAAAACTCTCATTGCGATACAAAAGCTACACCAAGTGGTAAATGTGCTCGTGCAGCTTCAGCTTGCACTGAGCGCTGTGCTGCTTAGACAGGCCCGTTGCCACTGCTCCATTCCAGGTTGTACTGAGATGTGTACCCTTTTTCAAGTACAATGCTAGCAGCCTCCACCATTGCAAGGCTGCACCTCTGCTCCCCAGTCGACTGCTTACACATAATTGTGCACTGAAAAACTTTCAATGCATGACATCAACAGTCGCCAAGTGCATCTTTGCTGTGGACCTTCTTGCCAAATTTCACAGGTGTCATTACCATGTACTTACCCTAGCTAGAAAGGTAGAGCTTTCACTCAAAGCATCGCTGAATCTGAGCAAATTGTATGCATAGCAGGGGATGATGGTACAAGATATAAATCGCAAAGCTCCTTGTTTCTGCTTGAAATTAAAGGATATTGCAATGTCACAGACCCCGTGAACAAGGTGCAGACGACGGACCAAATTCCAAAGCCGACTTATCAGCTTCCGAAAATAATCCCACGAAAGCAAGGACAATTAAGAATGGGCCCTCTGGTGTGCCAGCAAACACCCGTTGCTGTCCAGAGACTGAGTCAGAGCCCAGAGTTGTCAAAACGCAAAATATATTCTTCACACAAGACAGTTACACACATACTTGCACACTTATGCTAGGCACTACACAATTCAGATGGGTATTCACAAAACACAGGAAATAATTAACGACAAGCACTAAGAGTCCAACACGTGAAGTACAAAATGAATAGGAACACTAAGTGTTCAATTGCATTCACCGTGCTGGCCTTGGAGTCGAACGATCTCGGCGTAGCTCGGGACAAATCTCGAAGAAGCAACTTCTTCCGGAAATGCAGACGCTCGATGCACTCGTCGACTAGCTTGCCGGGGTGTCCCCTTCTTCCGCAGACGGTCTGTCTTCACGTTACATCTCTTTACCTGAGTGGCCTGAACTCCTCTGATTCTCGCACGCCGTTTTTGTAGCCTTCGACGGTCTTTCTCGAACCTTCGTTTGGAGTCGTGATCCTGTAGCATGGCCAAAGCCTGAGAATCTTCTAGTCAGTTCTTGCATCTTTGACCGCCGCTGCTGGAGCGTCGTCAAGGGGGCATGCTGACTGATCCTGTTGGCGCACGCTCACGCTGTAGTAATGTCTTTCTCTCTAGACGTGCCACGTAAGAGCCTCGGCGCCTGCGCTCTCTCTTCTAAACGTCTAGACGCCGTTGGTCGCGTCGTCTGTTAGAGGCGTATGCGCTCTTCCCCGCTGTTGACGGTGCCGCGGGCCCGGTGTGTTTCTTTCGCTGGCTTGCGTGACACACCGCGTGCACTTTGATTACGCGCTCTTTCGTGACAGTCATTATCTCTGGAAAAGCTCGTACACTGAAGCTCACAGACAAGCTATTGAATGGAAATTTGGAATTGGAATGAGCAGGAGCTGGCCATGTGGTAATTCAACCAAAACAGAAACAGCAGAGATAATGGTGTCAAAATCAAATTAAATTCTTGAGTTTAATGTACCAAGGCAATTGTATTACCTAGGGATGCTTTCTAACAAACAACTACACAATAACTGGGGTGCCTGTAACGTGCACATATTAACGTACTCATCAGTGCATTTCGATCAGTAATCTGGCAGTTTAGTGTCTCTTCTTCCATGTTTAACAACTTCCCTAGATACATAAACACACGGTCTGCTGTTTTTCAGGTTTCTGCAAAGCCCTCATGTTCTCGCTGTTCTGCCAGGTACTCACTTTGGCAATACAACAGTTACTTCAAGCTCCCAGAATTACTTCTTTAACTGCCTGCTGCTCGCATCACGTTATGACCGTGTGTACTTATTCGGTTTCTGTCCATTGATATAAAGGCCCAACTTTGGCTTATTTCACCGAGAATAGCTGCACATAAGCATTCAAAGGGACAGCATCGGCTGGTGAGCTGCAGGTTGCGTTGCAGAAGTAAGGTACAATGAAACATGTATTCTGGGTTATAACCATTTATCCAATGAGAATTTTCTGCTGGAAGTTTGATTATGCAATGTACTATAAATACCACAAATATTTCACACCCTACTTGCAAAGCGCTTCAAAGTACCTCTGATTCCACTCGTAATTTTCCAGGTCTGAGTGCCATGGAAGTGCTAGCTTGGTGCGTCTCCTTCCCAAAGGCACCAATGCCTCCTTTTTAAATTCTGCACCGGTTAAATGGGCCCTTCAGCATAATTTAAGAGAGGTGAGCCATGTGTGTTGTATTAAGCAGCATGTCCACGTGATTCTTTCCCCACAAAGTTTTTGAATGCACCTTCTATGAACAGAGTGACTGGCAATCAAATGCTGTCACTGCCACGCTCTCAGAGCATTCCGCTTCAATGCTTCATCATTCCTACTGCATTCAAAGCTGTGGCACAGTACCTATGCAAAATGATCCGTGCCATGCTTCGCCCATAATTAGGTTGAATCGAATGCCTCCCATCTCCTTCACAAGTGAATAACAAACTTTGCATGCGAACCTCATAATAAGCTGAAATCTTGTGTATCCAATCTGTGAGACAATGCATGCTGCTCTGCTCTGAAGATTATTAACAGTAACGCAACCTTCCTCACACAATTTTTTCTGTCACGTCATATTACACTAACTACCACAAGATGCAACACAAACTTGGCGTAAACTTGCACTCCCACCATTGAAGCAGTGAGTTTACAGCTGCAATGTTACACCTACATGCACATCTTGCGAATGTCTGGCAGGATGTGCTTGTCATGACACATCTTGCCAAAGTGAGACCTATGGCTTGAAGAAAGTGTCTAGCATCATCTGCATGCAATCGAACAAACCTGTGTCCAGAGCAGAATGTCTTATCATAAGTGCTATCGCAACATCCAGACCCTCTGGTGAAACAACTTCTGAAGGTGAGATTTCGTGTCATCATGACCTCGAGATTGTCTGGAGTGACCCAAAAGCACGCCACCCAATTGCAGAGGCCACAGTACCGGAACAGTGGTACTATCATTATCCACCACCAGATAGCACTACTGTATCGTCAGTGATGAGGTACCTCTGGTTTTTCTTGTACTAGGGGCACTGCTCAGTTACGACTTCTAGAGAAATGCACAAAGTACAAGAAAAACATACAATCAGACTTCAGTGATTCCGGCAGCTCTTCACAATGTCGACGTTGTTGTCTACACTGTTGCCTGCTACGGCGTCTAAAATACAGGCACAGGCAAACCACTCTCACGGTATGCGTGGTTCACAAGACCCAATGCAATTTAGCAAGTGTCAAAGCTGCATGACAATGCAGTATTTAGGGCACCTACTGAGTGTTGTAAAAATCGGGGCACGAGGTGTGCGCAATTCTTCTTGCTTAAATTCTCGTTGCTCAATGTTCATCCTTTGTACAGAGGTAGCATATATGCATGTTAATACCATGTTTCCAGGCATTACTTACCTGTGTTGCCCACAATAAGTGCTAAATGTGTGTCATCTACGGCGATGCAGCTCGGAACATGTTTATTCCACTGCAATGGAACAGCGGCGTGATCTGTCGTAAGCCAGTCATGGCTACTGCGAAAACATGCTGCTCAGCGTAGCCGTAAAATATGGCGCTAGCATTCTGTTGCGGTTAAATAAACATCTTTTGAATGGCGTCACCTCAGTCAACACCACTTCAGATTTATAGTGGACTAAACTGGGAGGTAAAAAATGTTTGAAAACATGGTATTAACTAAACCCCTTCCAAAATGGTACCACCATGAGAAATTTGAGTGGAGATCAGCAAGCAGTTTAGCTCGGTAGCGCCCAAACTGCACATTGCCAAAGGGACACGGGTTCATATCTAAGTGGCAGTAGAGGAGGTAGAGTTATGTTTTTCTGAACACCATGGTGAGGGAAAAGCTGACAATGTCTTGACAACGGCCACTGTCACTGACGTAATAGCAACAGCCAAGGAACTCTCAATGTTCTCTCAATGCTCTGTTGCTCACGGTAACATTGGCGTCTTGGCCACCGCGAAATTGGCTAAATCGAGCCAGCGGTTTTGCCGGAAGAATAATGTATATCTGGTGCTTCTACTCAGTGTTGAGTACTTATTGAACATATTACCTAAACTGTGCAGTGTAGAAGACTATCACACCGAGATGTCATTACCGAGACCTAAGATCAACCCAAAGGAGGAAGGAATTTTTAAAAGCCTGTTGCAGATTTCAGCTCTGTTGAAAAATTGAAATGACTAATGTGATTCAGAGAAAGGCCTCAAAACCTATCGCTCTAAAACAGAACATGGGGTGGAAAGCTTTGGCCCATACAGAGTAATCGGCTCTTGAAGAATACACTTCATTGGTTTCCAAGTGCACATAGTAGCCCAAAATTTGAACTGAGGGCCGTACAGACACATTTTATTACAAATAGTATCTTCCAATGAATCATAGTGGCCAATTCTTTTTTCCCATGTAGTAGTAGAAGCATTGCATGTGTGACAGAACGGAGAAGTTGCGTTTGCTTGTATGTCACAAATATGTTTTCCTTGACAGTGGACACATGTAAAGAAAGTGAGGGTACAAAATATGCATCAGTGATCCTCAAATCTCACCCACTGCACCGAGTCCACTTTACAGAAGAAAAGTGCTTGTTCCCAGCTAGGACTGCCAGCTTACTGTAAGCTTTTAGTGATATGATTATAACCACTGCAGCTTGAAAAGGAACCACGAGGGGTAGCAAATGTCTCTCCAAAGTTTTTTCACTGCAATACCTATATTAAAAAGCCGAATTAACATTCCCGGTTATTAAATGCCCACACTGCATGGTCAACATGGCCACATTCTATAAGTTTTACATGACGCAAACAAACAATAGATCACACTAATAAAGGAATGTTCTCAAGAGCTCCATTTGTGTAAATGTCAATGCAAACACCAGACTTCTGTTCAGTCACCAATAAACAGTCACTTTCATGGTTTCACAACTTCGTAGCAGAAGCTTTACAGAATTGTCAAAAAATATGTGACCATACTTCCGTCACTCCTTCATACATTAAACTGAATCACTGCAAATGGCAGCTCCAAGCTGCAATGTGCCTTTAGAAAATCCTGTGTGTAAATCTTGTGAGATATAAAAACAAAAAAATTTGTCGGAGTTTCACCCGAAAGGAGAAACATCAATTGTAATATTAAATTAGTAGAGAGCTATACTGAGTAAGGATAGTAGTTTTATAAGCTGTATAAACTTGGACATGCAGCAGCACCAGCAACGCGCAGAACTGTTGTCAACACTGTCGGCGTTTTGCCCGCCTTTGCCCCGAACACGCGAGGCGTTGGTGATTGTTGCCGGTGCCTCTGGGGGCGGCTTTATATAAATACTATGCATTTGGTGCCGCAGCTAAATGTTGCCTCCCCTCCCGTCCCCCCAAGGCCTTTCGCGCAACGGAAGAAGTCGTGTTTGTTCTCTATATATGGTAATTGTAAAGCAAGAAAGAGACACTTAATTCTGCAGCCCTTCAGGGAGCACAGCGCAGAACGCGCTCACGGTAACATTGACATCTTGGCCACCGTGAAATTGGCTAAATCGTGCCAGTAGTTTTGCCGGAAGAATAATGTATATGTGGCGCTCCAACTTCGCGTCCCTCGCGCCCTTTCGCTCGCACATACAGCATCCGGAGCGCGGCGACGATTTCTACATCGATGACATAATGCGGAACCTCATGGCGACGCCGACGGCAGAAATCCGCTTTGGAGTGTCCATATAATTGCTATCGCAATAAAACAAGACTTCTGTAAAACACTTCAATATCTCCAGTGCCACCGGAATCACTGTTAAAGGCTTCTCCACAATCTTAAAAAGTTTGCAGGTAGTATGTAGCAGCAGACACATGCTATCTGGAGCGCCATCCATGTCCAAGCAGAACATGCAAGGCACGTCCAGTTAGAATGCCTCCGCAATACAAAGTTTTTTCTCACTCCTGGCACTTTCTTTTTTCTCAGTTGATCCACATTTACCTCATAAACCTTGCAAAAAGTATGAGCAGTGGAAAGAAAATGCCTGTGAAGCAAAGAAACAGTGTGCTGGAGTTCACGTGCATCAAATCCAGTCACAGCTTTTATTCAAGTACTACGCTACGATGCACAAGATGAGCCCAACAGAAAAGCATCAACATCACCAGCATCCAATACATGTGTCATCCATGCGCTTAATTGCTGAGTCACTGTATTTAGTTGTGCATGCGTTACTGCACCAAGTATTCTGACAAAGTTTGACAGTCAAGGAGTAAGGAAAAAAATCATGAGCCATTCCACTCTGTGAAGGTGAATCACCAGTGAACCTGTTTAGCACTCGACAAAGAATTTTAAACAAAGGTACGAACACATTTATTGCCTTGATTGGTGGTCATCGTAACGAAAGGTACGCACACATTTCATATAATTATTATATTATTTCCATCATATTCTTGTATAGGCCGCACTCTCGAGGAGCAATGTGTCTACGAAGAGCGACGGCAGGAGCAGAGACGAAAATGCACTCCGCGCCGGCGGGCGGCAAACACCACCAATGGAGATCGTGTACAAAACATCAAGCGCACATGGGACGTCGCTCTTTGTAGGAGCGTCGCTCCTCAGGAGTGTGGACTATACGTGGCCTCCCCATTACGACGACAGAAGAAAAGTGAAATTCAAAATGGAGAACGGCAACTTGTCTTTCTGGTTTTTTTATATACATTCGAGTGGACGACGGGATCGCCACCTCGAGGAGCCGGAGGAAACTAGACACGCGTGACCTTCCGACGGCCCCGCCACCACAGGAGAATGGAAGGAAAGGAAACTAGATACACAAGCGCTTGGAACGTCGACAAAGAGAGGGCGGTGCAAAAGTAGACATGACCGACGTAGGTCGGCCGTTGCTAAGATCCCATCATAGTTCTTTTTGGAAAAAAATGTAAGAAATATTTTTCTAAAAACCCGTGTTCTTACCCTTATGCCTGGGACCTCTGTGGGTGCCAGGTGTGACAACGGTACTTCAAGGGCGCGTTACAGGTCCTAAAGCCCACCATCCAGAGTCCACAGTGATATGTGCCATTGTGCTTGGACCTCTTCTCCAGTATCGCTAGGATTGGCCCGCATTTTTGCACACGAAGAGCAGGAATGCACGGAACCATAGCCATAAACATCTTCACTGTAAAAAAGAACTATGAGGGAGAATGACATCAGGCAGCTAGCCACTACAAGCCAACCGCCTCTGATGCCATACCTTGCCTTCTCTTCAGGCCCTATGTGCATGTCGACTCTTGGGAAGTAGGTCCTCCGTAGTTGAGGGACCTTTCAAGACATTGTCTGGTTGCTGGAAGGTCTTGAGGCGCATTCACACCGAAGGCGGAGCAGGCAAGCTGACAGGCAGATCCGCGAAAAGTTGGCTGCCTTGGCCTCAGCCAATCGAAACCCAAGACGGCGTAAGCGCTGGTGAACGAATGTAAATGTCCAACATATAGAATGCAAATGGCGTACACCATGTCTGAACTGGCTGTGTTCTCTGTGGAATTGCTGCTGGACATAATGAAGCAGTGCCCGGTCCTGTACAACGAATGTAACCCAAGGTACAAGGAAGCCGACTATAAGAAAGAGCTATGGAACAAGATGGCGCAGGATTTGGGTCTGACTGGTAAGTGCACAGCACCTAATTTATAGCATTTTGTTGTCACGTCTGTAAAATTGCAAAATGCTCTGCCTCCCTTGCAGCGTGGGCAGCCAGACAACACAACCCGTTCGGTCTAAACCATGTGGTCTGAACAGTCGCGTGCGCTCACTGCCTTGAAAATCCACTTTCTGTGTGATGATGCCCTAGTCACAATTCACCCTTGCCACTATATAATGCTATGCTCTGCTCTCTCGCGTACTCTCTGCATACTTGGTAGCGAGAAACTGGTACTTACCTGTCACATGGTGAGGGCTTACTACCCATGAGCCTTTCCTTTATATATTTTTGTGACCATGGCTGCGAGATTGTCATGTGATGTTCCGTCCTAGCCTGTTTCCATTCTCCTTGATAGAGATTTCTGTTTTATCTGAACAGATAAATCATCCCAGCTTCCATATGCGACTGTTTCGCATTTGCCCAAGGGCAAAGAGAAAGTAAGAACAAGTCATACTTTGCTTAATTTGCTGCTGTAAATAAGATGCTTATGTTTTCTCTTCCCCAACCTAAAATAATGCAAATGAGAATGCAGGAATTTTATTCAGGAACGTTCTTGACAATAGAATCCTCAGCTTCAAATCATTATTTCATCAGTTCTATGCCACGTAGGATATCCTCGCATGGAAAGGAAGGTGCAAAAAATATGACCACAAGAAGTATGCGTCTTCCTTTCTATCCGCATGTGTGTAAACGTTTACTTGATAACAGGCATGTGGTTGGCCTCCTGGTGATTCTTTTGTCTGTACAGAGCGTGCCCGACTTTGCATACCATGAATCCACATGAACTTGCTCAGTTTTCTTTTGTTCTAAAGACATCCTATTTTGTGTGCTGTTATGCAATGCCTGAACCATCATGTTTATCGAACCAATGCTTAAAAAAACACATCTGACCTATTTCCTAGCTCAGAACTACTGTTCAATGTAAAAATGTTTTTGTTAATTATTATGTTATATGCCAGATATGTCAACATATTTCATTTTGCATTTCACAAG
Source organism: Dermacentor silvarum (assembly GCF_013339745.2). Taxonomy (NCBI): domain Eukaryota; kingdom Metazoa; phylum Arthropoda; class Arachnida; order Ixodida; family Ixodidae; genus Dermacentor; species Dermacentor silvarum. Next base: position 102,103,201 of record NC_051155.1, on the reverse strand, counting down.
CACTGCTGACTGTACCTATGAGGAAAAAGACGAAGTTCCATCTGTGAACACACCTTCTCGCTTTCGCAAGGCATAAAAAGGTACAGAGACATTTCAGTAAAGTAAGACTTGCAAAAAGAAATTCATATGCTTGCAGATGGTTGCCTGTAAACCTGCCCCACTCAGTGTCTCCTCTTAGTTTCTCGATCATCACAACCAGGAGTTTCTCAGAACATTATGCAGACACAGAAGTCTTTTGTGTCTCTCTCTCTTATGAAAAACCTGGCACCATCCATGGAAGCGTGACAGAAGTGCTGAGTAACTAAGCTACAAGCAGCGATTGTGCTGCCCACCTTTTTAGAAGTAAAGAAACAGCTTTATTTACCTACTTCGGCTGCTTTGGATGGGCGATCTCAAACAATAAACGGTGGCACCATAACCAGTCCCCCCGAGAGTAGCTTGTGCGCTTGGGTATGTGCCAGAATAGACAACCTGCGGCACTGCAATGGGATTTTGGTATCTAGACATTCTTGGCCAATCCTCCGTAACAGATGTTCCAAGGTGACCACAGGAAGTCATCAACATCGGCCTATTTTTTTGGTCCACTGCAGGACGAAGACCTCCCCCTGAGATCCCTAATTACTCCTGTCTTGCGCTACATTCCAATTTCTACCTGCATGTTTCCTAATTTCATCACCCTACCTAGTTTTCTGCCATCCTCGACTGCACTTGCCTTCTCTTGGCACCTATTCTGTAACTCTAATAGTCCATTGGTTATCTACCCTACACATTACATGGCCTGCCCACCTCCATTTCTTTCTCTTAATTTCAATTAGAATATTGGTTATTCCCGTTTGCTGTCCGATCCAAACCACTCTCTTAACGTTATGCTTCACATTTTTCGTTGCATTGCTCTTTGTGCTGTTCACAAGAAGTACGTAGCCCCAACTATATTAAAGCTACAACACCCCATCATCTGCAACAGATACCTCCGCAACTATAGCTTTGGAGCCTTCAAAACTGCTAGTATGTTCAGCCAACATACTAGTAGTAGTGGAGGTTCCAAAGCTATCGAAGACTTTAAAAGTCATTGTTGGTGGTTTCTGGCACTATTTTTTATTCACACACAATGTCAACCTTATACGTATGGGATTATAGCAGGTGTTTAACAGTTAAAGAAAGCACAAGCTCTCTACAACTGAGCGTGAAAAGCTCACTGAAGAATTCGGAGTAGCACCGCCAGTTCCCACTACAATATGTGTGCTCTAATGTGGTGCACAATATACCACATGTCCATCAAGGTTTACACAGCTGCAACATTTGTAGACAGCTGCTCTTGTGATAACCAGTCTTGAAACTTAACTCGGGAAAATTGCACAACTCAGGAGCGCTTAACATGTGCTGCAGATGTATGGCAAAAACTGCATCAACTTATTACAAGCCATGAGGTGCACACAAAAGGCCACCCGTAAGAACCGTAGACAATACACAGTTACCATAATTTTATGAGCCCCACAGTCGCAAGGACCTCGGGAGGGTTTTTAAATTGCTTCCACTTGAGGGGAAGTCCCTCCCATTTCGTTCGGAGCACAATCTTGTAGCCATGTTAAACAGGCATTTTTGATTCTCCATGAAGTAAGCATTGAACTTTCCCAGAGTTGAACTAAAGCACGAAACAGACGCCAGCTAGAACAAACTAGAGTGCTTGAACATGGCATGCATTTAATGGCCTTTGATCCGTGATTTGATCGACTCAAGCATGCTCGTACATGCCTGTGCGACAGTGATCAATATGCAAAAAATAGACCGCACTTCACAAACATAAGTGCAACTGTTGATTGCTTTTTCCCGGATGGTCATATTTGCAACAGCGCATGCACAGTAAAGGTACAGCACGTGCATCTTTAATGAAGGAAACAGGTAACAGGCAATAATTGCTTAAGGCAGTAACGAAATGCATTTAGTCACATTGTTCAAAGCACGTCAATGGGAGCAATAGCTACTTGTTTGAAAAAAATGGAAAAACTACTTTCTCCCAATTCGACAGATTTTGTAGTGGAACTGAAAGCAAAAATACACCTTTAGTAGTGCAGAATGTATTCATTTACAGGCTGGTTGGTGCCAATTCATAATAAAGCTTAGGGCAAACATAACACAAGAAAGTGACAGGACAAGATGCCTTGTCCCATCTCCTTGTGTAGTGTTTGCGGTAAGCCTTATCATCAAGGCAGTTTTGTCGCACTAGCCTGCACCATTTCGTTGCCAGACGAATTGAATGCGATGGATGCCTGCCGTACTTGTGGCTTGCAGCACCTCGGCATAAATTCGCCAAGCATGCTTCGCAAGGTGCCTTAATTTTTACCCAACATTGCCTTGTGAACAGCCCTTACCTTCGGTTAACGCAGCTTTTTTTTTTTTTTCATTTCTCTTCCATGCATCCAGAACCTGAATGCACTAAGAAAGCAGAAGAAACATGCAAAGTGGCACCCAGAAGTGTGAATGCCGGCAGGCTGTGTTGCACATGTCCAGAGGGTGGAGGGAAAAGTGCTCTCTCTGCTATGTGCACAGCCTAAGCAAAGATGCAACATGTAGGGTGTATCACCGGTTTATTTGCTCGTCAATTAGTCATAAAAGGATTTCATCGCAATAAACAATATAAAGCTTAACAACACATGAACGCTAGTCAAACCATAACAGCATATCACGGCTACTGTCCTCTCACCAACGGTTGCGATTGCTGCCACCGCCTCCTCCCCGCCGGAAACCACTACCTCGGCCACCGCGGTCGATGCCAAAGCTACGCTCCTCCTCGGCACGGCGTTCCTTCCAAGCATCAAAGCGGTCAGCCATCGCATAGAGCTCAGTGGGGACTTCTTGGCTGGCTTCCTCCAAGATGCTGATCAGCTCGCGAGCCTGCCTCCAGTTGCCGCGAGTTATGAGTGTGATGGCTGTGCCTGTACGCCCAGCTCGACCTGTGCGACCCACGCGATGGACATACTCTTCCACGTTGTGAGGGAAGTCATAGTTGTAGATGTGCGTCACATCTTTGATGTCTAACCCTCGTGCAGCAACATCGGTGGCAATCAAGATGCGCACTCTGCCATCCCGTAGATCTTCGAGTGCTCGCTCACGGTCGCACTGCTCTCTGGATCCATGGATGGAATCGCAGTTGATGCCGGCCAGGACAAAGTCGCTTGTCAGGTGGTCCACCATGGCCTTCCTGTCGACAAATACGATCACTTTGTCTTCTGGCTGCATGGAGCTGAAGAAAGCCAGAAGCTGCTCCCTCTTTTCCTCTTCGTCGCACAGGATGATCTTCTGTGTCACTGTGTGCACTGCAGCGAGGTCCAAGGAGCCGACAAACACTTGGAATGGGTTTGTCATGTACTGCTGGGAAAGGCGACGCACACCCTCTGGCCAGGTGGCACTTGTCATGACCGTCTGCCGGTCAGGCCTTATGTCCAGCATCACCTTCCGGATCTGGATCTCAAAGCCCATGTCCAGCATGCGGTCTGCCTCGTCCAGGACCAAGAAAGTGACAAAGTTAAGGTCGATGATCCTGTTCATGACCAGGTCGTTGAGGCGGCCGGGTGTTGCGATGACGATTTCCACGCCAAGGTTGACGGTCTGTATCTGCTCTCGCCGACTGCCACCGCCGTAGATGCATACGCACTTTATCCCTCGGTAGTGATATTTATTTGCTTCTCGCTCAATCTGCTGGGCAAGCTCGCGCGTCGGTGCGAGAATCAGACACGAAGGACCTTTCCTCTCCTCCCTCGGAACAGGCTGACTGTCAATGTGAATCAAGGCTGGTAGCAGGAATGCCAGAGTCTTCCCTGTACCTGTCTGTGCGATTCCGATGAGGTCTTGACCTTGAAGCAGTATTGGCCAGGCCTGGCTTTGTATTGGAGACGGTTTTGCGAACTTGTTTTTGTAGATTTCGTCCAAGATTTGCGGATAGTTTGAAAACGCCTGCTCGAACGTCGTCACGGGGTTAGTTGCTACGTCTGGTGGCGGCTGTTGTTCTGGGCCCAAGTACTTGACAACTATATTGTTGTTGGATGCCCGGAAGGCCGCTGCCTCCTCTGCAGTCACGGACGCAACTTCAGGATCTTCAACGTAAAAATTTTTAATTATTGGTGCGAGAGAGGCCCAGCGCTTCTTCGCCTCTTCGTCGCTCCTGGCAAGCAGCTTGTCCCAGTCGAGCAAAGGCGGCGGTTCTTCGCTTTTGCTGGAGCACGCTGGTTCTTCTGGCGGATGGACGATCGCGTCGATGAGCTCGCGGGCCTTGCGACGCGCCTCTTCGGAGCCTGAAAGTTCGATCTTGGTATCGAAGTAATTATCTGCGTCGTCTCTCTTGACCCAGATGCGTGCTCCACTGGAATCCTGAAGCTCGCGAATCCTGGAACCGCCTCTGCCAATTATCCTGGCAACATCTTTGACGGGCACTGCGATCACTTCAGCGTCTGTGCGCGACGCATTGGGTCGCTCATAGTTAGCCCGGCCACGGCCCCGACCAGACGATGCGCCGAGGTCGCCTCCTTCGCCGTAACGCCTGGGTTCTGAAGTCTGCTGCGAAGGTGGATGAGCGTATTCGTCCTCGATCCAATCGTAATCTGTATTCTTCGAAGCGGCGTCCATAGCAGGGGATACAGCGTTCCCTGGCGAAACGACGGTCGCGATGCTACGCTAGTCAGTTGTAGGCCTTGTGGGCAATGGCTGTTACCAGCAAGGTACGATAGGCCCGTTCAAGATCAAACAGACCTGGTGACAACGAAATCTCTCCAGGAAAAGAAATTCTGGACACTTGAGTGAAGGTAGACGCAGACGCGATGACGGAAACTTGCGTGCAGGATGACGCCAGACGCAAAAATGAATAATAGAACGCGGCAGCACGGAAGCTGCAGCACGTGCTGTGAGACCGCGAATCCGCGCCGACAAAAGGCCATGAAGAATAAAATTGGTATTAATCCGCCCGTCTAATCACCTTCTGTAGCACCTTCTACGTAACATGTACGTAATCAGGCCGCGGACGGACTACATTCAACGCTACAGCAGGCAGCGCCTCCTCTGCAACAGGCCAATGAACCGGCATGTGCCAAAAAACTAGATAGTTGAGAAATGTCATTCGCATTAATTCAATATCTGGGCACTTGCAGGTGAGCACGTCGCCACCAACACCTCATTACCAACACCTCTTGTATCAAAACATATATGAAATAAGTTTAATTTTGTAGCACAGGTGGCGCTACAACTCTCACGAGTGAAGCCGACGGGAGCGGACGTGTCGAGTCGAGGTGCCATTTCAGCGCAGCAGGAGCAGCGTGCCAAAAAGATAAGTTTTGTTATTTTATATTTCACTTTTTGGTTTTTTTAGGAGGGTTAGCTTAGCCAAACAATCTTTATAAATTATTTTAATGCTTTCTCACTTTCTTGGTCTTCTCGCTTAGATAAAAGTAGGTAAAGAAATTTTTTTTTTTTTCTTTTCCACATCTACGCCTTGTTAGTACGAGATGATGGTTGGTACTAGGGGGAACCCACGCGTGCGTTGTTCTGAGTGCGAGCGTTCCTACGCGCTGGAAGAAACGCGGTTTAAATCAGCACGCGAAGCGAATGGCGCAGATTTTATCTGTAGGATGTGTGTGCTAGGGTCGCGGCTAGACCGCCTAGAGCAAGACAAGGATAAGTTAGCTAAGCGGGTTGGAAAGCTAGAAAAGGAACTTCAAATCGAGCAGAAGCAGAGGAAGAAGGCAGAAGAAAAGCTAGCTAACGCAGAAATCCAGCTGAGCGCCACCATTCTGCAAAGCAATGATGAACGCATCGAGGCGAGCACCGCGAACGGAGCTGGCTCCGATGCGAGTGCAGAGACAGCCGAACCCGCCACGCCGGGAAGCAGTGGCGGAAACGTCACTGATAATCACGAAGGGGATACCACTGACGCGGCCGGGGAAGAAAACAAAGCCAAGGGCAAGAATAAGAAAGGAGGGGAGGGCATTGTGACTTCGGGGGCAGCTTTCGGCGGTGAGGGGGAAGGAAAGCGTCGAGTTGTCTTTGTTGGGGATTCCAACATGCGTAAAGTAGAACCGGCGATAGCAGAGAGGGTAGGGGCAGACGAACGAGTCCAGGTTAGCGCGCTTCCGGGAAAGCCGATTAGAGAGGTGATCGCGAAGGCCAAGGAACGCATGTGGGACACAATGGAGGAGAGACACCTAGTGGTGATAATGGGCGGAGTGATTGACGTACTGAACGGACGAGGAGCAGGAATCACAAAGCAAATAGCCAAAGGGGTCACCGACCTGCGGAATGTTTCAAAAGAAGTACAAATCGCGGTGTGCACGGTGCCAGAGGTTGAAAGGCAGGGTTATAAAATTGAAAGGGCAGTTCTTGCAGTAAACAGGGAAATTTGGACTCTAGCTAAAGCAATGAATTTTACGGTCATTGACATCAACCGTGAAGTGCACCGAGCAGGCCGCGAAGGCGCTTTTGTGCGTGACGGGATACATTTTAGTGAAAGTGTAGCAACACCGGTCGGAAATCGATTCGCGGCACGAGCTGTAGCTTTTTTAGGCGGGCTCCAGGCAATCAGGAAGCAGGATTAAGTATTGAACATAGCGAAACACCAGTAAATGGCAGAATTAGGCGACCAGGAGTCAGGAAAAGACGCAGAAAGGATAAGAATAGAGAAGGTAAAATTTGCTACATTAACATGCAGGGTGGTCGTAAGCAGGAAAAATGGCTGGAAATTCAAACGCAACTGAATGATGAAGCGATTAGTGTGTACGCCTTGACCGAAACGCATCTACGAGATTTGGAGCAGCCGCCTGTTATTGACAACTTTGTATGGGAAGGGTGCAACAGAATGACCGGGTCAAGGAAAGGCGGAGGCGTAGGCGTACTAATTAGGCGAGGTCTGAAGTGGCGAAGGGTAAACGAGACATGTAAAGAGCATTTATGGATTAGTGGTACATGGCAAGGTAAAAAGACGTGGCTGGGAGTAGCTTACCTGTGGACAGGTAGTGATAGCAGGGAAAAAAATAAGGAATTGGTCGATTGCATTAGAAGCGATATTAATGAGTTCAGTAACTCGGGCCAGGTGATATTAGTGGGAGATATGAACGCGCACATGGACGATTTAGACGGATATACTGATTACAACGGCTCTCTAGTGCTGGATTTGTGTGATGAACAGAACCTTATAGTAGTTAACAGGGAGAATAAGTGTCATGGACAGGTAACGTGGCAATGCGGAAACAGGCAGTCATGTATCGACTACGCCTTAGTCTCAGAAATGGTCTACGAACAACTGGACCAAATGATAATAGACGAAAATGGAAAAAATAGCCTGGGAAGCGATCATAGACGTTTAGCATTAAAGTTTGGGAGAGATACCAGCGCAGAACATGAACCAATAGCCTCAGAGTTTTTAAAAATGAATGACGAGCAAATAACAGAGATCGCAAACAACATAGAGAAGAAAATTGAGGCTTTTCCTACAGCAGTCTGGGAATATAAGGAACTGGTGGAGGTTATGCAGCATGAAATAAGGCGGACACGGCAATACAATTGTTGGATTGGAAAGAGGAAACCACGTAAGTGGTGGAACAAGGAAATTAAACAAGCTATAGAAGAGCGTAAAGAGGCATCTAGGGTTCATCGAGAAGCCAAAAAGTTGGGATTACAAGAAGAAGAGGTGCTCCTTAGATGGAATACGTACCGAGAAAAAAAAAGGGTTGCGAGTGAGCTCGTGCAAGAGAAAATTAAATGCGCAAGTGAACGTTGGGTGCATAACATTCACAAAAGAGACAAAGGCGCCCCAAAAAGATTCTGGAACCATATAAAAGCACTCGGAGCTCCAACTAGAAACTCGCAAACGGCTATAAGGGATGAAGACGGTAACATCTATGAAGGCGATGATGCGCTGCGGTACATCACAGACGTTATCAGGCATTACTTCGGTACGAGAAAAAGCCTAGTTCAGACAACAGATCCAGCAACAACAGAGAGGCCTGAGAGATCAAAATTCAGCATAGAAAGCTTTTATTGGAAAAAGGCAGCAGAAAATGTCCCTAACAACACGGCAGCAGGACCCGATGAAATCCCAATACAGCTAATCAAAAACCTCGGTCCAAAAAGCAAGGCACTGCTGACTAATGCCATAGAGCAAGTGATTAGAACAAAGAATATTCCCGTTGGATGGCGTGAAAGCAAGATGAATCTTATCTACAAAGGCAAAGGAGATAAGGATAAGACGAGCTCGTACAGGCCAGTTACAGTAACGTCGGTGATATATAGAATGGCAATGCAAGCCATAAAATTAGAACTGTCGAAGTGGGTGGAGGAAAACGGTGTATTGGGGGAACTACAGAATGGGTTCAGGCCAGGCAGACGCTTAGAAGACAATATGTTTGTACTAACTCAGTGCATAGAGATTTCAGTAGCTCAGAAAAGACCTTTATGGATAGCATTTCTAGATATTAAAGGAGCTTATGACAACGTAGACAGGGAATTGTTGTGGGATATTCTTCAATACGAAGGCATAGATGACGATTTCGTGGAGCTGCTGAGGGAGATATATCGAGACAACCAAGTACAAGTGGCATGGGAAGGCCGAAAAGGAAATGAAATGGTGGGAATTCACCAAGGATTGAAGCAAGGATGCCCTCTGTCACCATTGTTGTTCACGCTTTACGTCAAGGGCATAGAAAGACGACTGGAAAACAGCGAATTAGGTTTTGATTTATCCTACATGCGTAATGGACAAATGGTGCAACAGAAGATCCCTGGACTGATGTACGCAGACGACATTGTGCTACTAGCGGACAATAAAAAAGATTTACAGATACTTGCGAATATCTGTGGGAACGCAGCGACAAATCTAGGCCTTAAGTTTAGCACAGAGAAATCAGGGATTATGATCTTTAATGAGCACACGAGTAACTTCGTGGTGTCAATTCAACAGCAAGTAATACCCATAGTGAAGCAATATAAGTACCTCGGCGTACACATAAACGAAGGAAAGAATTACTCAATCAACCACCAAGATAATCTGAAAATAAAGGGGAAGCGGAATGCAGCATTAATGAAACACAGAGCACTGTGGGGCCACAATAAGTATGAGGTGGTGCGTGGAATCTGGAAAGGAGTAATGGTGCCAGCGCTAACATTCGCAAATGCCATTATATGCATAAAATCGGATATATTGGCGGGTTTGGAAGTTAACCAAAGATCAGTAGGCCGGTTGGCTTTGGGAGCACACGGTAATACGACAAATGAGGCAGTGCATGGAGACATGGGTTGGGCCTCTTTTGAAGTCAGAGAAGCACAAAGCAAAATTAGTTTTGAAGAAAGGCTCAGGAACATGGATGAAAATAAATGGGCAGCTAAAGTGCACAAGTATCTCTACATGAAAAGCGTGGACACAGAATGGAGGAAGAGGTCAAGGAAGTTGGCAACCAAGTACAGGATAATCGAAACTGTAAATAGACAACCAGGGGTCATCAGAAAGAAAGTGAGAGAAATAGAGACCGTGAATTGGATGCAAAGAATGGAAACGAAAAGGACAATGGAGATTTACAAGAATGAGAAGAAAGAAATTAGAAGGGAAAATCTGTACGATAACACAAAGGGCAGTGCCTTGCTATTTGAGGCTCGAGCCGGTTGCCTAAGGACGAAAACATATCGGAACAAATATTCGGAATTAGATGAGACATGTGTATGCTGCAGTAAAGATCCAGAGACCACTCAGCACATCCTAATGGAATGTGACGGGATCCACCCAGCGAGAACCGTAGGTAACGTGCAACTCCCAGAAGCGCTTGGGTTTAAAGTGGAAGGGAACATAAACAGATCAGCCGTAGAGATCAGCAAGAGACGATTAGAGTACTGGTGGAAAAAAAGTAGGGAAAAGATGGATGCGACCTGATCTCTTAAAATCATAGGCAGCGGTACAAGGTAAATTTTTGAAAAAGAAAAATAATGATAGGTATACAAAAATGCAAGATAAAGAACATGTATAGTATACCTGATTAAATCAAGCAGGCTAGGTGACTATTTGTCGCCGCCCCGTTTCAAAGGGGATGCCAATAAATCATCATCATCATCATCATCATGCATTTTTTAGCTCACATATGCAATTTGGTTTGGCAACGCGTACAACGGGTCAACGGGGCAACTTGCCTTTTCACAGCGCACATGCTTGTCGGTGCATAGCGGTTCTTTATTCTATGGCATAGCCTCGCGTTATGGTCAGGGCAACGCCTCCTACACAAAAAAAAAAAAAAAAAAAAAAAGAAAAGAAAAAAGAAAAGAAAAGTCTATTTAGGAGGCGTTGGTCTGGGCATAGCCTCCTATGGTCGGGGACGCTAAGCGTATGTCCAAGTCTAAGAAAAGAAACAATTCGACATGAGGTTTCTTTTTGATGTTTCGGCTCCCACGACCTCCTCCTCGATGCCGAGTATTGCCGCGGAATTCGTTATTTCTCTGGTGACTCGAGTGTCAGCTACGGATCGAGCAACCATTTCTCACGAACGATCGTGAGCGTATCCGCGTTTCCTCTTCGCAGCACCTACTACGGATGGGTGCTGGTCTCGTGGACATTTGAGTGGAGAATTATGACTCGTGGAGGCAGTTTCCTGTAAGTATACGTGTGCGAAATTATTGTTAAAACAAATGTAGTCTAAATGTGGAATGAACTCGCCAGCACGGAGTGGGATGCGCTTGCTTGTTCGAGAAAATTTCGCCGAACGTGTGCCCTTCGGGTTTTTCCTCTCGCCTTGTGACCGTGCATGAACTTGCACTTGAATGTATCCCAGTTAACAGTTTTTATAGTGTTCGATCTTCTCATACATGCCACAGCCAAGTAGTTGTGTTGCCACAGAAGTTTGCAATTGGCGCGCAGAAGCAAATGTTTTGTTTGCTTTCTCGTTGTGTCGTAGGGCGACGCCTGTTAAGTGCATCCTTTTGTTATGTCTGCAATTCGCATAGCTGTTGTTGAACGTAATTAACTGTGCTCGCAGACGTGACGTGTACTCGTGCAAGCGGTCGTAGGATTCTAAATGGATCTATAATATAAACAATAGTTGTGCCCGGCTGTACCGTCGTCCTTGTGGCGTCGGCTGCCCGCGAAATTTAAAACTGCAGATTTTCTTGAGCGTGATCGATTACTATGTTGCGATTTCGCCAAGTGTTTTGCGGGCTGTATTGTAAAAGTTTTAATTTGAAAGTGTTTTGCACCTAAAAAAAATATTCTGGGGTGTTACGTGCGCATGGGGCCGAAACCACGGTCTGATTACGAGACATGCGGTAGTGGCGGAGCATTAATTTTAACCACCTTGGGTTTTTAACGTGCACCTAAATCTGAGTACACGAGTGTGTTTGTTTAGCCGCTGGACTACTGTGGCGGGTATGTTCGCCATGTCCTATTGTAAACATCTGATAGAAAATCCAACGCAGAATGTGTTCGAACGGTGGATCTATTAATTTAACTGCAATAACGCGACTAGTTCAGCTAGTTGGTACATAATTTCGAAGCAAACAGTGCTATAAGACGGGTGAAAACAGATGTATTAAAGTGGAGATGTATTGTTCAACTTCATATGCTGTGACTGAAGTTCGCATGTGTATGCTACACGAAGCACGCTAACATATAATACTAAACCACAATAAATGTATGATATAAGACAACACTACCTGTGGAATACATGAATACAAATCTTGAGAATGTTATACACCAACACCGTCATAATTTTTGATTATCGGTGTGAGAGAGGCCTAGCACTTCTTCGATTTTGCTGGAGCATGCTGGCTCTTCCGGCCAATGGATGAATGCGTCGATACACTCGCAAGCCTTGAGACGCCTCTCTTCAGGGCCTTAGAGCTCGATCTTGGTTTCAAAGTAATCTTCGTCTTTCTTGACCCAGATGCGCACACCACTGGAATCCTGAAGCTCACGGTCTTGGAACCACCTCTGCCAATGATCCTGGCAACATCTTTGACGGGCACCGAGATCACTTCAGCGTGTGGGCGCTACACATTGGGTTGTTCACAGTTGCCAGGGCCCCGAAGGCGGAGGAACGTATTGGATCCACTCGTAATCTCCATTCTTCGAAGCGGCGTCCAAAACAGGGGGTACAGCATTCCCTGGCTGAACAACAGTCGTCAGATGTGCACCTTGCGCACAGTGCCCGGCAAGGTACCATAGGCCCTTTTAAGGGCCTATAAAATTTTTCCAGGCAAAAAAAAATTCTGACAAGTGGACTTGACTTGAAAAAGACAAGTCCACAAGTAGTAGTATAAACTTGGGGAGTTTTTTATGATAGTTATCCAACAAAGCCGAATTTACAATTTGTGCAATGCATTATGAGCTGTGGTAGAAGCAAGTCTACATGTAGAAGCAAAAATTATATTATTCATTATTGAACTAAGTAAATTTGAAGCCCACATTTTTTATAATGTTTTATAGAATGGGAAGATATAAATTAGAAGATCTCAACGTCCCTGTCATTAAAGGGACTCTAAAGAACAAAACTAATTTGAGCTGTATTAGTAATTACGCTTCTACAATACCAAAAGACTGCCAGACGAGGCTTGATAAGCTACGAAAGAGCAAAAAAACAAAAAGGCTCATGCTGACACTGCCTTGAAGTTCTCGTATCAGCTTGCCGTGATGTCATGAATTTTGACAGCATCAGCACGGGCCTGGTTAATTTTTTATCGATACAGATGGGCTACACTGCGTTATCAAAGAGCCTGAACTAAGCAAGTGTCAAAATATTTTACTTGCCACAGTGATGTTAATCAGAAAAAAAAAATACTTTGATATCTGTTATGTCAGACAAATAGCGGCACAGGGGTTAATTAAATCACCACAAAATTAGAAAAATGCGACCTTCACCTTCATTTTCCCTTGTAACTGTCAATATAGTATGCGCCGTGAAATTAAGAGAAATAAAGTTCTGAAAGAGTACCTTTGTCAATTTAAACTCATTTAGAGTTTTTCTTTAGTGTCCTTTTAATGTAAATAGAAAATGAGGTCGTAAATAGAAAATGAGGAACGACCTACGAGGCGTCGTTCCTGACAGTGACAGTAGCTGCAGTCGCCGCAAACATTTACCCGAATTGGTGCATGTGGTGCGGATGAAGCCGTATCTGTCGAACTAAGTTTAGTTTCTTCTTTTCTGCTGTTTTTTTTTGTGGTTTTGTTTTGCACGGTGTTATTCTGTGCCATTTGTACACCGCCCTCATATGTTTTAAGTTGCGCATCGGGACGATGCTTCCTTCGGAGAGACGCAAATGCCGCGCCTGTACTCCGATGAAGAGGAGGACTATGCCAGCTGGCATGCGCGTTTCTATCCAGGCGCGGTGAAGAATAAGAAGTCGCAGTAGCGCGCTGTATTAAAAAGGCGACCTGCTGCTATTCCTCTTGGTCAGGGCTGTGCGACCTCTATTTTTTGACGTTGCGACAATGTTATGGTTGATGTATTGTTACCTTAGTGCTCACATAAGCAGACACCATCAGCTGCAAAACAAGCAATTCAGAGATTGGTATGTGCTTGTTTCAGGTGGTGATGGAAGGACAGTGCTTCGAAGTGATTAGATACATTTGGCCATAAGCATTAAGGAACATGCCACATGTTTTATCAATAAATGAGGGCCCAGACTTACTGACACCAAAATGGTACACAAACCAAACATTGAAAGAATCTTGAGTATAATGTCCCAAAACACTTATCGTATTAGGAGTTTTCCACGTGAGCGTGAAACTTGTTGAGCTGCTTTGCAAAATAAGTAGTAAATATAACTGTGACCACTACGGCAGTTTTTGCATGTGTGAAATAAATTAGGGAGACCCTATGTGCTACACGGCACTTTCCCAACATGTCTGGAATTGGTTTTTGTAATAGTAAAGTTTGCGGGAACTGATGCTCATTCAGTTGGTGGGCAGAGAAGCAGCAGCAACATCGCAGCCAAGAACAAGGTTTAAGTGGAAGACAGTAGAGGCCACGGACCAGTACTGCAGGGCTTGGACCCAGGTTTGCCCCACATTGATGCCCAATGGGAGGCCCCAGCGAGCTTTAGAACCAATCCACGAGGCCTCCAGTGCGTAGCTCTTAAACATCTGCTAAGGAAGTGGAGACGGACACTCAAGCATGGTGTGTTGCGGATCGCCAATAGCAGCACCTGCTGCATTTAAGGTATTCAGGCATCTGTTACACAGGGAAGTGGTGGCTACCATCTGCAGAATCACAAGGAACCACTGCTCTGCAGAGACTATGGCTCTGTGCGTTGGTGCCATCATGGTCATTAACAATTTTTAATTTTTTTTCTTTGTCCTGTGGCAAGTCATCAACCCATGTCGTCCCCTATGCAACAATGAAGGAGCTTCTTGGACGACACTTGTTCTAGCAAAGACACTTGCAGGAGAACTTGGGTGGGCAGCGGCCGCACACTTTGCGCAAGTGGTGGTAACACCGAAACATACAACCAGCACTTCTTTCGGGTGGCGCTTTGCTTGCACATTTGATTGTGAAGTCGATGTGTGTATCAAGTGCGTCCTGACAGTTGGCCAGCTTGAGGCCCTCGGCGGACCTGGAAGACCTCGGACAGGCATGGGCTGCTCGTCACATACATGTAGCGTATAACTAGTGTGCCTGCATGGTCTGAAGCAAGTTGACCTCACAGAAGGGTTCGCGAGCTGAGCTTTACAAGCAGGTGAAGGTTATATACAAAACAGAATAACATTTAAAGGGGCTCTGAAACACTTTTCTAACTAATCATAGAATGGCCTCACCTTTAAACTCGTGAATCTCATGCCGCAAAAGTTTTCCGATCCGTCAAGCAAAAGTGGATTTATCAAATTGATACGGGGCTCTGTCTCTTTTCGTCTCCAATAGGGTGTTGGAAGCTCCACAGGGGAGAAGCCAAGGGGCAACATCCCTACCAAAATTTGAGCGTCTCGGAGGAAAAAGGACAAACGTACTCGTTTGCGGTAGGCGGTTCGCACATGATGCCTGCCGTTACGATCCGGAACTTCTACCGGGCACGGATGCCAGTTGGACAAGTTTGAATTTGAAGGCAAATGCACTGGCTACGTTCTTCCTTCCCAACAGACACGTAAGCGAAAAATTCATATTTCTCATTTCGTACGTCTGCAAAGTTGTAGCAAAGCGATGGTACACTTGTCAATGAGCCCCAGTGGAAAATAGGCTATTGTTTTGCAGTTCTAATTAGTTAGTCATAAGTATTGATGTATGGACACTGCAGGAGACATTCGGGTGTTTCAGATATGCTGTGTAATGTATCCGGGATCCCAATAAAATTAATTTCAGCCCACTTTAAACGACCGTTTCTGCGCATTTCTCTAGCTTCACAAAGCGTTAATGAGTCAGATATCAAAATTGTGTCTCAGTTCAAACATTCCGAGATGCAGCACTACTTGCATGACAGTTGCATTGTTCAATCTGCTACTATATAATGTTTAAGTCATCATCATCACCATCAGCCTATATTTTTATGTCCACTGCAGGACGAAGGCCTCTCCCTGCGATCTCCAATTACCCCTGTCTTGCGCTAGCGTATTCCAACTTATGCCTGGAAATTTCCTAACTTCATCATCCCATCTGCTTTTCTGCCGACCTCGACTGCGCTTCCCTTCTCTTGGTATCCATTCTGTAACCCTAATGGTCCACCAGTTATCCATCCTATGCATTACATGGCCTGCCCAGCTCCATTTCTTCCGCTTAATGTCAACTAGAATACTGGCTATCCCCATTTGTTCTCTGATCCACACCGCTCTCTTCCTGTTTCTTAACGTTAGTCCTAAGATTTTTCGTTCCATCGCTCTTTGTGCGGTCCTTAACTTGTTCTCGAGCTTCGTTGTTAACCTCCAAGTTTCTGCCCCATATGTTATCGCCGGTAGAATGCAATGATTGTACTTTTCTTTTCAATGACAGTGGTAAGCTCCCAGTCAGGATTTGGGAATGTCTGCCGTATGCCATACCTGCCAACTCTTCCGAATTTCCCGTGAAATGTACGAATTTGGACCCGTCTTACGATTTTACGAATGTCGGCTCAATTTTTACGGAAAAGTGGTTATATTCGCGAAATATTCTTTTAAATTTTTAATAAATTCACACCGTTGCTGGTGGGTAGGGGCGCCACTTACGTAGGGGCGCATAGAGATGGAGGTATGCGCCGTAATCTTTATTGTCTGCAGAGTAAGCAGATTTTTCAATCTGTGACGTTGCCTTCGTCATCGGACTACCTGACGACGGCTGGAAGTCACTGGTTGTCGTTACTCTCAACATAGAGGTCCACCTGTACGTAAGTGGCGCCCCCAGAGACGACGGCGATTTCGGGTCGATGCGGCAAGCACAGTTTCGGTATGGGAGGCTGTGGCTAGTCGTCTTGCCTGTCACCTTCGCTAGGCTTTTTTCGCGAGTACAGTAAAAGCTCGTTAATTCGGACACGTCCTTTGGCCCCGGCAGGCGTTTGCATTATTTAATGCAATGAAACTCTCGTTAATTCGGAGGTATTTGGCCGCACATCGGTTAATTCGGACAACTCTTGATGCTCGGCGAGCGCGGAGCGCCGCAAATGTGCGACGCAAACGAGCTATAACTAGAGTGTACTCTACCATAACGGCATTAGCGTCCACCGAAACGAAGCGACGGAGTTCAAATCATACGGGAATGACAGCAACGCCAGGAGGCTTCGTGCCTATTTGAGCCTTTAAAGCTTTTATTCTTGCGTTTGCCGGCGCGCATAGCACCGCGTTGGCCGCGTGCCTTCAAAACTGCGTAGTGACGCCGTAGTCGCCATCCGTGATCGCGTTGATAGCGGCCGCGGTTTCATCCGTAGCGGTTGCGGCAAAAAGTAGTTTCGTTCTCACTAGTACACTTTTCACTCAGTGTCCGTGCCGTCAGGGAATGGAATACGAACTCCTTGAAAAGACAAAAAAAAAAAAAGAAAGAAAGAAATTTGAGCCATTCCACGCCGCCGCGCGTTGTTTTCCATCCTTCTCAGCATCGCCAGCATCGCGCGCCTCTGTCCCGTTGCCCTTCCGCCCCTCCGAACACGAATGGTCCGCGCCCATAGCGATAAGCCACGCCACCCTCCGAAACATGAATGGACCGCGCCAAAACAACGTTAGCGTCCACCGAAACGAAGCGACGCAGTAGGGAGTACTGGAATGACAACAACGCCGGAAGGCTTCGTGCCTATTTGTTCCTATTCGTGCCTAGCTTGCGTTTACCGCCGCACATAGCACCGCGTTGGCCGCGTGCCTTCATGACTGCGTAGTTACCAACCATGATCGTCTTGATAGCTGCCACGATTCCGTCCGCTGCGGTAGTTTCGTTTTGACTCGGTACGCACGTCGGCCGCGTGCCTTCATAACTCAGTAGTCGCCATGCATGATCGCGTCGATATCGACAGCGGTTTCGTCCGCAGTTGCAGCAAACGGTAGTTTCGGTTTGACTATGCGTGCGTCGGCCGCACGCCTTCAGAACCGCAAGTTCGCCGTGCATGATCACGTTGACAGCGGTTGCGGTAAGCAATAGTTTCGTTTTTACTCAGTGTAAAGCTGTCGAGGATGAAGAGAGAGAGATTGCGGTTGTGAAGAGGAAGAGGCGCACCGTCTACATCGCGATGGGCGGCTACCCGGCGACATTGGCGAAAAAATAAACGGGATGTGCGCGCGCTAGTGAAAAGCCCGTCTCAGATGAAGACGCGTGCCGCGGCCGCAATGTCAAGGAAGTCGCGAAACCTTCGCCGCTGCGAGCTCTAATCAGTCGCGAGATGACGAGAATTGCAGCTTCCGCATTGCGTTTATGCAAAATAGAAACAGAATTTGCTGATTCATACTGCAAATAAGAGCGTGTTGACGTAGTAAGCATTTGTTTATTGTTTTCTTGATACCCTCGATAATTCGACATTCGGTTAATTTGGACATTTGTTTCGGTCCCGTGAAATCCGAATTCACGAACTTTTACTGTATGACCTGTTTTGTGGGCCTCGCTTTTTTGTGCGACGTGCTGCTGCATCGGGCGCAGTGCGACTCCGGCACTCCGGTGTTTTGTAGCCGCAGAGGCTGCGAAGTGTGATGGCGTGCTCGAAGCCTCGTCAGTACTAGATACTATCAGTACTTCCAAGTGTGTTTGAAGTCGTACTCCTCGGCAGAATTCCCGTGCACGCCCCCCCCCCCCCCCCCCCCCCCCCGATCGCGAGTTTACGAATTTGAAAGTCTTGAGGTTGGCAGGTATGCGTATGCACTCCAACCCAATTTTATTCTTCTGTAAATTTCTTTCTCCTGATCAGGGTCCGCTGTGAGTAATTGACCTAGATAAATGTACTCCTTTACAGACTCTAGAGGCTGACTGGCGATTCTGAATTCTTGTTCCCTTGCCAGGCTATTGAACATTATCTTTGTCTTCTGTATATTCATCTTCAACCCAATTCTTACACTTTCTCGATTAAGGTCCCCTCAATCATTTGCTGTAATTCGTCTCCATTGTTGCTGAATAGGACAATGTCATCTGCAAACGGAAGGTTGCAAAGATATTCGCCGTTGATCCTCACTCCTAAGCCTTCCCAGTCTAAGAGCTTGAATACTACTGCTAAGCATGCAGTGAATAGCATTGGAGAGATTGTGTCTCCTTGCCTGGACCCCTTCCTTGATAGGTAACTTTCTACTTTTCTCGTGAAGAACAGAGCCAAGGTAGCTGTGGAATCCTTGTAGATGTTTGCTAAGATATTCACGTATGCCTCCTGTACTCCTTGATTATGCAATGCCTTTATGACCGCTGGTATCTACAGTGAATCAAATGATTTTTCATAATCTATGAAAGCCATATAGAGAGGTTGATTGTTCTCCGCAGATTTCTCGATTACCTGATTGATGACATGGATACGATCCACCGTAGAATATCCCTTTGTGAAGCCAGCCTGTTCTCTTGGTTTGCTGAAGTCAAGTGTTGCCTTGATTCTAGTGGAAATTATCTTGGTGAATATGTTATAAAATACTGAAAGCAAGCTAATGGGTCTATAATTCTTCAATTCTTTAACGTCTCCCTTTTTATGGATTAGTACAGTATAGACCACTTATAACGTATAAGCTTATAGTGCAGGACCGGATATAGTGCGGTCTTTGCAGACTCCCGTTAATTTTTCCATAGCGCTCCATGTATTGTACCTGATTGATGACATGGATACGATCCACCGTAGAATATCCCTTTGTGAAGCCAGCCTGTTCTCTTGGTTTGCTGAAGTCAAGTGTTGCCCTGATTCTAGTGGAAATTATCTTGGTGAATATGTTATAAAATACTGAAAGCAAGCTAATGGGTCTATAATTCTTCAATTCTTTAACGTCTCCCTTTTTATGGATTAGTACAGTATAGACCACTTATAACGTATAAGCTTATAGTGCAGGACCGGATATAGTGCGGTCTTTGCAGACTCCCGTTAATTTTTCCATAGCACTCCATGTATACGCATACCGCTTACAGTGCAGCCGCGAGAGACGAAATACCGGCTATAATGCGGATTCCGCGGGAAAATCTCGCCGACAAGGGCGGCAGCGAGCACACTTCTCAACAAGGTGCGTGCTGCCGGCCGGCATATGCATTATTCAATGCAATCAAACTCTCGTTATTTCGGACTTATTTGGCCGCACATCGGTTAATTCGGACTACTTTCGGGGCTCGGTGAGCGAGGAGCGCCGCAAATGTGCGACACAAAAGAGCAGGAATGGCGCTAGCGTCCAACCGAAACGAAGCGACGGAGTCCGCTTTGCCACAGCCATCAGTTGAAATCGTATGTGAATGACAGCAACGCCTGAACGCTTCGAGCCTATTTGTGTCTTTAAAGCCTGTATTCTTGCGTTTACCGCCACGCATAACATCACGTTGGCGGCGGGCTTTCGTAACTGCGTAGTCGTCATCCACGATCGCGTCGATAGCGGCCGCGGTTTTCTCAGCAGCTGTTGCGGCAAACTGTAGTTTCGCTTTTACTCGGTACGCGTGTCGGCTGCGTGCATAAAAAAACTGCGTAGTCGCCATAGATGATCGCATAGATAGCGACCGCGGATTCGACTTCAGTTGTTGCAGCGAATGGTAGTTAATTCGTCCAGACTCGGTGCGTGCGTCGGACGCGTGCTTTCAGCACCGCAAAGTCGCCGTTCATTATCGCGTCGATAACGGTCACGGTTTTTTCCGCAGTGGTTGCGGCAAACAGTTGTTTCGTTTTGACTCGGTGCAAAGCTGTCGAGCTTAAAGAGCACCGGCTACATCGCGATTATGTTTTCGCCAGCTCACTGGCGAAAACATAATCGTGATGTGCGCACGATAGTACAAAGAGTGTCTACATGCTTGGCCTACATGTTTTGCATACGTCCAGTGCCTGAAAATCGTTATTTTGGTTATAGTGCAGTACCGCTTATAATACAGATATTCGTGACTCCGGCGAGTTACGTTATAAGCGGTGTACACTGTATAATGTTGGCGTTCTTCCAGCTCTCTGGTACACTTGAAGTTGTGAGGCATTGAGTATCGGAGTCATGAGGGAGGTCGTGGCCGAATACTGCACCATAGAGGCCAATTCCGGTTCTGGAGAGGGAGTGTCTTTGATGAAGCTTAGTGGGCCTTCCTGGTTTGGTTGCAGCTTAACCAATATAGCCCCACTAGCTCTCGGCAATATATATTTTTTTCTTGCCGGTGTCAGGCGCCACTGCATGCCTGAAAATGTAGTGGACTGGAGTGGGATTCGAACTTACGACCTTCAGATTTGAAGCCGGGTATTCTACCTCTGCTCCACATCATCACCGGCGTGGAGTTGTTGCAATAATTAAGTTGTGGCAAATGTTGCAACATAGTGATACAGGTTTGTGCTCCATGCATGCCAGCATAGTAGAACCCCCCCGCCCCCTCCCGCCACCAAAGTTAAATTGGCCTTCCAGGTTGTATTTTCCTGAAATGCATTCTTTATTCTATATTGAGAACAATATACTGTGTACAATATTACTTTATGTCGTGAGATAGTTTGAATACAATTGGCTATGAAAACATGTTAGTGTTGGTTTTTCTAAACAGTACATGTGCTTTTGAACTGTTTCGACATGTGGCATAATGCAATGAATTATATTGTCACGTAGTAGTTACATTGAAGAGGACAGTCGTAAAACTGTGGTATGACGAAACTGATTGTTTATTGGGTGAATTTGTGCCCATAAAAGAAAGCTACGCTCAAAGCACAACGATAGCGGCGAACACAGTTGGCGATCGTCGAAATCTGATCAGCGGCGAAACGCGTCGGCTTTTATATGTGAGTCATCCCATGTTCCAGATTAATCCCTGGTGCCCGGGTGTCTTCCAGAAAGTTCTAGACAATTCGCGTCGCTCATACAATCGTATTACATGGGTGTCGGTGACCACAAACGATGGATAGAAGCATCGATAACGTTCGAGAAGCCTCTGATGCAGGCACGTCCTGCGCTGAGCAATAACGTTTAACATTTGTTAGTCGGTGGAAAGCGGCCACCGGTGAAAGATAAACATGTATACGTGTCAATACCGTCCCCTTAAAAAAGCATCGTCTCGATGCTACAAACACGTAAGCGAAAACAAAACCACGCGTGCAGAAATGGAAAAAAACCCACCAATAACAAAGCAACCAAGGACCTAAGTATATCAGCGGGCGTAGAAAGGCTCAAGACGCACCACGTGGATGACTGATTGCAGGTCGTGCGTGGCGCCGCTGTGATTGCGAAATACCGTCTAGCACGGCCCCATAGTCCAGTGCGCCAATGCATCAGATGATCTTATATGGATCGAAATAGCGACGTAAGAGTTTCTCGCTAAGTCCTCGTTGGCGTATCAGGTCCAGATCCAAGCAAGGTCGCCGGCTGGGACTCAACGTAGTGTCGTCGAAGATTGTAGTTTTGGCTGTCGGTCCTCTGCTGGTTCTGGATACGCAGGCGGGCGAGCTGTCGACCTTCTTCGGCACGCTGCAAATGGGTGGCAACGTCAAGATTTTCTTCTTCGGTGACGTCCGGTAGCATGGCGTCAAGCGTCGTTGCCGGGTTCCTTCCGTAAACCAGAACGGCGCCATGTGCGTCGTTTCTTGCATGGCCGTGTTGTATGCGAAGGTCACGTACGGAAGAATGGCATCCCACGTCTTGTGTTCGACGTCGACGTACATTTCCAGCATGTCAGCGATGGTCTTATTTAGGCGCTCGGTGAGGCCATTTGTCTGCAGGTGGTAGGCGGTGGTCCGGCGATGGCCTGTCTGGCTGTATCACAGGATGGCTTGAATTAGTTCTGCCGTAAAGGCCGTGCCTCTGTCGGTGATGAGGACTTCTGGAACTCCGTGACGCAGGAGGATGTTCTCAACGAAGAATCGGGCTACCTAGGTGGCACTGCCTTTGGGCAAGGCTTTTATTTCGGTGTAGCGGGTGAGGTAGTCTGTAGCTACGACGATCTATTTATTCCCGGACGTCGACATCGGAAAAGGCCCCGGTAAGTCCATCCCTATCTGCTGGAACGTCGGCGAGGTGGTTCGATCGGCTGTAGAAGTCCGGCTGGCCTTGTCGGTGGTGTTTTGCGTCGCTGACAGTCTCGGTATGTCTTTACATAAGGGGGGACGTTGGCAGAGAGGCGAGGCCAGTAGTATTTTTTTTGTATCCTCGCGAGCGTGCGGGAAAAACCCAGGTGTCCAGCCGTTGGGTCGTCATGGAGAGCTTGCAGAACCTCTTGACGCAATGGTGAGGGTACTATGAGGAGGTAGTTGGTTCGGAGAGGCGAGAAGTTCTTCTTTAGAAGAATGTCGTTTTGCAAAAAAAATGACGCCAATCCTCGCCTGAATACCTTCGGCACAATGACGGTCTTGCCTTCCAGGTAGTCTACAAGGCTCCTTAGTTCTGGGTCGGCTCGCTGTTGTTCGGCGAATTCGTCGGCACTGATGGGTCCCAAGAAAGTGTCGTCATCCTGGTCGTCCTGCGGCGGCAGTTTGACGGGGGCCCCTCGAGACAAGCAGTCGCCGTCAGAGTGCTTTCGCCCGGACTTGTAAACGAAGGTGATGTCGAAAGCTTGAAGTCTCAGACTCCATCGTGCGAGGTGACCTGAAGGATCCTTCAAGTTAGCTAGCCAACACAAGGCGTGGTGATCGCTCAGAACTTTGAAGGCCCTGCCATAGAGGTAGGGGCGAAACTTTGATGTAGCTCAGATGATGGCGAGGAACTCCTTTTCTGTTGTGGAATAATTTGATTCCGCCTTCGATAGCGACCGGCTAG
This sequence comes from Dermacentor silvarum, assembly GCF_013339745.2. NCBI lineage: Eukaryota > Metazoa > Arthropoda > Arachnida > Ixodida > Ixodidae > Dermacentor > Dermacentor silvarum. Next base: position 102,079,941 of record NC_051155.1, on the reverse strand, counting down.
CATAACTTACAACCTTCTCTAGTCCGTCAGTCCTCTGCAGAAGCACGGTGCCGAGTCCTACGCTGCTTGCGTTGGTGTGGACTTCGGTATCGGCGTTCTCGTTGAAATGCGCAATGGGCGGCGATTGCAGGCGTCGCTTCAGTTCTTCAAATGCTTCGACTTGCGGCGTATCCCACTTGAACTCGACGTCGGTCTTCATGAGGTACGTCAGTGGCTCGGCGATCCGTGAAAAGTCCTTGACGATGCGCCTGTAATGGGCGCACAGTCCAAGAAATCTACGCACTGCCGTCTTGTCGGCGGGTGGAGGAAAGTCAGTGATGGCCGCCGTTTTCTGTGGGTCAGGGCACACTCCCGACTTGTTGATCAGATGACCGAAAAATGAGAGCTCCTCGTATGCGAAACGGCACTTTTCTGGCTTTAACGTCAGTCTGGAGGTGTTTATTGCTTGAAGAAGTGTTTCAAGGCGCCGGAGGTGTTCCTCGAAGCTTGAGGCAAACACAACGTCGCCGTCCAAATAGACGAGGCAAGTCTGCCACTGGAAGCCTGCCAGTACTGTATCCCTGACTAAACGGCATGACCTTGAACTTGAACAGTCCGTCTGGTGTTATAAAGGCAGACTTCTCCCGGTCCCTCTCGTCGACTTCGATTTGCCAGTAGCCGGTTTTGAGGTACATCGACGAAAAATACCTTGCATTGTAGAGCCGATTCAAGGCTTTGTCAATCCGTGGGAGAGGGTATACGTCCTTCTTCGGCGAGTTTGTTGAGGTGACGATAATCGACGCAGAAACGTAGGGTTCCATCTTCTTCACTAACACCACAGGGGACGCCCACGGACTCTTGGACGGCTTGATGATGTCGTCGCGTAGCATTTCGTCGACTTGTTGCCTTATGGCCTCGCGTTCGCACGCCGAAACTCGCTATGGGCTCTGACGGAGTAGGCGGACATATTCGTCGGTTATGATGCAGTGTTCGGCTTTGTCGAACTTTTGACGACGACGAGAAGCAGTCCTTGTATTGCAGGAGCAGAGCTTTCAGCTGTTCTTTCTTATGCCAGGGAAGGTTCTGATTGACGTCGAAAGTTGGTTCAGGTACTACAGTCGTTGCAGGGGCACTAGAATCCGTGAAGGTGAAAGCACTGCTGACTTGTACTATTTCGTCTATGTAGGCGACCGTGGTGCCTTTGTTAATGTGCTTGTATTCGTGGCTGAAGTTCATAAGCATCACTCTTGCTTTCCCTTCACGTAGCTCAGCTACGCCTCTAGCGACGAAAATTTCACGGTCAAGCAGTGAGTGATGATCGCCCTCGACGAAGCCCTCTATGTCTGCAGGCACTTTGGTACCGACGGAAATCATTACGTTGGAGCGAGGCGGGAATGGTGACTTGTTCTTCAAGCACATTCAAGGCATGGTAACTGATGTTTGTATCTGGTGGTATCGCTTTGTGCGTTGAAAGCGTTATCGACTTGGACCATAAGTCGATGACTGCACCGTGTTGGATAAAGTCCATGCCTAGGATGCCATCCCTAGAGCAGTGCTGCAGGATTACGAAGCTCGCCGGGTAAGTGCGGTTCTTAACCGTGACTCACGCTGTGCAGAGATTCCAGCCGACGTTATTAGGTGGCCTCCTGCCATCCTGATATCGGGTCCTTGCCAGGCCGTCTTCACCTTCTTCAACTTGGCGGCGAACGCGCCACTGAAGACAGAATGGTTGGCAGCAGTGTTGACGAGAGCGGTGATGTTATGACCATCGATTAGCATGTCTACATCGGTAGACCGGCGTCTGGCGTTGCAGTTAATTTGTGGCGTCGAATCACGGCTGCGTCGGCTTGCTCTGCTGCTTCTACGTCGCGTCGGTAGGTCTATGTTCGGCGGCGAAGTGTTGTCAAGGCTCTTTCCAGGCGGTGTGCTGATACCTCATCGTGATGATTCGCAAATCTTCTTAGTCTGCGGCGGAGGATCTTCGGCATTCGTCGTGCAGCAACCGCACCTTCATCGATTGCTGCTTTTAGTTTCGCGGGTAAGGGCTTTGAGATCGGCCCCGGGTTGGACCGGTGTACTGACGGCGATGCGGCGAGATGTAGCGGCCTGGTGACGGCGAGCGTGAGGGTCGTCATTGTTGCCACTGGGCTCTGGTGAGGCAGTCGGCGATGTCCGCGGTCGTTCACCTCGCACTGGACGCGGGCGCGTTGACGGCGAACCCTTGTTGGCCCATCTCGCAGTATGGACATCGGCGGTAGACATGGCCGGCTTCCCCGCAGTGATAGCAGAGCGGGCTGTGGTCGGGGGCGCGCCAAATGTCCGTCTTCCTCTGGTAGCTGCGCTGGGTGACGGGCAGGCGTGCTGGCGGCGTGGCAGTGGACGACGGAACTGCGGTGTTACGGGGCCCTGGTGCGAGCGCGGAGGGGGTCCTTGACGGCGGGCGACGGCGGCGTAGGTCATCGCTTCTGGCTGTGGTTGAGGCGATGCCGGAACTTCTGGCACTTCCAGTGACCGCTGAACCTCTTCTTTAACTATGTCAGCAATCAAGGCCACTTGCGGTTGCACCTTGGACATCACTTCTGCAACTCTTCCCGTACGACCGCTCTGATAGTCTCTCGCAGGTCCTTCGTGCCTAGCGCTTGAATTTCGGCGTAGTTGGTCAGGGCACGGCAGTTGTATTGCCTGGCGCGCATTTCAAGTGTCTTCTCGATCGTTGTGGCCTCCGAAACAAATTCTGCTTCAGTCTTGGGTGGGTTGTGCATTAATCGGGCGAATAGTTGCTCTTTGACACCCCGCATCAAGAACCGAACTTTCTTTTCCTCAGACTTGTCGGGGTCGGCGTGGCGAAAGAGGCGAGTCATCTCCGTGAAGATCGTGATGCTCTCATTCAGCAATCCGCCTTTTTCACGGCCCGACGGCGCATGCGCCCTGCCCTGGCGGATTAGTCGCGAAACGTTTTGGAAGGGTCGCGCGCGCGGCCGTGCGGCCCCATCTCGGGGAAACGTCCCCCGAAAAAAAAAAAAAAAAAGCACTCGGACGCACGCTACTGACAACTCGTGCCGTGTACCGCGTTGAAACACCACTGGTAGCTCGACGTCAGTGCAGTACTGAAAGTCTGCGTAGCGTAAGACTGACTTTGGTACTGCGACGGGCTTTTTTGTCGACGGCACCGATAAAATCACCGTGCCTATACCATCGTTCGACCGAAACCCGCGCGCTAGGCCGTTGAGCCGATAACGCGATAGCCGCAACGCCTTCGCTGGAATATATAAATAATCGCGCTCAAAGTGAGTCAAAACATGCCTACAAAGTTGAAAGGTTGAAATGCGCAAGGCTTCGACCCTCTCAAGCCGTGCACATGAAGTTTGAGCCAATGTTGATTTCAGTGAAGCTTAGGCCTGGCTCCGTCGAGTTCGTGCACCCGCTACCGGCGGACCTGTACTGAAAAGTAAGCAAGTTAGGACGAAGGAAACTGCTTTTATAGTTCAGTTCTGGCCTTAGCGATTTGAAATAAACTACTCTTCGCTTCGCACGGCGCGTACACAATAATCTGCAAGCGGCGACACAGCGCTGTGCCCAACGGCTGTGCCAACATCTGTATACGTGACCGTTCCTGTAGGCTGCCGCTCGTATTCGCAACGTAGATGGGTTGGTTTGTACGTGTTGGTATGCTCACGCATTTCTTAATTCCTGAGATGTACTGTTTATCTGTGCGTCAAACGCGAAACAAGAGACGGTACATTCGGTACAGCAGCATAAACAGCCGCCTCACTCATTTATATACCATCGGTGTCAGCGATGGCATCCGCGTTTTTGCGGGAGAACAACACGGTCTTTAAATGAGTGCTTATGTGAGCACATTTTTCTCTAATTATGCTTTATTACACGCGCAAACTAAGTATGATGAAGTTAAAGAAAAGCGAGAATCAGTAATAAATAAACAGCCCAATATATGTAATAAAGTCGCCGTTGTTTAAGTGGCTCAACCGCTCATACTGACTCGTCTCACGGTGGAACAACGCGGCTCATATGAGCAGGTATGTTTGTTTTATTCGACGTTTTGACTTTTTTTTTCATATCAGCGATGCCCCTTTTCCCAATTTTTGACGCTAACAACGATCTGTGGCTGTAGATGTCGATGTAAACAAGCGCACCGCTTTGCTAAATCCGACGCGGAAGGCTGCGTGCTCGAAAATTGCTTATTTATGCAAAATGTCTAAAGAATGTGCAAAAAGAATTGAAAAAAAAAAGCGAGGTGCAAGTGCAGGAGTCAGCGACAACAAACGCTAAAGCAACCGCGCCGGCAGAGGGTACTCAGCGTACCTTTATAGGCCACACTATAAACAAAACAGCGCTATCACGACTGTTCACCCTATATATATAGTTGGTGAGTGCTACGTTGCTTCCAGGAACGGCATGCTGCCCCGCAGAAGCCATTAATAATTATTCGCGATCCACGAAATGCACAACCGATGCGCACTCAACAAGGGCGCAGGTTCACAAATCAACCGGCGAAAGCCCCGGCACCCTACCAAAACGTTTCCGGTGGCGTGCGGCAGAGGGCAGCACAGGAAAATGAAAAAGGCGGATTGAACTCTGGTTTCTAGGAGAACTTCAGCCCTTTCCTTTCGTACGACACTCGTGAAGGTCCTCACGAAGTTCTCACGAAATATGTCCCAAGTCGCCAGGGTGGTCTCTATGTTGTCAAACCAGGTCCGAGCAGCTTCATCCAACGAAAAATAGACATGACGCAGCTTGTCCTCGACGCTCCATTTGTTGAATATCGTGGTCCTCTCGCATGTCTCCAGCCAGGTTTCAGGATCTTCAGGCGATAATCCACGGAAGGTCGGTGGCTCCCGTGGTTGTTGCAGCAGGATGGGGGACGCTGGGGCTGCCATTTGGGTCGTTGAGTTGGCCTTGATCGCTGTGGTCTTCTCGGGAAGAAGTCCGTACTCGGGCAAAAGTCCTTGCTGCCCGCGGCTAGCTCGCTGGTCCTTGGCGACGGTGTTGTCCTCCGGTTTCGGGCTTGGATCGCGGCTTTGCGGGGGCGTTCGCTGCATGAACTCACTAGCACCTCCACCAGATGTCATGTAATAGCGACAGTGAAGAGAACAGTCGTGAAACTGTGTATGACGAAACTGATTCTTTATTGGGCGAACCTGTGCCCACAAAAAAAAAGCTGCACTCAAAGCACAACGATAGCGGCAAACACAGTCGTCGATCATTGAAAATTTGATCAACGGCGAAACGCATCGGATTTTATACGTGAGTCATCGAAGGTTCCAGATTAATCCCTGGTGCCCGCGTGTCTTCCAGAAAGTTCTTGACAATTTGCGTCGGTCATACAATCGGATTACATGGGTGTCGGTGACCACAGACGACAGATAGAAGCATCGATAACGTTCGAGAAGCTTCCGATGCAGGCGCATTTAATTACACTCCTGCGCCGAGCGATAACGTTTAACATTTGTTAGCTGGTGGAAAGCGGCCACCGGTGAAAGATAGACATGTATATGTGTCAATATGCTAATTAGAAAATTATATTACTGCACTAATCTGCCAATTCAACTATCGTAAAATTCCGAGCAAGCGCCCCCACCCGTGCAAGAGCCCCCCCCTAACTTCACTGCTAATTTCAAATTTCCGCACCGTTCCGGGAAGGCGCCCCCCCCCCCCCCCCCCAGCTCCGCACCAACACTAGCCTGCCACATCCAGTCCACGAAAATGATGGCAAATTCGGCAAATCGCACCGGTGCGCATCGGGGCGCCCCGATGAGCCATTTCATCGAATCATGGTCGTACCCGGGCGCCCCAGTGGGCACACGAGTGCATTGGGGCGAACTGCGGCTGGCGGTCTGTAGTTCACGGACCGCCGGCCGCCGGCGAGATCTGCCTCTCGCATGGCACAAAGGAGTTCCCTGCGGCACAGCGACGTGACCAATCGGTGACAGAGGAGTGGTCGCGGCTACGCTCTGGCATCGCCGGCAGCTTCACCGCTGCTAATCACTCGCCACCGATATCGTCGCTAGGCCTTTTTCAGTTCACTTCGAATCTGTAGCAGACGGCGCTTCAGCACGAACCGCCGACGCTCCCAAGCAGCAGTGTTTTCTTACCGTCGTTTCCGCTTTACCCTCTCCTCGCAATAATTTCACACGATGAAGAAAACATGCTAATATTTGCGGCGCCACCAGCTGCGATGCGAGCATGGCAGAGCCGCGGTTCGCTGTCCGCCGTCGGTAGCCATGCACTGCAGCTGAGCTTCACTTGTATCGGAACTCTCATTAGTGCTAAACATTTCACCGTGGACATGGTTTTTAATAAAGTGAACATTACGCGTCACTTTACTCTCGCGGACATAATTTTGCCTGGAATAGAAGCTGCATAACCAATGTTATGCAGCTTCTCCCACAGCCCACAGCCTGCCTCGGCTGCGGGAGGCTGTGGGTTCGATTCTCACTGCCGCCGGGCACCCACTGGTTCAAAAGGGTACAAGCGTACCCCGGCCTGGCGTTCGGCTTCCTTCAGGGGTGATACGTTTGGGAAAGGAGCCTGCGCCCTGAATTCCCGTCGAAACCAACGTGAGCACGGAAATCAAGTGGTGTCTGGGCCGCTCCGACACGCCGCGACCGGCGACACGCCGGTGCAGCGTCGATGCGCTTTCTGTAGTTCTTTTGGTGGTTTTTAGTAACGGTGGTGTTGAGTGATAAACACCACTAACAAATCTTTGGCTTAATAAATTTTATGTTCAATAAAATTTTAATGCTATTCCCACTGCACTTCTTTTTTTTTTGCGGGAAAACTTTGTTGAGGCCATCTTGAATTTTGGTGCCGTTCCGGGATAGCGCCCCCCCCCCCCCCCGCCCCCCTAACTTTGCCGGTAATTTCGACTTGCTCGAGGGGGGGGGGGGGGGCGCTTGCTCGAAATTTTACAGTATGTGATGTGTCATATAGTAAAAGTAGTCTCTAAAGGGTAACACAACTACCGTAAACTACCACGGAAGCTTCCACCCCGCTTTCACTGAAGATTGGGTTAATCTAGATATGGCCGCTTCTTTGGTCGAAGCAGTAAAAACCAAGATGGCAGCTAAAGAAAAACTTCAAGGCAGGACTACAGTGGCTACGGAATCGAAGGAAGCATGTTTATGTTCAAATGGTTGAAATAAATTGCCAAGGTTCAGGTTCACAGAAAATTCTCAGCGCTTCCTCTTTTAGGAGCCGGTTACTGATGGCGCGGCCAACATCTCGTTCCGTTTGAAGGTAATCAAAGAGGGCATAGTCCAAACCTTCATTGAAGACTGGCCCCCCATCCGTGAATTTTCGCTTCACCTTCTGCTTGCCGTAGTTGAAGTGCTTTAGGGCATCATACTTGGAGTCCCACTCTCCGATTATTTTTCTATCTTAAAATGCCGAGAGGTGCAGCTCACATTCTTTCCCAACGCGCAATGCCACTCAACGACTTTGATCTTCCTGGCGACGGTGTAGGAGTGCATCGTGCGTCTAGCGGATTGTACGAGAAGTGTGGGAACAGCGGCTGCATGCACGCTTTATCAAGATGTGTCTCACAAAAGCCCTGCGACCACTGGGTTTTGTTTCAAGAATTGTTCATTGTCGCTGCATTATCTTCGCCCCCATCGGTCTTTCCCTTTCTACCGCAAGGAAGCGAATATCCCCGTCGTCGCCCCTAGCGGTCTCGTAGTGACCGCACTGGAGTGAATATTTCGGCTGATGCTGGTGTTTTGGAGGGGGTGGGCGCTGAACATATAATTTTCAGAATTCTGAAGTTTTGGAAATGGTAATACTGGGAGCTTGTGCGAAACTGGGCAATTCCGCAGTATTTTCTGCTAATCATATTGTGGTTTTGGCACATAAAACCCCAGAATGTTGATTTTTTGTGTAAGTTAGAGGTATAACTCCTTATTTGCTATTTTTGTGTAGGAGAAGCATGGCCTTTAATTTGGTAACATTGGCGAAAATTAAATTGGTGCCTGACCACACTTCTAGCTTTTTTAGCAAGGTGTTTGCATCGCAAAACAAATCAACAGTTTCCGAGTTATCTATCAGCTGTTCAATTAATTTATATGCTATTGTTATGACAGATATTTCTCACCGTCTTACAATCTTCCATTCTTAAGTTTAATTACGCTTCATGTGTGCTGTCATTCGAAGTGCTTGGAGTTTCTACATGTCTTTTTACACATTTTAGTTTCATTTATTTCCATTTCATTTCAGTCTTTTTTCATTAATCAGACGTTGCTCATCCCATATTTTTCCGTTTGTCCCTGTCGTTTTGTGTATTGGTTTTAGGGCATAGTTTCTGACTTTGTTTTCAATAACTCTCAAGCCATTTGAACACACCTGCACTATAAGAGTACACAACGTCAACCTTGTGTTCTGAATATTATGCATATACATCGTATACCGTCATGTGTGCTTTATCTGTTGTGAACGCCTACTTTCTCCTGTTGTGCAAGCCACTCACATTATCAAAATGTTACTATGCTGTGATTGTTGTGGTGTCTAGCCTATGTTATCAACAGTGCATGAATAGACAGCGGGTGAACTGCTTTTATGTACTACTTCCACCAATTGGCTCCTCTAGAAGTGGATCTCACGGGGGAAGTGCCAACAGGACGTGTTTCTCCACCCGTTATGAAGGAGTATCAGCATTCAACTCCGCAAGAGAAAGGGCTATGTTTGCAACAGCCAGCCTCCATCAGGCAGTGTGCTGGCCCAGTCTTCCGGAGTGGATGGTTACAGTGTTGCTGTTAAGTTCCTGGAACATGCAACTGAACACCAAAATGCTGTGTGTGCTGCATTGCACCTTACCGTCAACCTTATGCAAAAACTAACAGTTTTCACGCAGTCATACCGATTGCAGTGATTCCGCAAAAAGATGCCTGAGTTTGTTACATCTGCACCATAAAAAGTAATGATAATGTACGTAGTTGTCAACAGCAGTTAAAGAAACGCCTCCTTATTACAGGAATTGGGTAATGGTTGCAAGTTTTTTGACAATAGTCGTATTTTCTGATGTTCTATTGCATGTTTCATTCTTTTTGGTCTTCCTCATTGACTTGGACAACACCACGCCGCACCCTTTGTGGCCGGTTTCAGTGATAATGGCCATTTTCCTTTCTTTACAGCCTGCTCATTGACTCAAATCGATGGATGGATATTATAAACGTCCACGTTGAAACAGGACGGGCAGATTCCACTAAGCTTGTCACGTTTACCTTTCATCAGCACCATGGAGGAAGGAAACCCAGGAGAGGCCCCGGCCAGCACGGACGTATTGGAGAAGGTGTGGCGGAAGTCAAATGCTGTTTATCGCAAAGGAGCACTGGGACGGATACCCCAAATGTCAATGTTGCCATAGCAACCGCGCTCCTGAAGCTTTCGCTGCTGCTCTCGGTTTCTGAAAAGTGGGATAAGATTTTTCCGCCGGTGTCTTTCTCGCAGCACCTTTTGTTCGCGAGAAATGCTGACTTTGGGGTGTGGTGTGCAAGCTTGAAAGTTGTGGTTTGGGTTTGTGAGTGTGGGTGTCGGCCAGCAACAGATACACTCAGGCAATCACGGAACGGGTCTTCGTCGTCTTCTTCAACGTACCACGGAAAAGCACAGGAGCGCGTCTGCTTCACTAAAACTGCTGCAGTAGTTTTGTAGGCTTTGTTTTGACGCGCGTCGGCAGCACACACTTCCGGCGGCTCGTAACAATGCACTTTCAAAGTTCGCGCTCATCTGCTCCGGCGAGCCCTGATTGGAGGTGCAAAGGGAGATGGCACGCCAACATGGCTGCACTTCCGGCTTCAAAAACGCGATGTCAGGGCCTCTCCTGTTTTGTTTCTTTCCTCCATGATCAGCACCTATTTTCGGCGCTTTGAACCATGAATCATGTTAACAAACCATTGATCCTGAAAGAAAATCAATGCCCCCAAAATCTATTCACTATGTTCCCTAAGTGTGCGCCACCAATGCTCCAGCTGTCTCTATATTCTCCACAACAGGGTTATTAAGCGTTTCTTTACTATCCCTAAATTCAGTTGCCTTGGGCAGGGTCACTACATCCTCATAGGCCTCTGGATAGGTACTGCCACACACTAACAAAATATACCCTATGAAAGAGCATAAACTTGGACATGTTGGTATACCGTATAATTTCTTTAGCATACAAAAATGACAATACTAACAGGAACCATACGGACACACTGCTGTAAATATATATATATATATATATATATATATATATTTTTTGTTGTTGGGCTAAAGAAATTATTACGCCCTATAGTTTTTATGTTGCCTTCACATGCTACACAGCTATTGTAATGGGCAAATATTCTTCTATTAACACCTTGTCAAAAATCCTGATGTGTTGTTATGAGCAATAGTTCACTCCCCTTTGAATTGTCGTAAAACTTTTCTATTTTGATTTGATTCTTCACTCTTCGATATGTTTCCATCACTGCCTTCTTAATAGTGCCTATCCAGCATGCTATTTCTGCTTGTTTAACATTACATTTGACCCCCCCGTTTTTGTCACTGTCCCCACCGTTAACATAGTATTTGCATCTTAGTTTTTTTGTTTTCTTCTTACACTGTGACTCAACATTTTTTTAACGTAATATTATGGTAGTACCTAGAAATGTTAGCTGCCCTGCTGTTTTCTTTCATATTCTCGATTTTGCTTTTGGGCTCCTACCTATAGCTTCCTCCAGTACCTCATTTGTTGTTTTCTGGTGTGCCCCTACATATAGCTTTCCAACTGCACTTTGAGTAATCTGTAATCTGTCATCCGCTTATTTTGAACACAACACCCAAGTTTCCATACTTAAGTCCAGGAACCATAACTCCTTCTGTCACTTTTCTTGGGAGTGTGGAGAGTTGCATGCATGCGCTACTCTCGATGGAGGAGAGACACGACTGGCGGCATATCAAACGAGGATTTAATATGTACAGGGACGGTGAACACACACGACACACAACACTAAAGCCGAAAGTCAAAACTAAAGGCACGCGAAACTAAAATTGATTCAACAAAAGTCTTCACTGGAACTCAAACAACACTCAGATTAACTACAAACTACTTAAACAGAACTATCTCAGTTTCGGAGCCTCGCTCCGCCTTAAAGTCTCTCGGTCAGTCTTAGCGCGGATTCATCAGAGTCTAGCCACCTTGCCTCCGGCCTAACTGCTTCGCAAATAAAACAGGCTCTTACGGACCGCTGACTTGAAGTTCCTTACGTCGGGTCCAAGTCGTATTCCTTCGGGTGTCGATGCTGCCGTAGATGCCGACAACTCGCGTTCTCTTTGTCGGTGTGAGCTCGTCGGTACTTCGTTGGTGATGAGCTGGTCAGCCCGTCAGCGATGGCTTCGCCGTAGCTTAGGCCCACCTGCCTAGGCCTAGCGTCGGGATGCGTCGCAACTTCTTCAGGAGTGCCGACGTGGCGTCCCGAGGAGAATCAAACGTGCCGGTCTGCCGCAGAAGGGGGATCCTCTCTGGGGTGCCTGGTCCTGCCGTGAGAAGCTGCAGCCCGTCCAGGAGCCTCGCCCGAACTTGCCGAGGTCGACGGCCACACCTTGGACGGCCAGCGTCGCGGACTCAGCCAGACCCCCAAGTCTCCCGTCGCCAGAGCGGAGCTGGCGATGCGACCTTCCTGACCCGGTGCCACGTTGAAACTCCACGGACAGCGCCGTTCATCTCTCGACTATGCCTCGGTTCGTGCGCCTCGCGCGCTCGCGCCGTCGGAACCCGTGTTTCTCGTGCTCCTTTTCTTTTTCGCGCCACTGGCGGCCTCTTACATATGACACCTTCCCATTTTTGCCCTGTATTTCGTCATATTTGTAACGCCCCCATAGCTACCTTTGTTTCACTATGGCTGCATTTCTCTCGCCTTTCGCTTTGACTATAATTGTTCCTGCATAGTACATAGTTTAGTGCTTAGTTTCGCTAACATTTTAGTTTCATTTGTTTCGAATTTCTTTTCAGACTTTTTATGTTTATCAGACAATGCTCATCCCTTATTTGTCCCTCTGTCGCGGTCGTTTTGTGTATTAGATATAGAGCATATTTTCTAACTTCCTTTTTAATACTTCTCCAGCCATTTGCACACTCTGTACTGCCGGTCCAAACATCAGTCTTGTCTTCTGGATATTATGCAAATTCCTGACACCCTATTGTACTGCACGTGTGCTTTGTCTTTCATGAATACTATCTACTTTTGGCTCTTGTGCAAGACATTCACATTATCGAAATGTTACTATGTTGCGATTGTTGTGACTTCTAGCCTGTGTTATCAATAGCTTATAAACAGAGAGTGGGTGAACCTCTTCTACAAACTTCTTCCAACAGTTGGCTCCGGTAGATGTGCACATGATGGAGCAAGTTCCAACTGCTCGTGTATCTTCGCCTGTTACGAGGAAGTATCGGCATTCATATCCTCAAGATGCGGGCTATCCTGCCGACAGCCAGCCTCCACCAGGTGATGTGCTGGGCCCATCTCCTGAAGAGGATTGCTGCATCGTTGCTGTAGGAGTACCTGCGCGATTCAACTGAACACCAAAATGCTGTGAGCGTATGTGCTGTGTTGTTCCTTCCTGGTAACCTCGTGTGAAAAAAAATCTAACGCAGTTGTAACGAATGGGATAATTTCCCCCAAAAGTGGCTGCGAGTTTTTGTATCTGTACCTGCCTTTCAAACCCGTAAAAAAGCAATGGCAATGTAAGTAGCTGTGAACGGCAGTTAAAAGAAAACCCTCCTTATTGCAAGAACTGGGTAATGTTTGCACATGTTTGGGTAGGGGTCGTATTTATAACATTCCATTTCAATTTCTTTTCTTATTGCCTTTTGTCATTGGCTCAGACATCGCTGCACCTTGCGCCCAATGACCGGTCCCAGCGATGACGGCCATTTTTAACAGTGAGGTTTAAGCTAGCCGTAAAACGTGTGTGTTTCACGAAAGCCAGCCATGCCGTAACCATGGCAACAGCGACGCGGCAGCTGCCTGCCACTGCGTGCCTAGCAACCACCTCGCCGAGCGTCGTGCGCTATGCTCGGAGAGAGAAAGACAAAATGAGAGCGAGGAGAGAGAGAGAGCACGTCGCTCCGCTATGCTCGGGAGAAAGAGGAAAATGAGAGCGAAAGGAGAAAGAGAACACATTGCGCAGCACCACGGGGCAATGTACAGAGGTGCTGCAGATGCCACTACGCTTCTCCCGTTCCCCGCATTAGCGCTGACATGGGTCGCAGTGTCCTTGATGGCAGCAGGCACCTCTGGCATGGCTCGGCCGCAGCTCCCACCAGTTTGTACTCTACTGCACATGTGCTGTGGCGTCATCCTGGCGTTTCGTCTGCTGCGAGCCGCTCGTACACTGTGGATAATTTTCGCCCCTTCCCCTACTTGTGCTCGGACTGCAAGTGCTTCGCGAGGCGTTCTCCGAGTGCCACGTACCACGATAAAATGCTTATACACTTCGTATAACTTAGCATCACTTGGCATTCACTTCATATAGCCATAACCAGCTAGGAATCGATCAGCTCCGCTTTGTCTTTAGCCTTGCGCCAATAGTGCAAGCTACTCCGATTTTTACTCCTTTCAGCCTTCTCTCGTTGGCTCGGAGTCTGCCGCACGCATTGTAGACGGACCCAGCGAAGTCAGCCAATTTTTTTTTCTTTTTTTGGGCCTTCCTCATTATCTTGGATGCCACCACGCCTGGTGGCCCCGTTGCCTGTCCCAGCTACGTTCATTGGCTCTCCTGTTTACTTGCAAAACATGAGCCAATTATTGTTAGATTAAATAGACACCATATGGGCATGACTAAGAAACCTCCAAAAGCAGTTGCACATCATTTTAACCATCCAGGTCACAATTTCAACTAGCCTAAACTTCATATCCTATGGTCACACTCTTTCGCGCAGAGACAGAAAATATGGAGAATGATATCTCATTTACAAGTTCTATACACTGCAGCTAACAAGCATAAATGTTTCAATGGAGCTTTGCAATCCATTCGTTACATCAATGGCATGAATATAACAACCAGGCCTTAATTTCTCGCAGTCTTTCAACTGGTTAGACCAGACCTGACGATGCAGCCCCCTCGTCCAATTTATTACATCAGATATTTTTTGTTTTTGTTTTCAATATTGTATTCAATAATTTTTTCTCACAAACAGTGTTTTACTAATCTACTGTCTTCCCCAGTATAAGCTTATTGTTTAATTTATTTAATAAATTAGCAATCTGTTTCTCTCTCCCCTAGCTTTCAAGAAGATGTGCATTTGTATTTTTACTCCTAACCTAACATGTTCTGTTAAAACTCGGTTCCTTCGAACAATTTCGATTTCTCTTTCTGCATTTTTCTGCACGCGTTCGCACAGCACAACTTCTTGTTCCCTCTTTTATTCCTGCTTATTCCCGTTGTTGCCAGCAACTACTTGCATGTTTGTATCAGCTTACATTTTTTGTTAGCCTTGCTTCTAAAGCAGTATCAAGGCCGTTTCATATGATGCGATTTTCATTGCATTGGAAGTGCGATCTCCGTCGCATGCGACGAAAATCGCAGGCGCAGTACCGACTCTGTTATTTTAGGCTGCGACCATGCGGTTGGTCGTAACGATCACTGCAATTTTTTGTCGAAACTGCGCCGAGAGCTATTTCGCAGTCTGTTTTGGAAACTGGCGTATCGCTCAACAAGTGCGATGCACGTGGAGGTGGATTGCTGAATCCGGTACGTACGGGAAGGGAGAATAAAAATCTTGTGCTGCAGATTCCATTCTCCCATTTCTATGCGTTTGTTGACACGCTTCGTAGCAAATGAAGTGCATTTTCACCTTTGCTTCATATGCTGTAGACACACGTATGCGAGTTCCCAATACTACGAGGTGTTCGATCCCCGTGGCCTTTTGGGGTCGTCACAATTTTGATTTGTTGAGTAGCATACAAAAATCACGCGTATGCAGCTGTTTAAATAATTCCAACGTCTGCAAGGGCAAATGACAAGGCAGCAAAGTACCCGAAGTTTCAACATTGCGCTGAACGCGCAACCGTTTAGATACATTCTTTTCCTGTCGGTTTCCACACCCCTAAGCTTCCCGATGCATCTTGATAGGTTATCTTGCCTCACTTGCTTATTAAATTTGACATGCCAAGTGTGCAGGCTATTGTAATGAATTTTCTACGACAGCATATTTAACTTCGTGGCTTGAATAAACAGAGTCAATTTGTTTTCGAATACTCCATGCACGTTAAGTTGTATCTTCTGTGGTGGAGAATGTTTTTTTTTTTCCTACGCAGAAACCAATAAACCTTGAATATATTGGAGACTTTTAAGGCAAAAGCCTTTAATGGCGCATACTTGCGGCGTCTGTCCGATCGTCCGTGCCCCGGAATGGTGCGAACTATGGCCTCTCCCCCTGACTCTCTCAGGAATCACAAAAAAGACATGGCATAGTCCGTCGAATGGCCACAGGCTTTCGCCGAACACACTTCGGGATTTACAAAGTGTAATTCAAATTTTTTTAAAAATTCTAATGAGGCAGACCAACACATAGAAGGCACGTGAGACAACACAGCGCTGAACAACCTGCTGTAAACAGCTGTTTACGTATGTCATGCATAGGAACCGCTGTTTCGCACTCCAAAAAAAATTTGCACTTCAAAACGTTTTTAGATTACAAAACGCGTATTATTTGGTCGTTATAAAAAGAGGTCAATTATCTTATAACGCACACACCTTTTTCATTGCATTAAAAGAATTATGCGGCGTGTGCGACAAAACCTCGCAGGCAAGCAACCCTGGGCGCTGCATCAGTCGCATTGTTGAAATCTCACTCACGTGAATTGAGCCCTACAAAAAATCGCATTGCGACGCGGGTGACCGCACCGATTTTTTTTTTTTCACTCCAGTCGCAGCATGTGAAGCAGCCTTCAGTTTCCCTACCTGTTGTCTCAGTCCTGACAACTAAACAACGTCCTCAGCCCCTCTTTTCTTTTTACATCCTCCCCTTTTTTGAACATTCTCAATTCCACTTACTCGGTGCACCAGCTATTCTCCTCCTCCTTCCCTTCATTAAGTGAGGGGGAGAGTTCTTTTGCCGTCCAAAGTTTCATGTTGCTGGTCCTGCCAATCATGAGCAATATGTGGACATCATTGCCTAGCTCTTCATGACTGCCTTCTACTGGTGATGACGTGATGAGTTAACCAGTGCATTTGGTGACCAAAGGTGAACAATTAATGTGTGTTCATTGTCCCTCGTTAGCAGGCTTTTCTGAAGAGAGGTCTGCAACACTTTTTCTATCAGTTTCATCGTTTTTCCACTCAATGACCTAATTGCAGTCATTTTTTTTTTACTGGGGCACTGCAGCCCTTGCGCAAGGAAGTCCTTGCGCAGCATGCAACAGACGTGCTCATTTGGACACCGCTTTGCAACCTTCTCCAACTTTTTACCTGCCACGCTTATTTCAGTGATTGCCGCTGGGGAGCAGCGGTAAACTTTTTTTTTGGTCTTATAGCAGCGTCTAGGTAGCTAGTGTCCTTGTCTATCTCTTGATTGCCAATTACACCTGCACCGACCAGGTGTAGTTTTTTCAGATGCAATTGGTCCTTGTGCTGTTCATTCAAAAGTGGCTTATACCACTGGAAGTTGAGCACTGATGCAGTCCACTTTTTGAATTGGTTTTTTGGTAGCTGTCCGCTGCAATCAAAATGCTTGCATTGTCATGGACAGTGCTGCACTGATGGGGGGGGGGGGGGAGTGTAGTCGGGTGTTGTAACCCACCCTGAGGCCGAGTTACCTGTCCCCCCCCCCCCCAATTCACGCGTCAAGCCCCACCACTCCAATGTGTACCTTCAGTGCTCTGTTCACATTGTCATTACATTCAGGAGGTAGCTTGAGGTAGAACTTTCCTGATTTTTGGTGGGAGGCCACACTCAAAAGTCATTTTTTTTGCAAATATTTGATTTTTTTGTTTTTTATATTTTAAGA
This sequence comes from Dermacentor silvarum, assembly GCF_013339745.2. Lineage (NCBI taxonomy): Eukaryota > Metazoa > Arthropoda > Arachnida > Ixodida > Ixodidae > Dermacentor > Dermacentor silvarum. Next base: position 102,062,981 of record NC_051155.1, on the reverse strand, counting down.
TCCCCCAACATTTAACTACCTATTCAAATATTGCAAAAAACGGTATGTTCCTATCACGATTAGTTTGGGCGTTATAGGGAGTTTTTGAACCCGTACCCTCGTATTGCGAAACCGAAACTAAATTGCATTGGTTTCGGAAATCAGTTATATTTCTTTCTGTAATTACTATGCTGAGTATTTTTATTATCAGCTGTTTGTATTATTAAATGGTATTCTTTTGCTTGGTTATGCGCTTACTATTCTTCTAAATTCTCTATAAGAACGGCCACAAGGGGATCCTGACGCTCAAAGAACGTTTGTTGTTTACCTTGGTCAGGCATCGCTTAGCTGCTGTTTAAATTGCAAATTGCGTTTTTGCAACGCTCACAGTTGTGAAGGCATAAAAAGTAGACCACTTAGACCACTTTTAAGTAGTATGGCAAAGGTCAGAGTGCACAGAAGACGCAAACGTAAGTTTGCCGGGAACCAACACACGACGAAGCGTCTGTCTCCTGAGCTAGTGGATGCAGGCGTTTCAGCAAGTGCCAAGAAGCTTGGGAACATCGAGAAAAGCTATGAAGCTCTGTTGCCAGATCCTGCTCTCCAAGGGAACAGGATAGTTGACTTTGATATCGTTTGTTCAGTTCTTTCAGTGCTAGCATGCCCTGAATGCAAGAATTCATCACTGAAGCTGGAAGAACGCTCTCATCAAGGGATTTGCTCTACCTGTGCAGTTGTGTGTGCTGTGTGTGGCTTCGAGCATTCGTTCAATACATCGAAAAGAACGGTGCGTGCTGATGATAACAATATTCGACTGGTGTATGCAATGCGCCAGTTAGGGAAAGGGCATGCAGGTGCTACAACGTTCTCCAAAGTGATGAACATGCCTCCCCCTGCGCGCCATTCCGCCTACGACAGAACATCATCTCAACTGTCTGCAGCAGCTGAAAAAGTAGCATCGAAGTCGATGACTGATGCTGCTGCAGAAGTTTGTCGTGTCATAAGGAGTGATGAGTGCGGTGTTTCAGGTGACGGAACGTGGCAGAAGCGTGGCCATTCTTCTTTGAACGGCTGTGTGTCGGTGATTTCTGTTGACACAGGAAAAATGATTGTTTTTGAGGCACTTTCCAGGACATGCATGGCTTGCAAAACCAAACGAAAGTTGAACCCAAACATTCATACAAGGAGTGGAAGGCAAGTCACACTTCCTGCCAAGCAAACCATAAAGGAAGTGCAGGTAGTATGGAGACGGTTGGTTTGTACAGAATATTTGAGCGATCACAAGCAACACGAGGCTTGAAGTACCTGGAGTACTATGGTGATGGTGACTCAAAGAGCTATGCCACTGTAAAGGACATGTATGGAGAAAACAGCGTGCAGAAACTTGAATGCATTGGGCATGTTCAGAAGCGTGTCGGCTGCCGCCTGAGGAAACTCAAGAAAACAGTGCGGGGACTTGGAGGTAAAGGAAAGTTGACTGATGCCCTTATTGACCGCCTGCAAAACTACTATGGGATAGCTATAAGAGCTAATGTGGGAAACTTTCGGAGATGAAACAAGCCACCCTGGCCAGCCTCTTCCACTGCAGCTCTACAGATGCGCAACCAGGACACGGCCTGTGCCCAGTAGGACCGAACAGCTGGTGTGGCTACAAAAGGTGGAATCCTCTGCCGAGGAAAGTACGTCCACAGAGGAGGACTTCCGAATGTGTGCTGAGCAGAGTAAAAGCTGTGTACAGCGATCTCTGCTGGGATGAACTTTTATCAAAGTGTCTGCATGGACAGACACAAAATGCAAATGAATGCTTCAATGGACTTATATGGCAGCGGGCTCCCAAGGAGGTGTATGTCAGCTTGCCTACAATACGGTTTGCCTTACATGACGCTGTTGCACATTTTAATAATGGTAGCATAAGCACCCTGGACATACTGAGGCAGGCTGGCATTGAACCAGGGTACTACACGACAAGAGCTTGCAATGCCAGAGACCGCCAGCGCATGCAGAAGGCTCTACGCAAATCAACTGACGAGACAAAATGGGCTAGGAAGAAAAGGCGAGCAGCAGCACGAACAAAAGGAGACTCTACTGCATCTCACGAGGGCCCCACCTACGAGCCTGGTGCATTTTAGGCCTCTATGTGTTGTTTTTCACATGTTTCACATGGTTTGAACTCTTTATTTATGTTTTTCTCAAAACAAGATTTTGCTTCACCTCATGTTACGCAAACGGTGATAACTTTTTTTATATGAATATATTGAAATTTAATTTTGCACACTCATTCCTCACATACAGATGTGTGAAATGAACCACGATGAAAACACTGATGCAATAGTTATGACTTTAGAGCCCATTTTGCAAATAATGTGACCAAAACTGGTCATTTTTCGAACTTTGTTTAGTTCTTGGAGGATTTCTTTTTTAGTGTCTATCACATTATGTTTATCCTGGTTCATTTCATAGGGCATACATTTAGCTACACATATGCCAAAGCTTTCCTCAATTCCTTATTTCAGTAGTTACTTATCATTGCTGGCGTGACTACCAATTTTAGCACATTTCTTTATTATGACTCCCTGAAAAAAATTTGAACTCTTTTTTGCACTTTAAATAGTGAAATATGTTACTTAAGACGTGCTTAATCGCACAAAAGATTATTATATTCCTGGCTGCTGAATTAAAAATTCTTTTTTGAGTGTGGCCTCCCACCTTAACAAAAACACTCTATCACTGTCTTGTATTTCTTCATTCACTCTTAAATTACTTTGAATAAAATGCTAAACAAATGCATCATCATCATCCTTGGTGTCATTACATTAGTATAATTATTAGGCATTTTATTTGCTGTGGTATTCCTCTGGCTAAATCAAGGAAATTGTACATTATGCAAAGTGCCCTTGCTTCCCCCTTCCCCCCCCCCCTCAAGAAAAAAAATGCAACCCCCCCTGGGGGGCAGAGATCCTGAGTGCGCTACTGGTCAATGGAGCAATGTTTTGGGATGGGAATGATCAGTAGCATCATATTTCTTGGAGCCTAGCAGTTGAAGCACATTGCTGTTAAGTGGTGGACTAGCCACGGAGCATACCTCAGGTACTTCTTAGCCTCCAGTGTGAGTTGTTGTTGAATCGTACACGAAGTGTGACAGAAATTTGTCGACAATACAAGTGATGCCGTGGCTTCGCATTGCCGAACATCACCAACAAAAGTTGTTCAATACCTAGTTCTCAGCACTACATGGCCTTGGCAATGTCGGTGTGAATGAACGAATGCTAGCTTCCGCTGTCTAGCATTACAGAAACCATGAGTCATCGGTGTCCACATTCCACCAAAACGCGATCGGTCTGGAGCAGCAAAGACTTTGCTCCTATGTCACCCGTTCTGGCTGTGGTAACAGTTGGTGGAGTCAGCCCAGACGCAGCAAGCTGCGCAGTTGCACTTGGCGTAGCGGTCCTTGCGGGGGCTTAACAACTCGCAAAGTACTGTTAGGTGACTGCATTGGCACTCGTTGCATGTGAGGCCATGGGAAACTGCAAAATCAAGCAACACAATTCTGCGTTCCTAAGTGGTAGCTGCAACCAGCATTGTGCAGCCCGTTAGTTTCTTGTCGGCGGGGATGTTGGCTGTGCATTCTACGATGATACCTGTGCTACTCTCACACAAAAGGCAAAGATATGTGGCTCCGTGGATTCTGTCACTGATAGAACAGACACAGGCGGAATGCTAGGCGCACATTTCGACATTGTGCTCAGGTCATCAGCCTCCAAGGTTGAGTGGCTGGTTTGTGCTGCTGACTGTTCTTGCATGCCTTCCTCCTGCATGTCGACCTGGATTCGCAAAATAACAATGTCTTTTGCATGGTGTATTCTGCATGGTGCGTACCCCAGGCCTTCGAGCACGCTTATGTGGAATCACACGGTGTCGTGCAACAGGCACTGCTTCTTCATGTATTCGGGGTCTTAACCAGTTATAACAATAGCAACTGGTCAATGTGTTCATTAACCAAAAGTTATTGTCGAGCGAAGCGCTCTCTCAGTATGTTCACAGGGATGTTGTAGTTGCCATCGGCCAGCCCGATTCCTTCGATTGCTCGTTTAGACCTCCCGTCAAGTAGATCAATAGATACTTGAATTTTTCTATAAGTGGCAGCTCGATAGTTTGGTGCAACGTCGCACAGCAGTGACACCAAAATTCTTGCCCCTGACGTAAATCGCTGGCATTCTATGCAACTTGTTTCTAGGCCTTCGTTCTACATCTAACCTCCTAGACTCAGTGCCTTACTACCAAACCTGACTTGGGATTTCTCTCACTCATTCCCGTGGTTAAAGTGATTGCTACTTTTTCGATGTTTTCTCATAAAAGGCAGTTTTGTTAATCGAATTAGTAGTGACAAAATTTTATTTCGCGAGAGCCTACTACTTTGCAATTAATAAGCTTGCAGTTTTTCTTGACATCCATGCTAGAATTTTATTACCCAATTTATGGAAACTGAAACCTCTAAAAAAATTGCACTGCTGTTCACTAAGTGTGTGCCATCACGCCGACGTTCCTCAATGAGATGTGCACCGTGATGTAGTGAGATGTTAAATAAGATTGTCAAATAAGAAAAAGACACCTTTTGCATCTCACAAGAAACAATATTTCAACATTTCGGGCTGCTTATGGCGACATTTAATGTGCAGCAATAAAAGCAAAGCACATCTTTCAGCTTCTTTCTACTAACCTGCCAAAATTCGGGAGCATGTTCAAGTGCAACAAAAAGTTACATACCACTGACAAATACAAATGGTAGTGTAATAAAAACCAGAAAGCAAGGAATGTCAAGCAGTCTGAAATGATGCTAAAACTTTTTGTGATGTTCTGTTGAAGTGTCAGATGTGCCCAATTACCTTTACATTTCCAAGATTTCAGCTGTTCATGAAAGGAAAAAATTGTCGTCCACCTGCATGCAGCATGAAGCTCCAAAGGAAACCAATCCGGGTGTTTCAGGAACAAATGTGGATGATTGTCCCTTTCATGAACCTTCCTCCATCTTACGGGATTCCGCAGCACTGATTTGCCAGATTCCAGCTGTTGTTGACCTTGCAGAGGTTCAAGTTGATTTATTATTTAAAGATGTTGTTTTGCTGTGGTATTGGTCAGATCAATTCACTGCTCGTAACTAACGCTACTATGTACTCATCTATCTATATACAGGATGTTTCAGCCAACCCGTGCCAAGCCTTAAGAAATCCATGTGTGCATTATGACGATGCAACCAACTTAATATTGTTCACTGTCCTCTCGAGCAACTCGTATTATTTTTTTACTGTGAGCTTACGTTTTAGTAACAATTTTAGAAATATTTGTTTGAAAAGCAAGATCTTCAATGGAGAGGTTGTAGAGTGACAAATATCCAAGTAATTCTTTCCATGGCGATAGCTACTGTGCTCGAGGGTGGTAGTTTGGGCAAGTTGGCATTCCATGAAGTTTTCTTGAATTAACACAACTTGGAAAAAAGTGAAGGAAACAAGACAACCAGAAAAAAAAGCAGGGAAAAGGGGGCTGCTAAAGCACCCTCTTATATTTTTTTTATGGACTGCAAAGAAAGTATGCGAGATTTGAAGAACTGCCACATGACTATACACTTGCACACAGCGATCATTTATGCCCTCAAACAGGCTACCAACAAATGATCAATGCTGCATGCAGACCGAAGGCCAGGAATAGCTGCAAGCCTGAAAGTTACAGGCAATGGACACACCTGTTGTCTCCAATACTTCACTACCCACAGTCAAAACCTCCTAGCCCTTTACATTGTCTGCAACAGCAAAACGCTAACAGAGCTTCAAGAATTGCCATGCGTTACTTATCGCATATCCCATTGCTTTATTTATTTGAACAGAAAAGGTATCTCCACAAACGTGGATGCTAAGACCATCGTATTGATCCATCTCCATTGCATGAGGCCAGTTTATGCCTTCGGTCCTGCGTACAGCATCGATTATTTGTTCGTACCATACTTGAGGGCACCAATTTCGCTGCGCGCTTGCCTAGTCATGTGCCAGAAAAATTGAAACAACAGCAAACCAAGGAAAGCAATTATTTAGATATTTGTTAAAAGGCTTTCCAACTTCTTGGTAGCAAATTTTCTGTTTAAGGCAATACTTTAACAGTTAACATAGCATCACTGACGTATTGGTACATTTCTGTGTTTCTTTCCCGCCATGTTCCTTTTGACAGCTGTGAGAACCACACCAGGAGAACATTTGCCATTATCCGTTATGGGGACACCGGCTGCATGGCTGCACCAACATCATCACCATCTGGGCCTTGGTCATGCGCCCATGCCACGCGCAGCCAGCCTAGGGCCGGAGCGCAAGGGGCGGCAACCAGGAAGCTGCTCAGTTGGCCTGGGCTTCGGGCAGTAAAGGTTGTCTTTTGGATGGCTCTTTCACCCTGTGTCGTCTCTGAGAGCCTCAGCTGGCCACTGGCTCTGAAGCCACTGCCCTGAGCCCACACTGTGTTAATTTTTCATTTCTGCACTACCAAAATTAAACTATTGTGTTTGTTTTATAATATCTGAGGTAAAATACTGCTGGGGGTGCATCACTTCCCAAAAACTCAACACTGAAAGTGTTAATAAAGTATTGTCAATTGATTACCTAAGCATAGGTTAAATGAATACCGAGTTGCCCAAGAAGACAGTGAACAATACTAAATTTCATTCTCGTGAAGCCCACTTGGATGTTTAAAGCTTGGCAAGAGTTTAGCTGAAACACCCTGCATTTGATTATACCTTTTCACCCAGTCCATTGCATGCGTGTAAATGCCAGCAGAAGGGAAGGCCGGGAAGGTGGTGCATATATGTTCAAATCGGGTTGTGCTATTACTGAGTGTGCGATAGCCTAGTATTGAATTTTTTACTGTCTTGGTTACTATAAATACTGCACCATTCCTTTTCATTGTTTCACTGCCCGAGTAGGAAATCGCGAAGTTCCTAATGCTCCCCGTGCCTGTTCATTTCAGCTCAGTAGTCCCTAGAACAGAAATGTTTGCTCTTACCATCTCTTCCTTAAATATAACTTTCCTTGATGCATGCTTGTAACATTCCAAATACCTATTTTAAGGATCTTGATTTGCCGGGTCTTTATTTGGAACTGGCAAGCTCAGTGCCCGGAGTTCCCCCCAGAAATGTCCTAACGCATGGTCAGACTCTATACAGCTCCGAGCACTTCCCCAGTAGCAGATGAGTTGTCTTCAGACCTGGAGACCTCGTCCTCCAGCAACATAGCTTCCTTTACTATGTTCCAGCTCAGTGGCGTTTTTTGGGCAGTGGATAAGGGAGTAGTTTGCCATTGCTTTCTCTGCCACGGCGTCACAGCTGGTAAAGCAACGCCTGTGGGTATGTAGACACCAGCTCGACCAATGTTGCTGATCTTGACCTGGTGACAGTGCTGACTACACTGCTGCTTGCAGTCAGGATATTCATTTAGTCTGGCCCTATCCATAGTGTCTGTCCAACAAAGGTGTCTCTGCCAGTAGGTGCACTACTGCTGGCGTAGCTCCTGGGGTGGCCCACATGTCCTTCCATCACATCTAGGTAGAGATATCCATAACCAGCACAATATTTCTGTTCAGCAATCAGACCTACGTAACATCTCTAAGTGGTGCTCACAATGACTAACAGTTAATTCTTAATCCGAGTAAATGTAAAGTTATGTCAGTCTTGTGCCTCTCCAACCTACCTACATCATTCAGCTGCAATATTACCAAAACTGTACGAATACATCGGAATTTACATAAGCAGTAGTCTTTCTTGGTATAAACGCAGTGATCACATTACTTATGATGCAAACTCAGCCCTTGGCTACATATGCGCAGGAACTCTCCAGGCTCTACAGCATTTAAAATTATTAATGTACATACACTATTAAGACCAAACTCGAGTTTGTGTCATCAGTGTGGTATCCTGGACAAATTACATTAGCCGATGTCTCTGAATCTTCTCGGAACAGGTTAGCTTTCTTTACCTACTCCAACTTCTTCTGCACAGCCAGTCTTGTTTTTTTGCAGACAGACCATCGTGTGTTTAATGTACTGCTTTGAAGAACCTTTTATGCAACTGTATATTCCAAAATATCTTTTTTGAAATCTCCAGCCCTTAAAAAGGAATTAATTTCAGAGCTGACTATGTGCCATCATATCTTGACCATGCAGTTTCTATTCCCTTCCGAAAAACAATTTACTTCACTCAATCCTAACACCAGCACAGAATAGCACCACCTTCCCTCGTCCATCACCAGCACTGAAAATGTATCATTGTTTAAGACAGCTGTTAGTGAGTACATCTCGAGATATTTTACCTAATATATTGTTCCACAAGTACAGTCAACGACAGATTTTCCAGACACCCAATTTTTCGGACTTGCCCGATAATTCGGATGCTCTCGCAGCACCGCCATGTACCGCATACAGGGGTGAGACTCCTGCGCCAATTTGATACAAACGCAAATTCCTGAACGAAACTGTGCCAAACACGGAAAATTGACCACAAATGCGCCAGAACAACAGCTATTCAAATTGCGAAGAGGATGCACTTATTCAGGTACAGGCGTTGTCCTATGAGACGAGAAAGCAAGCAAAACAATTGCACTTGCGCACCAAACGTAAACTCCTGTGACAACACTACTACTTGGCTGTGTGATGTATGTGAAGATCGAACACTATAAAAGCTGTTAACTGGGATACATTCAAGTGCAAGTTCATGCACGGTCAAAGGCGAAAGAACGCCGAAGGGCACACGGCAGGCGAAAGTTTCTCGAAGGTTACGAAGCACGCAAGCAAGCGTATCCATTCCATGCTTGCGAGGTCATGCCACATTTCGACGAGATATTTGTTTTAACATCAAAATTGCACACGTATACTTTAAGGGGTTGAGACATCAAATTTGTGGCTTGCGCGTTGTTTGTTTCAAACATTTCTTATTGCTCCAGAAAGCATGATACACACTGGAAGGTTCATATATTCTCGGTAAATAATTCAATATCGCATTATTTATGTGCACCATTTTCGGTTTCTCGGTGCCGAGTTGGACAGTGACGTCACTAGTTAGGAAGCTTGGTCATGTGGGCCCACAAGGCTGTGAAGCACGTACTGCTGCATCGTCTGCTCTCGCACACACGTTTTGTACCAGCGCAGGCAAACAAACCCATGCCGACAGTTGCCATCGCTAGCTGCGGCAGCTCCAATTCCGACTCTGCGTCCGATGCAGCTTATACTGCATTCTAGACTCGAGGCTTGCCCCGTGCTGTGGGCCACCGCTCATTGTACGTCACTCTAATGTGGTATGACGTCACTAAAACGCGTTACGCTTCCAACACAGTGACGTCGATGTTAATCGCACTAGCGATGGGTCTCGATCGCAAGAACGAGCATTTAGGCACTCTTTGGAAGCGAATTAAAATAGATTTTAAACGTTTGCTGTGCCCAACGCTTCATGTTGAGTGTCCTTTCATACAGAGGAAGCCCACAGCAGGCCTTTTATACCCTCAAAATTTGGTGTCTCAACCCCTTTAAAGGAAACTGTCTGCACAAGTTCAGCACCTATCTGTAAGTACTGCAGAGGAAACGCGAAAAGGCTCACGACCGATCGTGAGAAATGGTTGCTCGGTAGCCGACACTCAAGTCACCACAGACATTGACTTTCGCGGCAATACTCGCTCTCGGGGAGGAGGTTGTGGCAGCCGAAACAAAATCTGAAATAAACCTCGGGTCGAATCATGATTTCTTTTCACTTCGAGACGCGCTCAGTGTTGCAGACTAGCATGCGAGCCGCGAAATGGCAAGTTCACCTATCAAACGCGTTGCAAAACAAAGTGCCACACATGCAAGCCAAGAAATACAAAAAAAGTTGTAGCGCCACCTATGGCATGCAATTGAACTCATTTATTTCATACATGTTGTGATATATTTTTGTTAAAGAGGTGTTGGTGGAAGCATGCATATCTACAAGTGCCCAGGTTTTGTGAATGACGTTTCTCGACTATGAAGTCTTTAGGCACTTGTGTTGGTTGTAGTCCATCCGCCACAAGGCCCACATCTGACGAGCTTCACACCACAACCGTCCATCGGCCAGGGAACGCTGTCTCCACTCTTGTGGATGCTGCTTCGAAGAACAGAGATAAAGAGTGGATCGAGGATGAATACGCTCCTCTGCCTTCGCAGCCGACTTCAAAACTCGGGTGTTACGGCAAAGGAGGCACCCGCGGCACGTCTGGTCGGGGCCATGGCCTGGGTAACTATCAACGACCCAATGCATCGCGCCCAGATGCTGAAGTGATCGTGGTGCCAGTCAAAGATGTCGCCAGGATCATTGGCAAAGGAGGTTCCAGGATCCACGAGCTTCAGGATTCCAGTGGTGCGTACATCTGGGTCAAGAAAGACGACGCAGATAATTACTTCGAGACCAAGATCAAGCTCTCGGACCCCGAAGAGGCGTGTCGCAAGGCCCGCGAGCTCATCGACGCGATCGTCCATCCGCCGGAAGAACCAGCATGCTCCAGCAAAAGCGAAGAACCGCCGCCTTTGCTCAACTGGGACAAGCTGCTTGCCAAGAGCGACGAAGATGCGAAGAAGCGCTGGGCCTCTCTCGCACCGATAATTAAAAATTTTTACGATAATTAAAAATTTTAGACTCTGGCATTGCTGCTGCCAGCCATGATTCCCATCGGCAGCCAGCCTGTTCCGAGGGAGGATGTTGCCATGGTCTTCGAGGTGGTGGTTTCCGGCGGGGAGGAGGCGGTGGCAGTTTGGGTGATGGCAACGAACAACTTTTCCCTCCACCTCTGGACATGTGCTTTCCAAGTGCATTCAGCTTCTGGATGCATGGAAGATAAAAGAAAAAAAGAAAGAAAGCAGCATTAAACAAAGGTAACGACTGTTCAGAATGCAATATTGGCTAAATATTGAGGCACCTTGCGAGGCATGCTTGCCAAATTTATGCCAAGGTGCTGTGAGCCAGAAGTACGCAGGCATCCATTGCATGCAATCCATCTGGCGGCGAAATGTTACAGGCTAGTGCGACAAAACTAGGTTGACAATAAGGCTTACCGCAAACACTAAATAAGAAGGTGGGACAAGAAATCTTGTCCTGACACCTCCTTGTGTTGTGTTTGCCGTAAGCTTTATTATGAATTGGCACCAACTAGCCATGTCAATGAATGCATTCTGCAAAACTATAAATGGAAAAATACACCTTCAGTTTTGCAGAATGCATTCATTGACAGGCTCGTTTGTATTGTCACTTTCAGTACCACTACAATATTTGCTGAATTGAGAAAATGTAGTTCTGTTTTTGCAAAAGAGCTAGTAGCTATTGCTGTCATTGGCATACTCGAAGAATGTGACTAAAGGAATTTTGTTATTGCCTTAGGCAATTATTGCCTGTTACACCTGTTTCCTTCATCCAAATGCACGTGTTGTACCTTTCCTGTGCATGCGCTGTTGCTAATTGCCAAGTTCTGCCGCTTCTGTGTGTGCATGCTTACATTTTTTTTGGTGGGAAGTCTCCAATGGCCCTAGTTGCCACGACTCAGAAGCGTCGACGTGCTTTAAACATGCCGATGTTGAAGGTAGCCACATATACAGGATCTGCATAAAAAATTATCGAAAAAGGTGAAATGATTATTTATTTATTAATTATTACACATTTTTGTTGCCACTACAGCTATGACCCTCTGGGAAAAAGCAATCAACAGTTGCACTAGAAAGTTTGTTAGGTGAGGTCGGCTTTTTGTATATTGATCACTGTCACAATGGCATGTGTGAGCATGCTTGAGCCCAGATAAAATCAAGGATCAAAGGCTATTAAATTCATGCCATGTTCAGGCATTCTAGTTTGTTCTAGTTGGCGTCTGTTTTGTGCTTTGGTAGACTCGGGAAAAAAGTTCAATGCATACTTCATTGAGAATCAAAAATGAAGCAGGCATGCTGGACGCGGAGGTATCTGCTACGGATGGGGCACTATAGCTTTAATATATTTAATATTGGTCACCTTGGCACATCCGTTACGGAGATTTGGCCAAGAATGTCTATTGACCCTTTTTGCGGAGCAGTTTGTTTTCAAGAAACGAGATGGTGCTTTCGGTGGCACGCCATACATTGCCTCAGCGAAAGCGCACGAATACGAAACCATTACCGCTTCTGCCTTGTTTCCGTGCAATCAGCTGTCGAAAATGCAACTGGGTTTCGCTCACGCACTGTGCTCCATTCATGCAGTAAAATGTGGAGCGGTGGATTGGAGACGTTTGCAGTAGTTGGCTGCAAAAATAGTGACTGTGTAGTGAAGAAGAGGAAGAAGCATATTAAGGAATGTAATGAATATATGTCCTAGTTCACGGACTGTTGCTACATACGAGCAGCCTCCGTTTCTGGCCCTTCACAATAAACGAGTTTCCTGGTGGATAAAAAAAAAAAAAGATTTCACAAAAATTCACATCAGCGTTGTATCGCTAACCTCCACCCCGGAATGTCGGCAAGAATGAGTACCGCTCGCTAAAGACCGATAAAAGGAATAGCACCGCTTTCCGGCACAGTAAGTTTCACGCACATTATCTACACACATCTACCACAACTTGCACGCCAACTTATGCACACTTGAATCGATACACCAAAGCATGTGTAACAGCTACTACACCAACAGTACATGAATGTTCGCTGAATGTTTCGTGACAGTCCACAGGAGTAAGCGAGTTAGTAGCGATACTATTTGCTACAAGCTATTACAAAGAACAGAACAGCCACGTTCCAAGCCTTGTGTGCAGCAAGAACAAATCTACTGCAACTGAACACACCCGAGAGCGATTAGGCTGAAAATAATCGGATAGTGACCTAACGGACGAACTTCAGAGTCAGAAACGTGACAAGCTTCTGCTTCTAAGTATTTGCCAAATAAAGACCGAAGAGCAAAACACTGATTCTGATTCAATTCCGAAGCGGAAAGCTAGAATAGCTTGGCATACATTTTTATCCTTGATTTTAGAACAACCATATACGATGCACGCGCTGTTTGGACAAAGCTTAATGAGCTTTGAAAGTGCTTTAACATGTCCTCTGAAGCTGTGGCCAAAGTTTTGTGTCGACCACCCAGTCAGCATTTACGATATCTTCCGAAACAGAGGTTTCGCGAGCCACACTGGGCGTCATGTAAATCCATAGTAAACGCGGAGGCAGCTGAGGCAGGCAATGGACGCGTCACCGCATGATCAAACATGGCAGCTACCACGGGGACGCCGCGAAAGAGTCAATATACCTGTCAATATGCTGTGCCGCAGGTTGTCTACTCGGGCACAAGCTAGTAGACAACTTGGGTCACTGGATATAGTGCCACCGTTTATTGTTTGAGATAGCCCATCCATGCAAAGCGGTCAAAGTAGGTAAGTAAAGGTGTTTCCTTATAAAAAGGTGGCCAGGACAATCGCTGCTTGTAGCCGAGTTACTAAGCACATTCTCCAAACAGTAGCACTTCTGTCACGCTTCCATGGACAGTGCCAGGCTTTTCGTTAGAGACAGGCACAAGAGACTTCTGTGTCTGTATAATGCTCTGAGAAATTGCTGGTTGCGACGATTTATAAACTAAGAGAAGACACTGAGTGGGGGAGGTTTACAGGCAACCATCTGCAAGCATATAAATTTCTTTTTCCATGTCTTACTTTACCGAAATGTCTCTGTACTTTTTTATGCCTTACGAGAACGACGTGTGTTCAGAGATAGAAGTTAGTCTTTTTCCTCGTAGTTATAAGACAGCAGTGCTTCTGTCATCATCATCATCATCAGCCTAAATTTATGTCCACTGCAGGACGAAGGCCTCTCCCTGCAATCTCCAATTACCCCTGTCTTGCGCTTGCCGATTCGAACATGCGCCTGCAAATTTCCTAACTTCATCACACCACATAGTTTTCTGTTGTCCTCGACTGCGCTTCCCTTCTCTTAGTATCGATTCTGTAACGCTATAATGGTCCACCAGTTATCCATCCTACACATTTCATGACCTGCCCAGCTCCATTTATTCCCCTTAATGTCAACTAGAATATCAGCTATCCCCGTTTGCTCTCTGATCCACGCCGCTCTCTCCCCGTCTCTTAACGTCAGGCTTAATCATTTTTCGTTTCATCGCTTTTTGTGCAGTCCTTAACTTGTTCTCGAGCTTCTATGTTAACCTCCAAGTTTTTGCCCCATATGTTAGCATGGGTAGAATGCAATGATTGTACTTTTTTTTTTTCAATGACAGTTGTAAGCTCCCAGTCAGGATTTGGCAATGCCTACCATATACACTCCAACCCAACTTATTCTTCCGTAAATTTCCTTCTCATGATTAGAGTTCCCTGTGAGTAATTGACCTAGATAAACGTACTCCTTTACAAACTCTAGAGGCTGACTGGCGATCCTAAATTCTTGTTCCATGGCCAGGCTATTGAACATTGTCTTCTGCATATTAATCTTCCACCCCACTCTTACACTTTCTTGGTTAAGGTCCTCAATTATTTGTTGTAATTCGTCCCCATTATTGCTGAATTGGTCACTGTAATCTGCAAACCGAAGTTTGACAAGATATTCGCCGTTGATGCTCACTCCTAGGCCTTCCCAGTCTAAGAGCTTGAATACTACTTCTGAGCATGCAGTGAATAGCATTGGAGAGATTGTGCCTCCTCGCCTGTCCCCTCTCTTGATATTTTGCCTTCTATTTTTCTTGTGGAGAACCAATGTAGCTGTGGAATATTTGCAGATATTTCTCAAGATACTCATGTATGCCTCTTGAACTCCTTGATTGCGCAATGCCTCTACGATTGCTGGTATCTCTGGCATATATAGCTTAATAATTAACAAAAACATTTCTCCATTGAACAGCAGTGTTGAGCTAGGAAATAGGCCAGATGCGTTCGTTTATGCATTAGTCGGCTAACTATGCTGGTGCAACATTGCATAACAGCACACAAAATAGGATGTCGTTAGAACAACAGAAAACTGAGTAAGTTCAAGTGGATTCATGGTATGCAAAGTCAGGCATGCAATACAGACAAAAGAATCACCAGGAGGCCAACCACATGCCTGTTATCAAGTAAACATTCACACACGTGCGGATTGAAAGGAAGACACATCTTGTAGTCATTTTGCCCACCTTCCTTTCCATGCGAGAATATCTTATGTGGGATAGAACTGAGGAAATAGTGATTTGAAGCTGAGGATTCTATAGTCATGGGCAACTTTGTGCGGTAATGAAGGGGAAAAAAATTTAGAGGCAAAGCCTGCTTAAGAATGGTCCTGAAAAAAATTCCTACATTCTCATTTGCATTAGTTTGGCTTGGGGAAGAAAAAAAAAACATGTGCATCTTATTTACAGCAGCTAATTAAAATTTGACTACTACTGCTTCTCTCTTTGCCCATGTGCGAAAGTCGCACATGGTAGCTGTGATGATTTATCTATTTAAAGAAACAAAGCACTATCAACAAGGAGAACGGAAACAGGCTAGGACGGAACATTACATGACAATGTCGAAGACTCTGCTCTCGCCGACTGCCACCGCCGTAGACGCATACGCACTTGATCCCTCGGTAATGGTATTTTTTTGCTGCCCGCCCAATCTGCCGGGCAAGCCCGCGCGGCGGAGCGAGAACCGGACCTGAAGCACCTTTCCTCTCCTTCCTTGGAATAGGCTGGCTGTCGATGTGAATCATGGCTGGTAGCAGGAATGCCAGAGTCTTCCCTGTACCTGTCTGTGCGATTCCGATGAGGTCTTGAACTTGAAGCAGGATTGACGAGGCCAGGCTCTGTATTGGAGACGGCTTCGCGAACTTGTTTTTGTAGATTTCGTCCAAGATTACCGGATGGTTTCAAAACGCGAGCTCGAACGTTGTCACGGGGTTAGGTTGTTGTGGGCCCAAGTACTTGACAACTATATTGTTGTTGTCTGCCTTGAAGGCCACCGCCTCCTCAGCAGACATGGACGCAACTTGAGCATCTTCCCCGCCGGAAACCACCACCTCGACGACCGCGGCAACCTCCTCCCTCGGAACAGGCTGGCTGCCGATGTGAATGATGGCTGGCAGCAGCAATGCCAGAGTCTAACATTTTTAATTATCGTAAAAATTGTTAATTATCGGTGCGAGAGAGGCCCAGCGCTTCTTCGCATCTTCGTCGCTCTTGGCACGGCCGCCTGGATCGGCGCGCGCGGCGGGGTTGCTACGGCCGTCCCATTCGACGCGCGCCCCATTGAAAACATGTAATTGAGGAAGTTCGCCCGCGCGCCGTGAGGCGGCGCTGTGCTCCCACCCCTCTGCTGACGGCGTCGCGGCCGTGGAGATGCTTGGAGAGATGCGCATTTGACATCGTCCAAGGGGTGAAGATGGGTTGATTGTTTGCCTAAAGTGGCCTGACAGTTGCAAGCAACGGCACGAGAATCAAGACACGTGGTGATAGATTCTTAAGCCGGCTTTACACAGCGAGGGTGTTTCTTTGTAGCATAATACGATAGAGATGCAGCTAACGCATAGGCAGGGTGTTTACGCGACTTTGTGTGGCGCATTGCATGCGCCTTGAGACGTATTCTGGCGAGTGAGTTGCCGCTGTGCCTAAGCGCTTCCCGTGACCACGCTCGTCATTCTTTTCTTGCGCTTGCTTTTCCCTTCAAAAAGAAACGTATTTCATTTTCGTGGTCACTGTATGGCTACGTTCTCGGGTCGAGCGCTGTGTTCACAGAAGTCTTCATATACAGAAATCACGGGGGTAATAATACTTTTGCAGTACATCTTCTCCAGCCTGATGTACCGGCCCAATTAATTATTCGGGGCCCTTGCATGCGCGTCGCATTGACATTGTGAAGTTCCCACGATACATCAGTGGTGCTGAAGCGGCTTTTCCTTCAAGCCTCGAACTACTATATGTTACTTGGAAGTGTTGCTGCTGAAGGCCCTGTGTAACTAGCATATATGCTTTCATATGCATTTCATATTGTTGTACCACATTGAATTGAGGCAAGTGATTTGTTTTGATAATCTCGCCTGAAATTCTGCGTGTAATTTACTCTATTTTTCAAAAACATGCCGTACTGCTGCGTGCCGTGCTGCAAGTAGAGCACCAAGAAAAAGCTTGGTCTAAGTTTTCACGCATTTCCAGTGGAGGAAACTGGAGCAGTGGAGCTTTAATTTGTCCTCACTTAGAGATCTGCCCTCTTTTTGCTTGCCAGGCAAACGAAGAGCATGCATAAGCGATTTCTTCATGAATTGCAAGCAAATTTATAAAGCCCCTACTCTCAAATATTGGCGCAGTCGTTACGGGCACAGCGGCTTACCGCAAAAAACTAATGAGTAAGCCACTGAGCCGAAAAGTCCTCCGCGTTTGAAGAAGTACTGCGAGTGCACATGCGCTGTGTGTTTGCTATCGTAAATAAATTGTAGGTATTGTGAATGTGTTATGCTGGTAATTTCGCCATGAATACAAACATGGCATTCAATATTTACTGATGGCTCAGAAAATTGCTTAAAAATGCCTGTCCGTGGCTGTCGACTCAGGTAAGCAGCTTGATACTTCGTTCAGGAAGACGCGCGATGAGTTCGCTTACTTAACACGCTTATTTAACACAATAAACAGCGCATTCACATGTACAGATGCAAGACAGCCGCGACTTCAGCTCTCCATTTAAAAGCACCGAGTCATATCTCTCGCTTTCCAAGGCGTATTTTGACAGTCAATTGGTCAAGCTGGGGAAAATGCAAGTCATAAACAAAAGTTTGCGGGCTGCGGATTCGCGAAAAAAAAAAAAAAAAAAAACATCTTGGTTCCCTCGTCAGTCAGCTGGCATTCCTTCTAGCAGATAGCGCTTAAATGCCTTCTTTCGCGTGCAGGCTTTCCATTGGCATGCTGCGCTTGAGCGCGCGGAAATAATTTGCCCGCAAAACTTTGGCTTACGAGTGTACGCGTTTCGGGCAGCATCATCCTGACAGAGGCTGGAGTGCAAAGAAGAAAAAAAAATAGCGTCAAGGGACATCGGTGCTTTTGTGTGCCTTTTTGTTCGGCACAACTTCTCGCGGTTTCTTATAAAGCGATATTTTCATTATAGCGCGATTTATAGCGCAAATCGTCTCGCGCGCAGCCGTAGCAAGGGAGTTGAGGGGTGGGAGGCGCGCGCCGCGGTGCGGCGAAAGCAGCGGCCACGCCCCTTTCCGCAATTACACCCTCTCCGTCCGATTGGGACGGCCGGAGCAACCCTGCCGCGCGCGTCGATCCAGGCGGCCGTGCTCTTGGCAAGCAGCTTGTCCCAGTCGAGCAAAGGTGGCGGTTCTTCGGTTTTGCTGGAGCACGCTGGTTCTTCCGGCGGATGGACGATCGCGTCGATGAGCTGGCGGGCCTTGCGACACGCCTCTTCGGGGTCCGAGAGCTTGATCTTGGTCTCGAAGTAATTATCTGCGTCGTCTTTCTTGACCCAGATGTGCGCACCACTGGAATCCTGAAGCTCGCGGATCCTGGAACCACCTTTGCCAATGATCCTGGCGACATCTTTGACTGGCACCGGGGTCACACCAGCGTCTGGGCGCGACGCATTGGGTCGTTAATAGTTACCCCGGCCATGGCGCCGACCAGACAATACGCCGAGGTTGCCTCCTTCGCCGTAACGCGTGGGTTCTGAAGTAGGCTGCCAAGGCGAAGGAGCGTATTCGTTCTCGTTCCACTCGGTCTGCATTCTTCGAAACGGCGGCCATAACAGGGGATACAGCGTTCCCTGGACGAACGATGGTCTTGACAACGATGGTCTTGACCAACGCCTCCTTTGTCGTGACAACGGTCGTGGTGAGACGCTGGTCATATTTAGGCCTCGTGGGCAATAACCGTTAGCAGCAAGATACAATAGTCCTGTTTGCCTGTTCAAGATAACACAGACCTGGTGACATCGAAATTTTTCCAGGAAAATAAATTCTGGACACTTGCGTGCAGGTAGACGCAGACGCAATGAACACTTGCGTGGAGATAGACGCAGACGCACGGGAGCTGCAGCACGTTTTGTGAGAGCGCGGATCCGCGCCGACAAAAGGCCACGAAAAAAAAAAAAAAAAACTGGTATTCATCCGCGTCTAATCATACTCGTGAGCAGCACCAACGCCTCCTTTAAAAAAAAGAAAAAAAAAAACTTCTAAATAAAGGAGGCATTGGTGAGCACCTACAACGTAACATCAGCGCCTCCTCTATACTTTCTATACTTTAGTATAGAGGAGGTACTGGTAATATGTAAGTACGTAATCACGCAGCGGACGGACTACATTCAACACGACAACGACTGCCTAAAAACTAGATAGTCCAGAAACGTCATTCAAATCAATTCGCAAAATCTGGGCACTTGCAGATATGCGCGCTGCCACCAAGACTTTTACCAAATATGTATGAAAATTTATACAAAATGAATGAGTTTAATTGTTTAACATAGGTAGCGCTACAACTTTTTATTTGCATTTTTTGGCTCACAAATGTGGCAATTTGTTTTGCAACTACGATAGGTCAACTTGCCGTTTCGCAGCTCGCATACTCGTCTGCGACGCTGGGCGTGTCTAGGAGTGAAGAAAATAATAATAATAATTTCGCCTGAGGTTTCTTTCCGATTTTCTTACGGCTACCATAACCTCATTCTCGAGACCGAGTATTGCCTTGGGAGTCGTTAAGTCTCTGGTGACTGGATAGAGAATGGCGCGCAGGCTTTCACTTGAATTTGAAATTTACGCGGCGTACATTCGTGTGATATAGTCGTGCGTCGATCATTGATACTAACATTTTAGTGAGAAAGAAGAATTGTAAGCAAACTTCAAAAATCCAATTCGACTATGGAATTAATCTTAAGAGGAGCACTGAAATGATCGACATATCTCCGAATTATTATTATTATTTTAACACGAAAGTGTTTTATGCCGGGGTCACGGAGGAAGATTATTTAGGAGTAGAAACTCCCGTCAGCGCGGGCGCTCGCGTGCGACCAGATAACGTCACATTATTATGCGCCGACGGGGACGCATGCAGTGGCGGCGCCTTGCGGCACGTGATGCAAGCAGCAGCGAAAAAAAAAAAAAAAAAGAGCAGCAGCCCGGCGGATAGGTGGTGCCGCTCGGGCGCGTTCTCTTCGGCGGCGCCCGTGTCTCCCGCGCTCAAAGCAGACGACACAGGCGTTCGGCGTTCGCTTCAGCGTGCACGCCGTAGCGTTGTTTTTGTGGGCCTTTAAGTCAAACAGTAACTGTTCTTGTCGGTGTCTGTTCGAGGGCCGTAATACTAACAGCGCTGATACGTGCAGTGTACCCTTGTTCGGAAATTGCTAGCCTAAGATGGGATGCAGGTGGGATGCGTGAGTGCCCTCAGTAGAAGTTGTGAGGCGCGCGACTGAACGGGAGCAACGCGCGCGGCCGCGAACGAGAGAAACACATGTGACGGGTTGCCTTGGCAACCAAGACGGCGGTAGTTTCTTTCTCAGCCGCCAGGTGCCGCCAGCATGATAGTGGCTCCGCGGGCTTGTGACATTATCTGGTCGCCGCAACTGGCGGAGTTTCCACTCCTAAAGGTTTCTTGCTCCGTGGCCGGGGTCCACCAAGACTTCACTGACGTATTTCCGTCACGGAAATACGTCACGTCATTTCCGTCACGGAAATACGTCAGCTTACAATGTACACGAACATAACACAAAGAAAGAAACCAGAAGAAAAAGTTCCACAAACATGCTAAATCTGGAAATCGAACCCACGACCTCTCGGTCCGCGACGATAGATCGCCGAGCGTTTAGCCCATTGCGCCACAGACGCATTTGCAGAGAGCTACACAGACGCGCTTTATATATCTAACACTCCTCCGTGTACCCGCGCTCTTGCTCGGGGCGGTGCCGCCGCCTACGAGCAGAAAAGAGAAGTACTGCATTATGACACTAACGCGCACCGACAGTGAACGCTTCGGTGGTCTCAGCACTACGACGCCTCGATGCCAGCATTCGAAGGGACGCTGGCATCAAGAAGCACTACCAACGCCACCTAGGTGGCGTTGGTAGTGGCGTTCACCTAGAGTCACTGGAAAAACAGAGTACCGCAAAGGTACGCGGCATGCCGGCAACATTGGGTGGCGGCGGCCATGTTCCTTCCAGACCGCCGACGCGCTGTAGCGGTGCCAGCGTGCATTGAGTAGCGTTGACTTAACTGGCGGATTTCCCCCCTAGATTTCGAGTCCCGTTTCACGAAACTGGATTATTTTTGTGTTTTTCTTCAAATGGATGCCACAAGTGACATCAGGATATCGACGGAAATGAACGTACTGCGCGGTAAGCGACGGAACGTATAAAATGTGCGGCGATGGTTCCGATGCTCTACGTGTCGCTTTTGGACTTCGTCTTGCGTCAAGTGCTCTGTGCAGAGCTGCTGCAAACATACTTGTATGCGCCCAGTGAATTCGCTTGAAACGTCTTTTACATGAAAACTGGGCCCTGAGGTTGTGTTTGCGCTAAAAACGCAGCTTGACAGCCAATGGAATATGCAGTGGGTGTTCAGGTTGCCTTCATAGTGCTCGTTCGCGTCCTTTCGAAGTACAAAAGCAAGCAAATGTAAACAGCTTACTGCTGCGCTTGTTTATCTGTATAATCGGAGCAAAGTGTAAGCAGTAATTTTTATGTAGATTTATAAAGTTGCCTGTCACGTATCAGTGATAAAACGCCAGCAGCCTCTGCAAGCAAACTTCGCGTCTTGCGGCTACTGGCGTGTTTGCGAATGCGTGCTTGTAATGTTCTCGTCGATTTGTGAAATAAGCTCTCTGAAGGTAACGTTGTAAACGACTGGTTAACAGCTTTTAATTCACGCGAAACTCAAGCAGGTATCCGCATACGGCTATAAAGAATGTGTGCGAATGTTTTTTTTTTTTTTTATACCTTTGATAATGTCAACCTTTTAGCGCACTTATTTCCAATCTGTTACTGTGTTCTGGAGTAT
>NC_051155.1:101957138-102040933 GCF_013339745.2 Dermacentor silvarum | reverse complement strand
TGCTTCGCTGCTTCGACGATTCGTTTGATCGTGTGTTTTTGTGTTTGGGGGCGGTAATGAAATGTGACGTAGTTAGCTTCAATAATAGTGCGAGAAGATAGCTTGTGTCTTGCTGCAAAACTCGCCTTATGCGTGACGCGCCAGGAAAATGTGGACCAACGATTTTCGTGCCGGGTAGTGCGTTGCCTTTGTGCCTGGTTGTGGAAAGTTGGGTGCACGTCGCAAACAAAGCATGCGAATTATTAGCGTGCCTGAGCTCGTCCACTACGCAGCGGCATGTATGTTGCGACAGCGCCTCCTTTATTTTTAGAAAAAAAAATGTCGCAGTTTCGCCCGAAAGGCGAAGCATCAATTGCGATAGCAAATTGGTAGAGAGCTATTCGGAGTAGGGATAGTAGAGTAGTTTTATCGGCCGCATAAACTTGGACACATTCGCTTTCTAACTGAATTGACAAGCGTGGTGTCATCGCGCACAAGCAAACATGAATAGATCACACTGAATGACCGCAGACAACGACTGTCAAAACGCTGGCACGGCCGCTGCAGCGGGCGAAGAATCGTGCGGTCTATCGCTTCAACGGAAACTTCAACGGAAAGATCGCTTCAACGAAAAGATTGTTCATCTGTTTTCACAAACGGGGAAAGAGTGCCAAGAGAAATCAGTGAGGCATGCCGCATAAACGATACGTGTAAGCGTGCCCCGTTATCAATGCATGAAAAAGCACCCTTTCTTGATGACAAGCGAACAAAATTAGTCTGTGCTTATCCACCTTTTTTAATGCAAATACTGTTTATCGTGATTATATGCCTTTGTATTACAACTTCTGCCTTCCCTCTGATAGGACTTGCGCAAGATATAAGCACACGTCCAGTTTTATTGTTATTTTGAATCCTTCCATCAAAATAAAAAGTCCCTTTTTAAAAGCATTCATGTTGTACGGTTTCCCTTCCCTCTCTGTAAATTATGTCATCAAAAGTTACGTGAACTGACCGGCAAACTCATAAGGATACTACAAATTGCACATAGGCAACACAGCTGGTTCTCAGAAAATGCACAAATATGGTGATAGGTATCTGTTGGCATACTGTAGCAATAGTAGGTGCAAGCTAGCTTACACATTGTTCCAATACTTCAGTTGTCACATGGCTACAATGCTTAAGACGCCACAACGGTAAGTGTAAGTGCACAACAAAAACAGGCAGGCACATCAATCATAAATTTGACTTCAGCAGTCACAACATACGCTCTTTCATGTAGCTAAAATACTAGCTAATATGTAGAAAGTATATGCGCAAGTATACTTGGAATAGATACTTGCCTACCCAACTTAACACTATAAGAGTTGCAGTGCATATGGTGCTTGTTCTAGACACCGGTATTTTTGTCAAAAATACTTTTACAATTACATACAGCACTTTGTATTCATCCACCCAGTAATAGAAGTCTTACGGATAGCATTATAATTTGGACTTGCTGGTTAACATTTTCTACCTGAACAGTGCCAAGTAGAATGAATAATTTTAAAGGACTGCCCACTCTGCTGATGAAACAGGATGAAACAGAACACATTGAAAGGAACCCGAAGTATTAGAAATAATTCTTGAGAGCTGCAGAATTAAGCCTTGGCTGGTTGATTATCACTATTAAAGTTACACTAGTGTTAATCAGAATGTTCTGTGTGGTCATGTTGAAATCAAATGCATTTGATGAGCAACATCGCAATAACCAGCAAATGCCATAAGAGCAAGCAGACATTTAAGCACTATGTGCGAAGTAGTGTTTTTCTTTAATGAGACAGTATCAATACACTGAACTATCTACCAGCTAACTCTGTGGTCTATGCTGTATTGACGTAAAGTGAAAAACAATGTAACTGGACAGACTCGCAACTGCTACAATGCCTACTTGCATGCATCGGAATAGCTTGCCATGAATATAAATAAAATAGCAAGCTTACTAGAAAACACCTCACTGGTGTAGTAGCTGCAGCACAGTGAATACTGGCCTTCATGTATCATTTCAAGACAAATAATTGTACATATGTTAAACAATGCTAAGCACGCCGTGCGCTTAGACCTGTGGCAAATTTGGCCCACTACACTTTGAATTCTTACATACGCAGATACTGCACGAGCGTGTAGCATAAACAGATGAAAATCGGAAATGAAAGTTACAGCATGAAAAACAGTTTCAAAACAATGAAACCAAAATAAAAGTAATGAACACACTGTGTACTTAGCAAAATGAAATGTTAATCGCAGCCAAGTGATTGTTGAAAGAAAAAATACTCATCACAACATGTTGGGTCTAGTTTTCTTATAGAACGTGATAATGCGTGCAAAACAGCTATGAGCACAAATAAGCAGCAAGTTTCATAAATATTGTTACGGAGAGTTGGGCAGAAATGACTTTATTTACAGGAGATGGATGATGGTCCAGCGCGCAACCAGGCCTAGAAGCACTTCGTCCTCCTCTTCTTTTCAACTGCTTCTTGTATGCTCGTTACATTCCCCCACAAGCAGACGAAGCCCGTAGGGCGAGTTAGGAGGCATCAGTAGGGTAAAAACGTTTCAGGCGAGCAACATGAGTCACTTGCGTTCTACTTGATCGCCGGCCATTGCCCAGGAGGCGAGCTACCACATAACAAAGTTCACTCAAACGTTCCAGGACAACGTATGGGCCGGAATAGTGGGACAGGAACTTTTGACACAAGGCCCGCTTGCGTTGTGGTGTCCAAAGAAGCACCAAGTCGCCTTTGGCGAACGAAACAGGCCCGTGACGCTCGTCGTAACGGTCCTTTGAACGGTGTTGCGAGGCCAAAGTACGAAGGCGGGCTATTCGGCGGGCTTCTTCAGCGAGGCACACAGTCTTTGACACAGAATCGTCGTCGTGCAGAATAAAGTTTAAGAAAGTATCGAGAGGGCTGCGCGGTAGCCTTGCATAGAGGAGATAAAATGGGCTGTAGTTCGTGGTTTCATGTTTCGCCGTGTTGTATGCGTAGGTTATGAAGGGCAGCACTTCGTCCCAGTTCTTATGGTTGGAGGAAACATACATGGCAAGCATGTTGGTCAGTGTTCGGTTCGTCCTTTCAACGAGGCCATTGGTCTGTGGATGATACGGTGTGGAGTGACGGAACTCAGAAGTGCACAGACGAAGTAGCTCCTCAACGGCGTCCGCAGTGAACTGGCGACCACGGTCACTGATGATAACACGCGGCGGACCATGACGAAGAACTACGGAACGCAGCAGGAAAAGCGCCACACATGCAACGGTGGAAGAGGGTATGGCTGCAGTTTCTGCGTACCGTGTGAGATGGTCCACGCAAACGATTATCCAACGGTTCTTATTGTTAGATAACGGGAATGGACCCATAAGGTCAATGCCTACTTGCTCGAAAGGTGTACTGGGCGGTGTCAATGGCTGCAGGGGACCTGGTACAGCGGTGGTTGGTCGCTTGTGACGTTGAGGCAGCGGCTTCGACGAAGAACTTGCGGTATAACCTCCGTCTTCGGGTGTAGATTACCCAGCACCTCCACCACAACTGTTACCCCTCCGTTATGTGGTCAAAGCCTCGCCACTACAGAACAAGTTATGTGTTAACTTATAGCAGTAGCCCATTAAAGCTGTCACATGGTGAACACATGCGAGGAGCACCTAAAATAGTCACGAAAACAATGTTTGCACTAGTGCAGGGTGGCAACAGTGCACATGATAATAGGGCCCCTTCTTCTCAGTAAAATTTTCCAAGACACGCAGGAGCAGCACATCACAAACAAATGTTTCTTTACGTAACAATTCATTTTTTTCTTTCATAAGCAACTTTCCCGTCATGTTAGTTGCGTATAAGTTATGTCAACACGCCTTGTCTTAAAAAGTAAGCTGTACTAGTAGCAAGCTGTGATTTTTTTCTCATAAACTGCTCGTAAACCGAAAACCTCATAAGCAGAGATTATTTATAATCTCTGCGTCGAAGCATTTATAAGCGAGGAAACGGGATTCCAGTAAGAAACGGTGAAGAAGCACATGGGTCGCTATTATGCAACTTCAGCAGAAAAGGGGGATCTCACGCACAGGCGCACATGATGATCATGATTATTTCCGAACGTAATATTTCTCATCAGAAGAAGACGCTTATCAAGATTTTCATTTTCGCATTGAGGCAATAAACTCGCATAACTAAATTCTGCCAGCCGGCGCTCAGCAAGCATCAGCACAGGTATTACTGTTGTCGTGGGAGTACCATTTCCTACGTTCATGCGCTCTGTGCACACACGAGGAGCACGCATAATGCGAGTGTAGTTAGCAAGCACGATTACTTACCTTGCGAATGGTACGACCCGGTTGAAAAGCGCTCTCCTAGTTGCCGGTGCTGCGTCGACGATGTCACTCCCAGCCAGCGCCTCCTCTATTTTTCTTAAAATAAAGGAGGCACTGTCCCAGCATACATGCGTATAGATGTTGTGAGACAAAAAGAACCATTGAACAATCTATATCGTACATTATAGTTTAGCATAGAAAGAAATTCTATAATGTATTTTCGAGGTCCTTCAACGTGCATCCAATGCACTATACGAGCGTTTTTACTTTCCGCCTGAAGGCGAGAAGCGACATATCACTGAAGTGGAATGTTTCAGAAGACGTCCCCAGTTGTAAGCCGTATTTCTGCGTATTATGTGGAATAGAGAATTGCGTGGCATCATTTCGCCGTTACTTCGCCTACAAGAAGCACGTGTATCGCTTTCACACAAAGACCGCTGGCATTAGCGCCGATGAGCGTACACCTGACTTCGGCTGTGGTGAAGCAACTGAAGAAAATGCATCGGTAACTGATGTCTCAACTTCATCAGATACAAACAGTGATGACACTGATTCGAACTTTGACTTCATTGTGACAATCAGGGAAGCAGATAGCGATGTTCTACATCAGAATCATGGAAAAGTTGAAGCTACCGTTGAGTACCACAGATGAAATTTTCACCGTTGTGAAAGCCCTCATTTATGATGTCATAGAAGGGATGTTCAAAAAAACTGCAAAGCTCCTAGAGGAAAAAATGTGGCACCGTACACAATAGAAAACCTGGCATGCCAACTGAATGCTGCGGATATTGTTGTCAATATATTTTCCGACTTGACAAGTACTCACATGAGACAAAAAATACATTTCGGAGCACTTTATTTACACTGAAGCTACTCAGATGCCACTGCAGACTGGCAGTTACAAAGACTTTACATGTTATATTTTTATCTCTAAACTGTTAACAAATTTCCTGAAATGCGAGGACTTGCTAGAATGCATTTCGCAGTCCGTGTCAAAATCGAAAGATGTGCTCTATGACTTTGCTGATGGCAATGCATTCAGTCAGTACCGTCAGCTTGCACAGGATGCCACTCATGGCACTATATTTCTGCTTTTGTACACTGATGAGCTGGAGCTTGTAAACCCTCTTGGTGGTGCTGCTGGACGGCACAAAATTTTACCGTTTAACTTTTCTATTTTGAATCTACATCCTCGGCATCGGTCAAAACTCAGTGCCATTCACTTGCTTCTAGTTGTGGAGTACCCGTGTCATGCTACGACATGGCCTGGCCTATGTGCTACTGCCACTCGTGCAGGACCTAAATTTAATACAAAAGAATGGAGAGGGCACTGGCAGTCTGCACTTAATGTTGTGACTATGGCATTCTCGGGAGATAACCTCTCAATGCACCGCTTGGCAGGTCTCCAGTGCTGCTTTAGCAGCGGCACAGTCTGCCATTACTGCTTAGCTCAGCACAGACAATTGCGGATGCTGCATAATTTGGATCACTGTATCGAGAGGACAAGTGCAGCACACAAGAGCCACCTTAAAGCATTCACACTTGACCCAGCTATAAATGGGCCCTTGTACAACATTACAAATATATCGCCATTGCAAGGCCTTGAAGAGTTTGATGTCACTGAACAATTACCTCCTGATGCCATGCATGGCATACTTGAAGGGGGTATTGACTGTGTTCTTCCCCACGTTTTGGAAGGTTTAGTTGCTGACGGAGTGATCCGCAAGCAGGACCTTGGAAAAACATTGTTCTTCAAGTATGGCTTTCATGACAAAAAGGCCATACCTCCTGCCATTAGGGACGCATTTCGTAGTGGCAAAGCCAGCCTTAGGGGCTCAGCAAGCCAAAAATGGTGCCTCTTTCGGCTGCTTCCCCAAATATATGCAGAGTACATTCCTGAAGGCAACCCTCATTGGATGGTGTACTTGGCATTCAGGCATCCCAAAGCCACTGAGAAACCAGCACTCTTCGAAGTTCAGTTTCATGTAGGCGCAAAAAGGCACTTAAAAGCGGATCCTAACGGCATATACTTCTGTTGGCATTTATATGTCACAGGCACCTTCCCTTCAGGATGTTCAATGGCTGGCTTTCGCATCGTTTCTGCACATTGAAAAAATGGACATTTCGCCCCTGTTTTGCTTATTTGTCAAGGTATCACTTCTGAACAATGCTTTGATGCACACATGCCGAAACCTATCTTTTCTTATGGCTGCTGGTGACATTGAACCCGGGTTGGCGAGGTGGAACACATAGAAATGCATGTGGTGCGCTGTTGAGGGCTGTGGTTTGTCATCGCCCTTTTAGGTGCTGCATGCTTTCTATTTATGTGCCATATTGCGTGCATCTTCGAGTGTTACAGATGGATAATGGTCACCATGGTCGATTTTATTTGTAAGGCAAATTACAATAAAGAATTACTATGTATTGATTAGCAGACATCAACTGTGCCACTGTACATATACTAGTTGGCTGTGCATACAATGTTGTAGAAGTGTACTTTCTTGCTTTGTTTTTTTTTTGCTTCTGGAAGAACCATAATGTATTTGATCAGACTATTGTGATGCCTTATTGAAACTGTGGCAGACACCTGCTTATTTCTTACACAGAGTCTTAAAACAGTTTCTTGCTCAGGTAGTGTGTTTTTGTTCATCATAGTATATTTGTTTTACTTTTGTTATATGTTAATTACATTATTTTCGTTTTAATCATTGTAGTGCGATTCTTTAAAAATCATTGGATGGCAGTACTTTTGAATTGCGCAGATTTATTATGTTATTAGCTAGTAAAAGGTGACAGACTCTTAAATGGCAATTTGGGCTCGTTGATAATTTATTACAAGCAGTAGATGTATAGCACAACTATGTATAGGCTTTTAAGGACTGGCACGGCAAAGTAAGGCTGATAATTATGTGGACTAGTGGGAAAGAGGGATTTCATGAAGGAGTAGCTAAAAACTAATTCAGGACAACAACGATTCGAAAGCATTTTTGATGCATAACACCTAATGCTCGTGACATCTGAACATGCAACATCTCACCTGTAAAGCTTGCCAGTTTGGCTGACAACATATTAAGTTTGCTTTCGTTTGAAAGCAATTTTAAATTAAGATAGTGAAGGAGGCAAGAGTAAATAAATGCACACTTTATTACAGCATGGCAAGATTGCTTTATTATCACACACCTTTGCCAGCAATCTCGGTAATTTTTAAGCAATCAAGATTGGTGGCATTCAACAACATTGATGGAAATTCATAAAACAAGTAATTATTGCAAGACATCACAACAAAGCAGCAAACACAACAAAATCCGCAATTGTGTCATTTATGGTTGGCTCTGGCGTCTGTATTTCTTTTCAGAAGCCATGCAGGTTATAGAAGCAATTAAGTCTTTATAGGAGGCGTTGAATTAAGTCGCGTCTTTTGATGTGCTGAACTTCCACTTCGATGATGTACATATAAAGGTCCAGTGCTTGTTCCAGTTAGCCATGTATTCTAAAAGGAATAAAAAATTGAATTGTGAAAACGTCATTCTCAAATGCAGTAACGCATGACACTGAAAAAAGTGGACAGTTTTTTTCAAACCGAATCTGATGTAGCATGGTGCATGAAAAACAAATCAGATCACTTGGCCTTGTTTGTTTTGAACCACGTAAACAACATAGTTAAAATATCTGTAGAATAATATGTTACGATTTGCATAAAAACTTGACAAGAGAATACAATTGCTTTCAAATTCCGCCCCCACCGCAATCGGCCACAGGAACCGGAGTCGAAGCCGCGATCATAAGGAAATAAAGCACCATAGCCACTGCGGCCATAAATTTCAGTGGCGATCGATTTCGGGATACTATCGGTCACTTTCTGCACCGCTTTCATTGCACGTACGCGTTTCCACATATTTGTTTTTTGTTAACGAAACTAAATAGGCACTTTCGCACTAATAATAATCGCACGACAGCCGCATGTACCGCGACAATAAAGAAAAGAAATATCCTTAAGCATTATCCCCTACATGAGCAAGAAGATCTAGATTACCAATACATGTTAAGGTCTTGCTTGCATCTCGGTGCAGTAAATACTGTCTAAAAGGACTGCGTCTAAAACGTATAGCCTATTGCTGAGAGCAATTCGTATGCGCATACCAATGATCGAGAATAAAATAACTTGCCTGTTTTGCGATCAACCTTCCTCCACCGACGTTCATGATATCGCATGCGCATCGTTGCGCGATGAAGTATCCATGCAGCACATTGAAGGCACTCAAACACAGTCAGTGGGTGAAGTGATCGCCTATGGTGCTCGTAGAGATGGAACCGATCGGTCGCAGCCGATGAAATTGCAATGCGCTACACGGGATCATGGCGCAACTCATTTTCAGGTCCCGGGGTGCTCGCGCTAAGGGAGGAAAGTTCCTTCATTCACGATTGCCGCAAGAGGGCGCAGCGCGTGAACCTCGCTCGAAGGAGGAACTTGCTGGCCTGAAGGAGGAACAGAGCCCGTTGCTCCATTCTCACTCCCTTTTTTTTTTTTAGAGTGCAGCCGTAAGCTCTCGAAAGCAGAGGCAAACTACTCGGCAACCGAGAAAGAGTGTCTAGCAGTCATTTGGGCAATATGTAAATTTCGACCCTACCTCTACGGTAGACCATTCGGAGCAGTCAGTGATCACCATTCGCTTTGCTGGCTGGCGAATCTCAAGGATCCATCCGGACGACTAGCAAGATGGAGCCTTAGGCTGCAAGAGTACGATATTACTGTCGTATACCGATCCGGGAGGAAACAGCGATGCCGACTGCTTGTCACGCACACCAGTCGAGACAACTGTGTCAGAAGAAGATGATTTCCCGTTCCTTGGCATTGTTGGCGTGTCACAAATCGCTCAACAACAACGAGCTGACCCGGAATTGCAACCACTTATACAGCGCCTGGAGGGACTCGACGTTCAACTCCCGCGTATTTTCTCTGAAGGGCTATCCTCGTTCTGTCTGCGAGGAAGTGTCCTCTACAAGAGAGACTTTCGAGAACAGCGAGACAAAGTTTTTACTTGTACCCACAGCTATGCGAGAAGAAATTTTGCGTGCATGTCACGATGAACCCTCATCTGGATGCATGGGCGTGAGCCGTACATTCACCA
Source organism: Dermacentor silvarum (assembly GCF_013339745.2). Classification (NCBI taxonomy): domain Eukaryota; kingdom Metazoa; phylum Arthropoda; class Arachnida; order Ixodida; family Ixodidae; genus Dermacentor; species Dermacentor silvarum. Next base: position 102,031,486 of record NC_051155.1, on the reverse strand, counting down.
GGATTCGTCTGAAGTACTACTGGCCTAAATTATTAGCATCCGTGCAGCACTATGTCAAGACTTGTCGCGAGTGTCAAAGGCGCAAGACTCCGCCCGTAAAACCGGCAGGCCTCCTCCAGCCAATCGAGCCACCAAAAGCCCCATTCCAACAAGTCGGTATGGACCTCCTGGGACCCTTTCCAACATCATCTTTAGGCAAAAATTGGATAGTTTGTGGCCACGGACTATCTGACCCGTTACGCAGAAACTGATTCTCTGTACATGCAACGGCTGGTCGAAGTTGCAGGAAACACTAATCCATCGATTATGGCTTGGGTGGCGTACACTCGCAAATACCTTCACAAGATTGGACGAGAACGAGACCCTGATTGTAGCGTCTGTCACACTCCCGAGACAATAGAAACATACTTTGCGTGTGCCCTCAATATGCGACCGAGCGAAGGACACTAAAACGTAGTGTTGACTCTTTGGACTCCCGCCCCTTTCGGAAGCCAAGATTTTAGGCGCATGGGAAGCGTGATCATTCCCAGCGCACCATAAGATCACTTCTGAACTTTATGTGTGAGACGGGCTTAGACGGTCGTCTCTAGGACCTGTGCAGTGTGCAGTGCGCGAAATGTGTTTGTGCGATGACGTTCTGTGCGGACAACACTACTCCTGCGTGTAGTGTGTGAAAAGTGCACAACCGCGTATTGGACAACGTGTGTAAATAGTAGCTCCTTGTACGATATCATAATCACCTGTCACCTACCTCTCTCTGTATCACCACTTCCCCTTACCCAGTAGTGCAACGTCTGTCGAAGTTGCAAAATTCTTTTTCAACAATATGGTGCTCAGGCATGGCGCTCCCCCAGTTGTTATTACCGATCGTGGAACAGCCTTTACTGCGGACCTAATGAAATGCTTGTTGCAAATGACACATACTGATCACAGGAGAACTACGGCGTACCACCCTCAGACAAACGGCTTAACTGAACGCCTCAACAGAACACTGGCTGACATGCTTTCGATGTATGTCGATGTGGAACATAGGCTGTGGGACGAAATTTTGCCATACATCACCTTCGCATATAATACCGCCGTTCAAGAAACAACACGAGTTGCCCCATCTGAACTTGTTTTCGGCCGAGCAGTAACCACAACTTTGGATGCTATGTTGCCGTTAGACGAAGAAAACAATATCTCATCTGACCTATATGATTTCTTGCAAAGAGCCGAGGAGGCACGACAGATGGCAAGGTACCGAATACGCCGCCAACAACGCAAAAACTCCTGCCGGCACAACCAGCGCCATAGTGAAGCGTATTATCAGCCCGGTGAGAAGGTGTGGGTATGGACCCCAGTGCGATGCCGTGGACTGTCCGAAAAGCTTCTCTGCCGTTACTTCGGCCCTTACGAAATACTTCGTCGTATAAGCGACGTCACTTACGAAGTGAAATCCACTGGACACGAGAGCTCAAGACGGCGCAACCCCACGGAAGTTGTACATATTGTCCGCATGAAACCCTACCACGAGAGATGAAAAAAAAAAAGTGAGAGCTCACAGGAACTACTACTTTCTCTCACGCATCGGGCCGATGCGTTAAGGAGGGGGATAATGCCGCGACAACTTGGTCGCGTCCACATGTGGACGCGGATAATGCCGCGTCCGCATTCAAGTTGCGCGCTCTTCGTATTGGACACTGTGCACGCCGTACCGTGGTGTTGTTCAGCAACAACAGGCAGCGATCTTCGTGGCACGAGCACCCTGTTGGACCCGGCTCGCATGCGCCACGCGTACGAGGCAGCACTCGAGAATAAAGAAGACGGTTGGACGCCAGTTTTAGAGCGCGACTGCCGGGCATTCTTCACGACCACAGTGACTTTTAGTCGTGGGCACAGGTTCGCCCTTAATAAATATCGTTGTTTTGTTAACCTGTGTTCCTCAACATCGTTACAATATATTTAAAGTCTGAATTTCATTATTGACGTAGCCTAACTACATCGTTAATTTTCTTGCATCTTTTAGAGTGTTTGCAAACTTGCGAAGAGTATTCAGCAGGCTTGTCACCCCGAGCCATGGCATATCCCTCATAGTGGGTATCAGCCATATGTTCAGAGGACAACAACATCCGGCGGCTTCTTGGCCAATCCACGCTATTCGATAAGCGTCATGGAGCGATGGAACAAACAAACAAAAAAGGTTCACCAGGAGCGCTGGGTCAGTAATGAATGAGCTAGTGCTCAATAAAATGTGACCGCACTCAATGGTTAATACATCACTGTTAGAGCAGCGAAACTAAACACTGCACATAGGCTTACCTCAAGCGAGTCTCTGAACATAGTGATTAACAAATTGCTAAAACTGAGCTAAACACAGAGGCGTGTTTATGAAAACGCATACCTTGTCAACTTATAAAAAAAACGTATCGCATTAGTTGCTGTACATCCTACCTAAAGAGTGGAGTAGACCACGCAAACTGAAAAGGCACTGCTCTCGATAACCGCATCCAAGGTTCTGGGCTTCAAAAATACTTTAGGCTACTTCACACCGCCAAGACTTAGAACAATTACCAAAGATTACCCTTTCGGCGAAACAAACCTCCGTGGCTCTGCGCACAATTATCTCAGGCGCTAATCCCACGCAAACGCCTCCTTTGCGCCAAATAAGGCACATGGGCAACTCGGAGAACGAGCTCGAAGATTACCTTACTGGTGCGCCTTCTGACAAGCGCTTTTCTTGCACGCAGTACCACGCATATTGCAATAGAGGTGCCAATAGAGGGACTTTGTGGGGACTTCCCATTTTTAAAGAAACATCAAAATTCGACTTTTTTCCGTGCGTGTGCCTACTTTCTTCATTTGGTTTTTTTGGTCTACTCAAGTAATCTGAAGCGCGATTTTAATTTCGCATCGGACTGCCCAGGCAAACTTGAACGCCGCATTGAAAGACGCTGAAGAAGAAGAAGAAGCTCATCAAATAGCAACGCCGCCAAGGACGCCGCAGTTTTGCCTCCTCTTTACAACGACAATGTTGACGTCCAAAACCGACATCAAGCATTTAGGAACATTGCACCATCCTGCAGCTGGTCGTCGTCCACCCGTTTTGTGTGAGAGTGCTTCGCGACCCAAGGGATCTGATCCCACGCGCCACGCACTGAATAATACATCGTCCAAGTGTGCTGCTACCCTCTTCTGCTGCCCGGTGATCGCTGGTGTGGCCACTGGTATCGCCATCTTCCTCCAGTACTTCAAAGCGCCGACAGACACGGACAACACCAACACAGCACTTCGCTCTCACAGCAGAACCATGGACGCATTGCTCCAGATGCTATGGTTGACGGGCAACAGCACCCTCGATCCCTGCAAGAACTTCCATCAGTACGCCTGCTACAATTTCATCAGAGTACACGTAGCAAGTCCGTACTTCAACGATCTACAAAAGGCAAGTCACGTCTTGCAAGGCCTGTCCACTAACGAAGCCGCACGAGCTCTGTCCACCTACTACAGAAGCTGCCTTTTAACTGAGCGGGACGTCGTAAGCCTCGTTAAGCAAGCTGTCCGAGCACTCCTGGAAGTACTGTACGTTTCCGCGGACATGACGCCACTCCATATGTTCATCCTGATTCTAAAGCTAAACCTGGTATACGGTATCTATACGGACCCAATAATTTACCAGAGGTTTCAGACAAAACAGCCGGATATCGTGAACCTTATAAGGGAGCGTGAAAGCCGGTTTGACACAAGGAATCTGGATGGGGCGCAAGATCTCTTCCTTGTAGTTGATGAACACAATATATGTGCCCCGAATCTCGATAGACTGACGATAGAGAGTATGTACGTTGAAGGTCTCGTAGAACTTCGAGCAGCATTCAACGCAAATGTCAATTTCATTCAGCTCAAGAACTTGGTTGAAAATCTTTGCAGTGTCACGAATACAGATCTGGTCATTGAATCCAACGTCACCGTTTTGGGAAGTATCGTGCAAGGTGTATCACCGAGGTTGTGGAAGGATATTGTGGAAGAGTTCACAGGGACGCCGCTGAGTCAAGTGATCTTGCATTCTTCTATCGACGTTCTCAAGCACCGATTCGCTCTTCTGACAAACAGAAGCATTCAGCCGGTGACAACAGCGCTGGTTCTGCTTCATGCAGGCTTCGCGCTCGCACTGGATAACACGACAGGAAAAGAAGGATACGGAAATCACATCGAATTGTGTACGTTATCCTCGTATGACCTCTACCCACTTTGGATTCTGAGCAACATGTTATCATTCGCCCCTAAAACGGAACACAATGAAGTTATTATGCGCGTTTTCAACTCTCTGGTAGACACAATCGACACTGAATTGGAAGAAACGCATGAGATCAACCTCCGCGTGCCTGTCAGGCATTTGCTGAAGAAAATTAAGCTGGTTCTTCCGTCTCATATTTACCCACTTGACTTGGCTATTCCGAGACTAGGCAGCAACTTTCTCGCCAATATCCTAAAATTAAGACAGCATAGACTTGATTTGTGGAGTTACAGGGCTCCTTCTGGGATTCCGCAGCGAATTGCGATGCATTTTGACACGGGGCGCGCAGTGCAGTCGGGGTGCTTCATAGTCATTCCACTCCTGGCGTACAGTGCCGTTTCACTGGATCGAACGATGACTGTACTCCCAATGGCGGGGTTAGGTTTCATGCTAGCGGACAACCTATGGAACGTTGTGCTCAATACAAACTGGACTCACCTGCGCGACCCTACCATGGAGAATTTATTCTGCACAGGCAAGGCCGATATCAACTTAACCGACCGCAAGGAGCATATCATCAAGCACCCCCTACATGCCCTCCGCTCGACCGTTCGTGCTCTTAGGACGGCCGGTTGGCACAAGAAACAAATATACTGGACGCACTGGCGCACATCGCTGAGTGAAATTTTTTATCGCTTGCTTCTAGTGTTTTATTACTGCGGACATACCGTGCGTGATGGTCTATCTCCTCAAGAAGAGGTTGCCTCTATTCTGTCTCAAAGTGCTGACTTTATCGAATCGTTTGGATGCTAACGCGGGCTGTTCAGAACTACAACAAATAAGATATTTACAATGAACGCAAGAGCTTTATGCTTAAGATTGATATTTAGTCTCTGCAGAAAAGCAAACGAAGTAAGACGTATATTAACACTAAAGAAATGACCAAGATCAGTAATAAAGAACATTGTGTCTGCAGAATAAACGTTTGTGACTTTGCCTACAATTAGATTTCATGTTGGGGTCGGACTCTGGAGTCCTGTGTCACTAGCCTACGCTTTCGGAGTGTCTCCGATGTGAATAGTTTGCCTGCACTACCGGGGTTTCACTAAAAGGCTAAGCCGGCCCACGCCGTCGGCCGTTATTCCATGTGTGCTATAACGTAAAATGATTCCAAACTGTTTTGATCCCAATTTCTGCAATCAGCCTCCACGATCAGTGGTCACAACATTTTCGGGCCACTCCCAACTTCGCCTGTCTGTCACGCGACGTCACGAAAACTGCGATAGCTCCCCATTTTATATAACGTGTACACACTAATTATGCATGATTAAACCGCACAAAAGAAAAATAATCATTCCTGATTCGACGCCTTTTCACCATTAGCCTTCTGCTATTGGTCCACTGTTTTCTGGCTACGCCCACTTTGCCTGTTTGTCACGCGACCTCACAAAACCGCGAAACCTCACCACGTAAACGTGACGTGTACGCGAAAAAAATGCCTTAATATGCCGAACAAAACTTAAAATGTTTCTGAATAGCCACAGACAGCCCCGTCCCGAAAGGAGTAGAAGATGGCTGCCCGCCGATCGCTCAGGCCCTCGCTACTCGCCTCTGCTGGTGAGCATGTATTTATTTGCGCATGATAAACCTTTTTGCGTGGCAGTAAAATGTTATCGAGCCATTTGGCATGCATACGACATCGCTCTGCCAACGCTTCCTTGCTGAGGATCCGTTTTACCGGCATTCTCATCCTTCCGTTGCACGCCACCGCGATTTTCGACCAGCCACCGCAAGCTAATAAGTCGAAGCGGACTAATCGGAGAAGCCTGCATCACCCTCTTCATGCGGTTATCTATTTTCACTGTGCTGGCTCAGACCCATTGAAACCCTCTCCACTAGAGCGTGCTCCTCGCCTCTTGTCAGCCAATTAGATAACACAAACTGCTGAGGGTAGACAATGTTATTGGTTTTGAAAGCGAACAAAGGTGACCTCCTATAAACGAGGCGAGTTTTTGATTGGGTTGTTCAGACAACGCTGCGGGTCACCGCCCGATGCTTGCGTCGGTGGTTACGTAAATTTGACGTCAGGAGTTTGTAATGAAAACAGTTTGGAATCATTTTACGTTATAGCGCCCCATGCCAAGAGTTGCTTGTTAAAAGTGGTAACGGCAACACGCTGGTTCGCAATTGTGGTTGGCTTGGGCAGCTCGCACAGGTATTAAGCGACTACTTGAGCACATTTTTAGTGGAATTTCCCGCGGAGGTCATCAATTACATGCCACATTTGTAATGACATGTATGTAATGACATAAGTGGTATCAATTGCACCATGTCGTCGTAGTCGTTTCTTTAACTCAATGTAACCACGATTTGGATAAAATGCATGCGTAAATTAACATGGATGGCATGAAATAAATGATATGACATGAATGACATGCGTATCGCTACCCGAATGAGATGGATTTCATGGCTTGTCATGAGCGTCATGACATGAGCGACAAAACATAAAAGCGCATGTCATGTTGTGACATTAACGACACCCCATACTTGTCATAGCATGTATGTAATCACATAATTGGTATGAATGAAATGACGCTGTCATGGTCGTTCTTCTAACTCAATATACACCTGGATATGAATGACATGACAAGCGTGCATGACCTGACATGAATATTATTACGATATCATTGAGGGATGCTCAAGAGACGAGCCACCACGAGAACGATGGTGAAGTGTGTCTGGGATCTTGGCGCGAGCGAGTATCGGCCTGGCTGTCTGGCTACTGTAAATAGCCTCTTTCGTCTGTGTCTTTCCATACGTAACCATATCAACACATGAATGACATGCGTGTCATGACATGGATGACATAAATTGCATGACGTGACATTATAGACAATCCATGCATGAGTATGTAATTCTTGTCATGTCATGCACGCATGTCTAGCCACACAAATCCTGATACATACCCAGTTAAAAAATGACCCCGATGCCTTCACCTCACGGCATATATGTCATTCACGACAATCACATCATGGCATCTATGTCATGTCATTTTAGTCATGTCCCGGATATCTTGATATATACCTTGTTAGAAAGTGAAAGTGGCATGAATGACAATCATGTCATGACATGAAGAACATAAATCAAATTAATATAATGGCCTAATTGACGTGACATGTATTTATTTATCTGGACATATTCTGGATATGCATATCACGACATGCATGTGTTATATTAATGACATATCATGCCATGTATGTCATAAAATGACTGGCATGGATAACATAGTCTGTATGTCAAACAACATGATTCCCATGAATGTCATGAATGCATGACAAAAATGAGATAACTTTACGACACGGATGCATGCATGCACGGCATGACATGACAAGGACTTATGCCGACACAGTGGATCAAGTTATTTACTAACTTGGGCCAATGACTGAATGATCGTGTTCGCGATGCCCTGATGGTCGCTGCATCGTCATTTTAGCTTCTTCGCCTCCGATTCTCGCCTGCCATCTGTGCTCGAGCCAGGTGGCCCGCGTAAAGATGACACGCGTAAGAGGATCCCGGCATCTCGGCAGCAGTACACCGGGGGATGGCTGCATCCGTTCAAACAGCGATTTAAGAGCAAGTTTGCCACGAGCGCTGATTTCCGAGCCCCGGTACGTACGCAACGCGCCGCGTCCTCGTTCCTTCCAAAGTCCGTACCCGACTTTCACGGGTTCTGCTTCTTGCCCTGTTCTGTTCTGTTCATGCCCTGTTCTTGTCGTTACCAGGCCGCTTAATCAATCATCGATGCTTGCTCTTTGCCGGTGCGCATAGTGTCCGAGCACGACAACGCTGCATCGAATTGCACTATGACAGGGTCATCACGGCTCAGCCAAGGTGAGAAGCTGTGCTGCACCCCTAGTCTGAGGTTATAAAAGGACGTAGGCTTCAAGTTGTGCTACAGTATCGCCGTCAAGTCACCTGTTTTTGGCATGTAAGTCATGCCACATACTGCCGTCAGTGAGCATTTAGTTTCTGCATTTCTTACCCATCTCTCAACTCCATGCCGCTTGTTCACATCAATTGCATCGTTCGTAGAAATCATGTAATCGTCTTTACCATCCTCGTCGTCTCGTTGCTGTCGTCACGCACACACGCATTCGCGTTAATTCTAGTTCACTGTACTCGCGTCACATACGAATACCGTATATACACAAACACAATGGTAGGTATCACTTTGTGCAACCACAAACAATACTGCATAGCCACCTACCCATAGTGTGTGGAATCTTCACAATTTTATTAATTTTTCATTTAATTTTCTAAACAAGGCATGCCTAGGTCCACAAAGCATCTATTGTATATGTACTGGTAGCTTATTGTAGATGGCAGAGTTTGTTAAAGCGAAACTTTCTTTGCCACTTCTTCCGACATTCCGGGCGCTGCTGCTGTGGACTAGCTCGCGCGTGCCGCTGAGTTTCTTGCAACACCCCCAGATGGCGCTCGCCTCCGCGCAACCCGCACGGCAGCATTTCACAATTTGTGCGTGTGTCACTTGCTGTGCTTGCCTTCCTATGCGACAAAAATGCAGGTGCTGGGCTTTGGAGGTCACGTGCTGGGCTCTGATAGGGTAAACGTTACAATCGTCAATAGCCTGACGAGAGCGCTTGGAGCTGATGTTGATGTTCGCGTAATATTTACTAGTATCTTCCCGTGCGTACATTTTCCTGTTTTTAGTTTTAGGTTGTCGAGTAATTCTTTGTTATGGTGACAGGCAGCGCCTTGAATCAATATCAACTCGCCAATTTTACGTTATTTCGAGTAATACTGCTTTTATTATGTTATGGATATCGTTGATGTAAGCGTATACCCCCGTCACTCAGTGCCTTCCTGAAGGCATGTAAGGTATTCATATATATATGTATATATAAAAGATGCCGTATTATGTATACATACATTCAGCAAAGGGATTGCAATATTTTTGTTCGTTGTAATTAACATAATCTTTTTGGTAATGACTGCTTGGGCGGCAACTACATATTAAACGAATAAATAAGTGCATAGTTTATCATTTCACGCTTGGTGCACAATTTCTCGCTCCATCCTGCCATGAGACTGATGCACGCAGCAGGTAATCGAAAATTCCCTTAATTTTCTGCTGAAGTACATATTAAAGAACACACCACCATTTTGGAGACTCAATTGCATTTTCGCTCAAGCATTTTCCATGGTTAGGCGAAACATGGGGCGCACTCTAAACGAGGGGAGACACAGCGTGCTGTAAGCGAAATTAACGAAGGTGCCTTTCCCGGTATAAAAGCACCCAAATAAATGAATAGGTGTAGCTAGAACACGAACATGAAGCAAGCGAGACCGGTTGTACAGCCAGATGACAGCGTAGTTCAATGCGGGGAGCTGCAACATTTATTACCCAGAGAATTTCCTCACTTGGGGACCACGCGCTGCTGGCTGAATTCGCCGGCAGGGGTCACCGAGTCCGGCCGAGTTCGGCACGGTTTGTCGTAGCAAAGAACGCCCGCTTTCCACGACCTGTGTTACAGGTGGTGGAGCGCAGGGTCTTGTGTACGTTTCATGCCCTGTTTGAGACCGAAAAACTAGCGCATTTATTCGAATATAGGCAGACCTTTTTTTTTCGAAAATACTACCCAAAATGAGACATCGAGACAATGAGACATCGGACGTGACGGAAGAGTCTCGACTTACATTCGTGAACAAAGCTAGCAAAAGCGCCAAGCTAGCGGTACGTTTGCACGCCCGCCATAAAGCTAGTCTGGAGACTATGAAGATTGCCTGTATAGGGACCCTGAAATGATTTTGACGATATTAAGTATTATCTACAAACGTACTGAGTCAGGGTAGGTGCTTCTGATCATTAGGTACAAATTTAGGCACTCCGCGTAAAGCCTGCAATTTTTATAAGGTTTATTATAAGGTTATTACATAGGGGCGCGGCGCCACTCCCCTGTGTTTTCAGCCGGCCCCTCTCAATTCATGTAGTTATCCCAATTGACGTCAGTTGTGCGAGCTATCTAATTGGCGACCCAGGTGACATCATAGATAAATTTTTTGACTTTATGGTGAACTTTTGTGGTTCCTAATAGTTCGAATGTGGGTTAAATGATTTTATTGCAGCAAAATATAGCTCAAGGTGGTCCTGACTGAGCTTGGAAGTCGGAAGATATGCCAATAGGCCATTTTCTGTAACCAAGTGGTTGTATGGATGGTTGTCTAAGCACACCACAAAGCAAATGAAGCCTGTCTTTTGGTTGGTCCCTGTCATTAGTTTACCAGCTGGAGACTCCCTAAGCGAGCAAAAGTAGGCCTTCAGTTGTTCGACATACGCAGTGACACGAGCCACATTTTCAGGACACAGCGGCTTTTTCCATCTTTCTTGCCTTGGATGTCTTGAATTTAAAATGCCAAATGCATTGTTGACATGTCTGATCTACTCTTCTGTTGGCAAGGAATTTGAAAATTTTGGAATTTTCCGAGCTCTGCCTTCACTAAGAGCATCTGCTACCGATTGACTAAATGTCTGAGCCGCCAATGAGACTTTTATGGGCTGGTTTTTCCAAATAACATGTGCCTGTCTAAGTCAGTTTGCCAAACGTAGGCCCTCTGTGTACTGGATTTCATGCAGCTCATCAATGTGTTTCCACAATGTGGACTGTTTGTTTGGATCGACAATAGCCCTTTTATCACACAGGGTGTTCTGCAGCCGGTTCTACATGTGACAGGGATCCAACATGACAAAGACAAGCTTTCTTTGTCGCTGGATGCAGAAAAGAAGCATCCAGCCCAGTCAGGTCCATCTTGCAGCCAATGCTGCACAGCATTGACAAATTCGCTGCAGCGCCATCACAAGTCAAACTCACAATGTGTGCACCTTTTTCGTGAGCGCAGCTAGCAGCTTGCAGCACCAAATTGCACCTCTGCTCCCCACCAACGCCATGCACTAGAAAGTAGCCAATCGGAAGCTTCCATCTGTCATTGATTGCAACAAGTATTAAAACAAATTCATCTATGGCAACTGCAAAGCTGTCATCATTGACATCAATGGCCATGTCATCATATCCATAGAATCTTTTTCCAATCCACTTCACGTGTCTCCGAATGGCCATCTCATCTACAACCCGATTACATAATGTGGAGTGACCGTGTTGTGAATGTTGCTTTACCTTCATACACAATCCAGTCAGTGCCTCTTTTGAAAAGCCAACAGCCTCATCAATGGGTTGATACCACATTCACAGTATCTTTGGATGCAGCTGGCATGTGTCAAAAACAGCTCATACATATCGGTATGCTCTAGGGGAATAAAAATGCAATGTCAATGCAAATGTCCTAAGCTCTGGCGAGTAAGTGGGTGACACTGCTGCACCAGACTTACGTGCCAGTTGACGCATAAGCAAGTGTTTTTGTGCCCCACCAAGACTCAGCAACTTGGCGACATCCTCATTTCCGAGAATGCGATTGTCAGATAAATCTTCCATGTCATCTTGGAGATGAGCAACGTTTTGCAAAAGCCGGTGACGGGATTGCTGTAGTCATGATCTTCTGCTTGGTCGAAGTTTGCAATTGTGAGTAACGCCTTACTTCATGCCTCAGAAAGAACTTTTCAGGCGTGTGTACTGCTGGCTGTGGCTGCAAAATATCACACGCACGAAAAAACAGGTGTATGAGCAACCAGCATGATACAAATCACATACCCAGAACATAGGACTTGATTGTTGTAGCATACACTGTTATGCAAGGCATGAAGAATATATTGCTAAATTTTAGGTCCATTACCTTGCTCACGACGGTCACCATTCACATTTTTGTGAACTTAAAAACTTTAAGGGCACCAAACTGCCATCCACACGAGCTTGCTAGTGCCACTTAATTTTGTTTGTTTATTTTTTATTTGCAAATACTGCAGGCCCATCTGGGCCCAGGCAGAAAAGGTAAAAGTACAAAACAACTAACACAGAACAGGCCAATGTAGCATAGCTCAACGCGGAATGGTTCACAGCAGCCTTTTAGTTTGAGTGTATAAAATATACTTGGCTCATACTCCTACACAAAAGACCACTTTTGTCTGCATTTATCACGGCTCATCATGACTGATCGAACAAATATAGAGCGAAGAAAATTGTGAAAAACCTGTTAGCCTTCTAGTTAATTGTGTCATTTGAATGGAAAAGAGAAATTGAAAGATTACTTGTCGCCAATTGATGTTTAATGCAAACTCTGAAAAAACACATACCGCTGTGGGCGAATATGAATGTTTCAACTTTTAATTAGATGGTTGCCATGATCATAAATGTTAGTGTCCACGTGTAGTTCATTGAGTGACATTTATTATGCTTCAGCTTTCATGCCATGAAAATGAATGCTACTTCATTTGCAGTTACCTAAGGAAACAAGTATGTAAAATTGTAGTGGGCGAGTATTATCCTTACCATAATATGCCTTGCTGTTCCAGGGGTCGCTTGGTTGTGCGTAAGCAGTGCTGCAGAAGCTTCACCATTGAGCGTGCTGTTACGCCTTGGACTGGGATACGGAGCAAAATACATCACGTGCAATGATGAGGGACTGTTTACTGCAACATAGCTTGAAATTGCTGACCGTGCAAACAAAATACAAGATGCACAGTTGAAGCTAAAACCCAGGAGTAATAGCAAGACCATTGGCTTGATTTAAAATTTAAGCACAATAATGACCATCAAGCAGTACATTGTTAGGGAGATCCGTGGCTGTGGCTATGTACTTGCTTTTGTCATTGTTTACAATCAAATTTGAACAAACAACTCATGCAGTATGCTTGTCAACTGTGTCAAAAAAGGGCTGTAATGTAGCTGATAATACGTTGAACAGTTCTGTCTTCAATCTGAGCATTACTACTAAATCTTTTAAATTTGTCGAAGACATCTTACAAAAAACTGTATGACAAAGCGTCATATGCATTCCTGAAACTGCAATAATTGCTTTAAAGGTGAAATCCAAAATATGTTGTTACAAGCACGGGAAAAGGGGTTTATTTAGATGTGCGAGAGCAGGAACAGCAGGCTACGAACAGCAAGAATGGCCGCTGCACAGTCGTCGTTTTCCTCTTCCTTTCTCCTTTTTATCCGCACGTCCCTTTTACGCGCTTTCACGCAACATACCTCTCCTCGCAGGCAAAGCCCACTAGGCGAGTCAACTGGCTTGTCGTGGCGTGCATGATTTCAACCTGGCGACATGCGCGACTTGTGTCTTAGCAGAGCGTCGACCAGTGTTCGTGAGGCGCGCGAGAGTGTAGTTCACGTCGCTGATCTTCTCGATCACAACATACGGTCCCTCGTAGTTAGCCAGCAGCTCTTGGCACAAACCACGCTTCCTTGTGGGAGTCCAAAGCCAAACGAGATCACCAGGGTGATGTGTAACAGGCCGATGTCGTGTGTCATGGCGTGCTTTGGAGTTTTCTTGCGATGCCAAAGTCCGCAGACGCGCAAGTCGCCGAGCCTCTTTAGCGAGGCATAGCGTATCGGCGACCGCAGGATTGTCGTGGTGGTAAAACGAGAGGACAATGTCGAGCGTATACAGGGGTGGGCAAGCATATAGAAGGAAGAAGGAGCTGTAGCCGGTTGTCTCATATTTGGCGGTGTTGTATGCGTAAGTAATAAACGGTACAACTTCATGCCAATTCTTATGATCGGACACAACATACGTAGAAAGCATATTCTTGATCGTTCGATTAGTGCGCTCAGTGAGGCCGTTCGTTTGCAGATGATACGGCGTCGACTGCCTCAGGTGCGAGTCACATAAACGTAGAAGCTCTTCCACGATATCCGCTGTGAATTGACGTCCCCGGTCACTTATATTAACACAAGGCGGTCCATGTTGCAGAACAATAACGTGATGTAAGAAGAGCGACACTTCGGTGGCCGTGGCTGATGGTATAGCCGCCGTCTCGCAGTAGCGCGTGAAATAGTCGGCGCATACCATTATCCAGCGGTTCCCCTTGGATGACTGAGGGAAAGGGCCTAACAAATCAATTCCAACTTGCTGAAAGAGAAAGCTGGTAGGGGGTACAGGTTGAAGGAGGTTGAAGGGATGGGCCACTGGTTGGACGTTTCCGACGTTGGCACTGTATGCAGCTGGCGACATGCAACTCAACCGAATGTCGCATCCGGAGCCAGTAAAAGCGTTCTTCAATGCGATAAAGGGTGCTCACAGTGCCTAAGTGACCGGAGGTAGGGTCATCGTGCATAGCCTGAAGGATTGCTGACCGGAGACGCTCCGGCACCACTAGAAGGAAGCATGCACCCGTGCTTGAGTAGTTCCTTTTCACGTACACAGTAGCTGCTTGTTGCAGTAAAACGGGCAGAAGTGAAGAATGGCTCCAGTTTGGTGTCTGTCCGTTGTTCTGCTTTGAACGCATCGATATCAGGAAAAGCGGGTGTCACCGAGGCAACGAGATGATCAAAATCGTCTGCGTCACAGTCCGTCGTGGTAAGCGGCATACAGGAAAGACAGTCTGCGTCAGCATGTTTTCGGCCACTCTTGTAGGACACTGTGAAGTTATAACCCTGCACCCTCAAAGCCCAGCGCGCAAGGCGACCACAAGGGTCGTGAAGGTTCACGAGCCAGCACAGGGAATGGTGGTCTGTGAAGACTAGGAGTTGGTGTCCGTACAAGAGCGAAATCGCTGAAGCGCAAAGATTACAGGGAGGCATTCTTGCTATGTCACCGTGTAATTGCGTTCAGGTTTGCTTCATGAGCGACTTGCACAAGCAATCACGGGCTGACGGTCGTCATAGCATTGGACCAGGACGGCACCCAGACCAACGCCAGTAGCATCTGTGTGGACTTCTTTCGGCGCAGTAGGATTGAAGTGGCGAAGGATAGGTCAGGAGGTCAGCAGGAACTTCAACTGACGAAATGCAGAATCGCACTCGGGTGTCCACTCAAACCGTGCGTCTTTATGTAGCAGATTTGTCAGAGGATAGGCGACGTCAGCAAAACCAGGAATGAACCGGTGAAAGTAAGAGCAAAGTCCCAAAAAACTACGAAGTTACTTCACTGACTGCGGTGACTAAATGCCTCAACCGCTGCCGTCTTGAGTGGATCACGCCGGATACCGTCTTTGTCAACAAGATGACCCAGCACGAGCGTTTGACGGTCACCAAAGTTACATTTCTTGGAGTTCAGAACCAGGCCAGCGTTTTTGATGCAGTCGAGCACAATATCCAGGCGCGTATTGTGCTCATTGAATGTGCGCCCGAATATAATAACGTCGTCAAGATGTTCGAGACTCGGAATACACATGTTCCTCTTTAACCCACGCAGAATGGTGTCCATAAACCCTTCAAAGGTTGATGGAGCGTTGCACAACCCAAATGACATCACATTGAATTCGAAAAATCCATCCGGGGTTATGAAGGCTGTTTTCTCCTTGTCTGCCGGGTGCATCGGGATTTGCCAATATCCTGAGCGCAGGTTCACTGAGGAAAAATAAGAAGCCGAATGAAGGCAATCAATTGCATCGTCAATACGGGGCAGCGGATAGACATCCTTCTTAGTTACGGCGTTTAATCTTCGATAATCGACACAAAATCTCCAGTTGCCGTCTTTCTTTCTGACGAGTATGACTGGAGCTGTCCAAGGATGTATCGGGAAGCATTGCGCATTCACACGGACAAACGCAGGAAAAAAGAGACGTAAACGGATAGAGCGCATTTAGCGCACACAGAGCGGATTTACGTCTTTTTCCTGTGTTTGTCCGTGTGTATGCGCGACGCTTCCCGATACAGCTATGCACCAACTCGCCCAGCAAGAAGTTCTTCTAAACTGCCCAAGGACTCGAGGGCTCTTGTATTATCCCATTTTTCATGATGTCACTCACTTGTTCCCCGATTATCTTGCGCTCGTTAGGCGAGACGCGATAAGACCATACTATCGATCGGGCGCCCAGATCTCGTATCGATAGTATGGCGTGTTCGAGACTCGGGAATCGAGAACGCTTTGTCCGGCTGTGCAAAGCCAAACACTGACAGATGCTTAGAAAGCGTATCCACCAAGATATGGTGCTCCCTTGTGCTGATCGACTTGTTTATCATAGAAGCTTTTTTGTCCGAGACGTGGCGAAGGTCAGCAGGTTCACACGGTGGGTCTGTTAGTACGGCTATGGACGAAGACGTGTATTTTGTAAAGTAGGCGAGTTTCAAGCCGTCTGGAAGCAGACGGGTTCCGCCGAGCAGTTGGTCGTCCACAAGCCAGCACGCCCGTTGCCGATGGATACCACACAATGAGGAACAAAAACGTTCTTCTTCACACAATTTAGATGCATTGGCTCTACGGGGGCATCGAAACTGTCTGGAACTTCACCGCGACCTACAACCGGCACGCACACAGAGGTGGACGCAGGCACAAGAGTATCTGCAGATACACAAAGTTCACCTTGACTGCAAGTCTCCTCTAAGAGCCCGGACGAAACATGGCCACCGACGAAAACTTACCCCGTGCGACTATCGATGGTCGCACCACACTGTCGCAAGAAGTCGATGCCCAAAATCACTTCGTGCGTCGATCGGGGAATAATTACAAAATCTGTCGCGAAAACTCCACCAGCCAAGGATACTTCAGCAGCGCACGCACAAACAGGGCGCAACGACTCGCCGCTCACTCCACAAAACGTTGCAGCCTGGTCCCACCGAAATACAACTTTGCGCCCCAACCGACCTTTAAAACCGAGACTCATTACGGATACAGTTGCTCCGGTATCCACTAAAGCCATTGTAGAGACACCATCTACAAGTACACGCACCTTGTTCCTAATCATAGCAAATGCAGGGGGTATTTCTGTCGATAGCACTGTGTCGAGCGACCTCATCCCTATCGGCCACGCTAGCTAGTTTTCCGGTTGAGAAGACGAGGTGGAGCAGCGCACTGGCAATGGAGATTGGCATAAACGATGTGCACGAGAGGATGGTGGTGGCGTCAAACTCCTGTCAGGTGCCGGCGAGCAGCTCCGAAAGCTTCTCTGCCAGTAATCGTTGCCGGGAGGAGCACCAGCTGACCAAGAGGTGGTGTACGGCTGTTGAGTTGTCCTCACAGGAAGTGTGGTACCCTTGTTGAAAACCTGTATCGACCTTTCCACGTTGTTGGGCGACGATTGCAAAACCTCGCTATGTCACCCGCGACACCGCATGGGAAACACACCGACAGAGGCCGCAAATTTCGATGTTCCTCCATGTAGTCACGCGTGTTGCTGTCGACTGCATAGCCAGCAGGTGCGTCACATTCATCATGGCTAGGCATCAGATGCCGGGAGGCGTGGTGCGTGCGACGAGGCCGTTGGTCGTAGTCGTGATCTTGATAGCTCATGGTCCCTCTCGTTTGTGGAGTAGACCTATACTCAATGGTCGCTGCGTGAACCGTCGGTTGCCATGCGGTCGAAACGGCCGTGTTTCTCATCTCGTGTGGTGAGTATGCACCAGTGATGCCAAATGTGCGACGGTACATCTCTTCCCGATGGAGAAACTCTTTGCGAACAATCTGCCGTATTGTTGATGGAAGGTCAACAGACGAGCTCGTGTCTACACTTGCCACTATTGTTACATTAGCCAGGCGACCAAACTTAGGTATTATCCGTCGCATCTTCAGTGTCTCAAAGGCCCTGCAGTGGCGAATGACGTGCAGACAGGGAATCCAAGCTTTATTTGCCAATCAAAAAATTGTAGACGTCTTCGGCTACTCCTTTCAACAAATGTCCAACTTTGTCATCTTTAGACATTTGAGAGTTGACTATTTTACACAGTTTCAGCACTTCTCACAATATAAGTCGTACAGGTCTCGCCGAGAACCTGAGCCCTTTGCGAAAGCGTCTGTTCAGCGCTTTTCTTTTTTTGCACTAGAGCTCCTCAACAAAAAGCTCTCAGGAAGCGAGCGTGTCTTCATGACTCTCATACCAGACGAGCGCTGTGTCGGTAAGGGAAAGCACAACATTGGACGACTGTACGGTCGAGTTTCAACCGTTAGACCAGCTCACCCTTCGGTAGTTCGTGAGCCACTCGTCGGCACCTTCTCCGGCTTTTCCTCCGAAAGTAAGTGGCACCCAGTAGTATTGCCACGGAACACCAGGTGCTGGCATTGAAGCCACGTCAGAGCCGTCGGGAATCTGGCAGGCGTATTCAGGCACGTCAGGTTAGGTTGGCGGAAGTCCGGCAAGTCGACTGCTTCGACGAAGTAGTAGCAGCGTAGGCTCCGTGGTTACGAGGTGTACCCCGCACGTCCACCAATTTGTTGCAATAATGGGGAAAGGGGTTTATTTAGGCGTGCGAGAGCAGGAACAGCAGGCTACGATGATGATGATGATGCACCTCCGTTATGTGATGATGCACCTCAGGCTACGAACAGAGATCCGCGCAGCTCTACACGACCTTAATGGCAAATCAGCACCTGGTCCTGACAAGGTTACAAACAAGACTCTACGAAACCTTGATGATGTCTCGATCACCGCTCTCACGACATACGTCAACAAATGCTGGCGAGTGGGTCGCATCCCAGATGCGTGGAAACGCTCTAAGGCAGTCCTGATACCGAAGCCAGGCAAGCCGTCCAGCCTGGATCACTTGCGGCCCATTTCCCTCACATCCTGCGTTGGCAAGGTTATGGAGCATGCGTTCCTCACCCGTATCAACCGCCACCTCGAGGACACTGGAGCCTACCCATCCACTATGGTGGGCTTCCGGTCACATCTCTCCACTCAAGACGTTATGCTCCAGCTCTACCACCAGATCATCAACGACCCAACTAGTGGCACCCGCGCCATCCTTGGTCTCGATCTGGAAAAGGCATTCGACAATGTATCACATGCAGCAATCCTGAGCCGAATTAACAAGCTCAACATGGGCGAGCGCAGCTATAACTACATCAGAGACTTCCTGTCGTGCCGCACAGTCACCCTCGCAGTCGACAGCATGACATCCCACGAACATGCACTAGGAAGCGCCGGCACTCCTCAAGGGTCGGTCATATCCCCGCTCCTTTTCAACCTCGTGATGCTGGGTCTCCCGGCCTGCCTTGACGAGATTGACGGCCTCCATCACTCCTTGTATGCAGACGACATCACCCTGTGGGTCGACAAGGGCAGTGACGGTCAGATAGAAGGCACCTTACAAGCAGCAGTCTCTGCAATAGAAACCTACCTCCAAGACACGGGTCTCCGACTATCTCCACTCAAATCGGAACTGCTTCCTCTACCGCCCGCGCCGCCGGCCCAAGCCTACCGGCGAATCACGCCAATGTGAGGAAATACTCTTGTATACGCAAGACGGCTCCTGTATTCCCCGAGTCCCGAAGATACGCATCCTTGGCATGCATATAGCAGCCAACGGGTCAAACGCAGAAGCTATTCGCAGGATTGAAGGCAAGGTTACAGCGGCTACCCGCCTGATCAAACGCATTACAAACAAGCACACGGGCGTGAAGGAGGACAGCGTCATGCGCCTCATACACTCCTTCGCAATCAGTCACATTACTTATGTGGCTGCCTTCCACAACTGGAATGTCACCGAAAGGGAGAAACTGAACACCCTTATACGCAAGACTTACAAGATCGCCCTTGGCTTACCGGAGTCCACGAGCACTTCTCGTCTGCTACAGCTGGGGGTATACAACACGCTTGAGGAAATCGTGGATGCGCAAAGAGCCTCCCAACTCGAACGCATGTCCCTGACAGCCACGGGTCGGTACATCCTGCAGAAACTAGGCTTCAATTACCATGTCCAACACGGTCAGAAACAGGCCATTCCACCCGACATCAGCGACACGCTGATCGTCGCCCCTATCCCTCGAAACATGGGAAGCCGACTACGCGCTTCCCCAGTCCGGTGCGATTGCAGCACATTTTCCCAACGCAATACCCGAGTGCTATTTGCAAATTATGTCACACCTTCCCCAGTCCGGTGCTATTTGCAATTACGTCACACACCTTCCCCAGTCCGGTGCGATTGCAGCACATTTTCCCAACGCAATACCCGAGTGCTATTTGCAAATTATGTCAGGCAACTAGAGCGACACTCTCACACATGTTGTGGGAGTGTCCTGTTATAGCAGCGAAAATGGCAGTAGCTCCGGAGGCTCTTGCGTCGCAGTGGGCCGCCGCTCTGCGCAGCTCCAACCTCAAGACACAAGAGTGGGCAGTCCAGCGGGCCGGGAGGCGGCGACGAGGCAAGGCCTCGAAGTCCCCTCATGGGAGACCAGAGCCCGGGTCATTAAACTTCGCCGGATTTGAATAAAGTTGTTTCCATCCATCCAGCAGGAATGGCCGCTGCACCGTCGTCGTTTTCCTCTTCCTTTCTCCTTTTGATCCGCACGTCCCTTTTACGCGCTTGGACGCAACAGTATAATGCAGGGAAACACCACATTTTTGCAAAGCAGATCAGAACATGAATTAACCAAGACACCCACTTGAGAAAATGTCTTAAGCAAGCCCTGTGATCATTAACACAATCAAACATACCAGGACATGTTGGAGTTGAAGGCTCATCAGTGATGTCTGAATCAGTGAAGGATGAGCTAGCAGATGTAGGAGCACCGTCTGTTAGCACATCAGACAAGCCCTCAGAAATGTCCATGTCCATTGTGGCTTGAGAGAGATCTGCCTGAATAAAGAAAAGCATACTTCAGATCAGGAATAGTGGGGGGCATCTACCTCTGTCAAGAAAAAGGCGTGATCAAACTGGAAACATGCATTATGGCTGCATACAGTTGTGCATCAACTTACTGGTTCATCTCTGATGTTCTCGTGGATGAAGCTGCTTCACTTCAAGGTTCGCTCATTGCTGTGCCATCGTTTTTTGCAAGCGTCTGCAGTTAAATAATAACCCACCAGATATTTTAGGATCCAGCAATAACATATGCTGCGGAATTATTTTACACAACCTTTGCAGAGTCATGCAAACAGCCTCGCATGATCTGTGCATGCTGTCCCTACACACCACATCCCATTGTGCAGAAAACTATGTTCGATCTAAGTGTGCTTATAAAACACACATGCAACTAATTGAATCTAGGGGAAATAGGAGCTGTAGTAACTTCGTAGCGCATGTTTGAGACAAAAATATCATAGACATAGCTGTAACGCATACACCTATATAATGTAATGTAATGCCCCCTCTGTAATGCCTCTCGGTCTTGAGGGTAATAATAAATGAATGAAAATAATGTTCACTCCCATAATTTAAAGTACAACTGCGTAATTTCATCTCAACTGTCATTTACCTGTGTTTTTTTTATTTGTCGACCAACAATATATCTTCTGGAAAAAAATGGTATTTAACCACAGCATGGGAAGTGCAACCTTGAGGGATTTTTTGTGCAAAAAGAAACTCATGACATGATTGAACTTTGCACACACAAGCAGAGTTACTACGTGCAGAATATCCTGTACAAAATTATTGTTCTTATTGACTTACTCAAAACTTCGTATGTTATGTGAAAACTAATATTTCATTCTTTCCTCAATTAATTAGTTTTATTGCAATTTTAATTGTTTTCAGCCACAAGAAATACATACAAAATTCGCTCAATAATAATTTTTATAGCCGGAAATGCAATTGTTCGACAATAAATAGTTTCACATCATTTGACTTTTTAGAAGTGTATGCTAGCTGATAATGTATACTGAGGCGAAATAAATGTTTAACATTTTGTGGGACTTATGACAAAGTTGGAAAAAAATGAGTGAGTCATATTGCACCATTGATTACACAATGTAGAGGTCCAAGTAAAAACACGGCATATAGAGCATTCTATAGTGCGCTTTGTTGCAACGTATCTGGGAATTTTTAAGGCAGTACTTTTTTTCACTAAGAGTTTGAAATGGCCTAGCATACAATTTGGAATGCAGTGGAAGTTTTGGAAAAAGTTTGCGCAATTCCTCAAACATAAAGATGCGATTTTACCATTGATGCATATATTTTGAAATGACTCTAGCCCCAGTAATAAAATAAATTTTAAAATTGGAGTAATCAACTTTCTAACCGAAGGAGTCGGAGAATTGATCGTAAGTGCATGACTTAAATACTTTATTGTGTAAAGGAGTTTCAATTTCAGTTAATTTTATTTGCATTAATGTTACAAATAAAAAAAGACGCAGTTTCGCCCAAAACGCGAATCATCGATAACAAATTAGTAGAGAGCTATACAAAGTACGGATACTAGTTTTATCGGCTCCACAAACTTGGACACATTGGCTTACTAAATGAATTAACAAGTATGGTGTCAGCGCGCACAAGCAAACATGAATAGATCAAGCTCGATGACCGCACACTACTGCTGCTAAAACGCTGGCGTGAGCACGCGCACCAGCAGCAGCGAGCGAAGGTTCCTGCGGTCTGTTGCTTCAACGGAAACTGAGCGGCGAAAGCATAGTGCATACAACGGTAACAGCCGTGTGGAGATCACTTTCAAGATACAGTGCGCGCGACAGCACGCATCCGCGCAAAGTACAAGTACGCAGTTGCTGGCAGACTAGAAACCGCACCCTCTCCCTCCCACGCTGCCTTCCCGCTTTCCTCCTTTCGCGTGGGAGATTGAGTCACCAGGACCCCTTACGCCCGGTTGCAAGATAAACGTTTGTGCCGCAGCTAAACGTCGCTTCCCCACCCTTTGATTGAAAGCGCGCGAGGGACGCGCGTTTTAGGGGCGAAGCACCTTAGGGCCGAGCCTTGTCCCTCGTAGTCCGTAGCTCTGGTTGGCATGGAGACCGCTATGTATGTATGCATACGCATATATACATATATATGTATATGTATAGTATATGTACGCCAAGCTCCGGCTTCCGGAAGCCGGAACCGGAAGCCGACTTCCGCTTCCGTTTCCACTTCCGGTTCCGCTTCCGGTGCCGGAAGCCAGCTTCCGGCTTCCGGAGAACGCTTCCGGCGTTTTTCTCTCTCGTCCGTAGCTAGGAGCGCTGCGGTGCACAAGGGCGTTCGTTCCCGACGCGCGCTCTCTTTCTCTCTCGTCCGTAGCTGTGGTTTACCCGAATGATCCTCCGGTGCTTCGCCCACTCATCATCATTCACTTTGTGGATATGTGGTGATATTTTTATATCGCACATAAGCATACGGCGCACGACGATGACTTTATCGCCCTTGGACTTCATACGGAACCTGACGATGACGGCGACGACGGCAGAAATCCTCCTGGAGTGTCCATATAATTGCTATCGCAATACTAAATTGAAACTTCTTGCATGAGGCCCATCCAGCAGGATGAGCTGATCGCCGGGGTCTGTGGGCTCCAGCCGTCTAGCGCACCCTCTAAAAATTCGATCAATAAAGGTTTACCGAAGCGAAACATAGAAAATTAGCACTGCAAGCAGACATGTGGTGTCACAACACAAACCTTGGTGCCCGCGAGCGATGGTACTGCATTCGCCATAAGTGAACCTGGCCTCTGGTACCGCTCGCAAAATCACCGTCGCTGAAGTGCTCTGAGCAAACAACGCTCCATTGTGATGGTACCCACGCAGATGAGCGGCACACCGCTAGGGCCCACTCTTAGGTCACGCTGCCTTGGAAACCTAGTGCACAATTTCGGTGTCAACGGTCATTACTCTGCACCAACATTTCAACTGAACAGATATAAAGAGCAGTGTGGCTCAATTGTTGGCACTTATATATAGTGCAGACTCATGCACTATATATAAATGTCAGTAAAGGGGTACGTTTATCTGGGTCAATTACTCACAGGGGACCCTGATCATGAGAAAAAAATTTGCAGAAGAATAAAATTTGATTTCAGTGCATACGGCAGGTATTGTCAAATCCTGACTGGGAGCTTACCACTCTCCTTGAAAAGAAAAGTGTACAATCAGTGCATTCTACCATATGGTGCTAACATATGGGGCAGAAACTTGGGGGTTAATAAAGAATCTCAAGAACAAGTTAAGGACCACACAAAGAGCCATGAAACAAAAAAATGTTAGGCCTAACGTTACGAGGCACGAAGAGAGCGGCGTAGATCAGAGAGCAAATGGGGATAGCTGATATTCTAGTTTATATTACCAGGAAAAATGCAGCTGGGCAGGCCATGTAATGCGTAGGATGGATAACCGGTGGACCATTAGAGTTACAGAATGGTTACGAAGAGAAGTGAAGCGCAGTCGAGGACGGCAGAAAACTAGGTTGCGTGATGAAGTTAAGAAATTCGCAGGCGCAAGTTGGAATCAGCTAGCGCAAGACAGGGGTAATTCGAGATCGCAGAGAGAGGCCTTCGTCCTGCAGTGGACATAAATATAGGCTGATGATGATGATATATAGTGCAGAACGAACACTTCTACTTCTTTTTCCGGTGTTGTATCTCTCGAAGGCAGATTTATGATTTCATAAGTTTTATACCATAATGTAATTCTTCTTCGGACAACGTCTCAGAATTTCCTCAGCGAATTCACACGTACGAGCACGTAGTTCCTAGTGAATATTGCAGTTCCGCTTTCATAAATAAAAGAAACGTCCATTGTGCTTACCTATGGAAGGACAGACCATCCGGCCGATTTTCTGTTCGATTAGGTCATCCTGGCACACAACACTTTATCACGCAAGTGCGCCTACTGCTGACGGCAGTTCTCGCCGGTCTGCTGAGAGGCCGAAGACTTTGAGCAGTACGACAGCGTCGACTGGGACCGTCTACATTTATTTATTTATTTATTTATTTATTTATTTATTTATTTATTTATTTATTTATTTATTTATTTATTTATTTATTTATTTATTTTCGATACCCTCAATCGCCGAGGCTTTGTAGAGGGAAGTGGGTAACATATAAATAAAGAAAAGAACAGAATGAAACATGCAGCATTACACAGTATTAGCGACAAATTGTAAAAGTGAAATGAAATATAACGGAATGGTACTAAAATGAATATAACTGAACTGAACAGAACAGAAATAAACACGTCATGTTATACAATAATAGTAGCAAAATATGAACGAAACAGAAATTTGGGAAAGGGAGAAAAGAAAACGTGAGAAAAAAAACGTGAAAAAGCAAACGAAATTGCAGGCATCGCGACATGTAAAAAAAAAGACAGAAAGAAAGAAGTGGGGAGGAGAGATGCATGAGATGATTAAGCAGTGCTATCACATTGCAGGTGCGCAGATAAAGAATGGGAAAAAAGAGAATGATCAGAAATTGAAACAACATCGTCAGGTAGGTGGTTCCAATCGTTTGAGGTGTGCGGTATGAAAGAAAAATAAAATGTGTTTGTTTTGCAAAAAATGCCCTTAATTTTGTGTTTATGGTCAATCCGGGATGACCGATAAGTGGGTGGCGTGATAACCTCGGTACGTAGTGATGAATGATGGAAGACCTTATGAAAGAGGCAAAGGCGGAAATACTTACGCTAACAATGGGCCGGCACGACCCTATATATGTTCGGAGTCCCCGGCTCGCCAGTCCATCCTTGGGCACAAGATGGGACGAATTTTTTCCCCATGGGAAAACAGTCGCTTCGGACCCTGTACGCTCGCTTAATCGACTGCACGTTTTTGCGGGGGCGAAAGGCACCATTGTTTTCCAGAAGACGTCCCCAAATGCGACGAATCGTCGTCAGAAGGGCGGCTTGGTTGCCTTCACACGTTTGCAGGGCGAAAGGTTTCCTCGTTTCCCGGAAATCTCCGAAACGCAACCAGGCGTCCTTGAGGGGGCCCTCCCGGGTTGTTGGGCGCAATGCCGACGCCTTCGTTCGCAACAGCCTTGGCGCCTGTCTACTGCTTACGCGGCGAACAGCGTGGTGGTTCGGTACGTTACCTGATTGACGTAACAAAGACTCGACTGCTTCACACGAATTCCTTCACTAACCTCGGCGCGCGTTTGCCACGCCTATGTGGGCATATTCCGAAACCCCCGCAGCAGACGTAGCAGAGGCAACCGAAGCGAGCCGAGTGAAATCTACCGCTTGCCTATCACGTGAGGGCCTATTTCCCATCATCCCATTCCTCTACCTTTTTTATGACTAAGCTTCAAGATTGTCACGTGACGCTCTCTCCTAGTTTTTTCCTTCCTCCATGGAGCTTGGCGCAGCGAGTCACTTGATGCGTTGCCAGGGCTGCGGCGCAGCTGCGGTCAAATGAAGGTCAAATTGCTGGCGACGGCGAAACTCAGCTCCACTAGGTTAGTAAAGCTTGCGCTTTAAAAAGGTAACGGTGGCGCAGTGGTTAGTGCGCTCGGCTACGTAGGTGGTAGCAGTGGTGGTGGGGCAAATGATCGAATCATCACCATGGGCACTTTGTTTTGTTTCAGTCAGATGAAGATGACCTAATTTGTTTGCCGTTTTCTGCAACGGCTTTCTGATGACGGCGGGGTTTCAAAATGCACGAAGTAATACTATCGCAGTAATAATATGACCATGTGTTTTCTGAGCAAACGTCCAAAGCAAGGTGTGTACGGGGTCAACACACTGCACAACGCAATAGAGAGACCTAAGTGAGACGAAGGGAAAGCGCCATTGGGCAATATCACTAGCTGTTACTGTTTCACTGTTTTATCTACAGTAAGCCGTAAAGTCACTCCGGTAATTCAGGTAATTCAGTCACCCCAGCTTTAAATATTGATAACTGCCTCGCGCGCGTTCTTCGTTTTAGTCGAACGACTCGGTTGTCTCGACCCTAGCAGAAGTGTTCATCACACTGTATGGGACGAGACCAACGTGCTCTGCCTTCCCGACGAATTCTGTGCCTGGCTTGGACGAAAACCTCTGGGAAGCGTTCCATTGTCCGCGCCGTCGATAACTCTTTCGCAAATATTTTCCCGACTCTTTCTCGGATGGGGCCGACACGGGTGAGAACTTGTCCATGTCACTGGATGCTTCTTGGTCCTCGAAATATTCACCGACGCTGACAGTCGTGGTGGACGAGCGCTGACGGTGTTTTCGGAGGCCTTTCCCCGACTTGGTCTTACGCCCGCGCCGGTCACGCCGCTCGCGCCACACTGAGCGACCCTTGAAGAAGGTGGTGGTTTCGTTGTACGAGTGGTCGGCTTTGTGCACCACTGTGACGCTGTGGTTTGCGACGACAGGCACCGCTTTCACGGTTACGCGGTCAGCGGCGTTCACGCCATCATCGTAGCCACGGCCCAAAGCTGGCTCTTGGACTCGCGGGTGTCGTGCTGCGTCTGTCGCCCTCAGCTCGTCAGCCATCACGTCTCTCGGCTGCAGTGCACGGCCTACGTTAAGCACGACCACCACCAGCCCCCCGAATGCCACCAGGGCCGTGATCAAGAAGGCCATGTTGCGGCCCCGAGACTCCTCGGCCGGCCGTGGCTGTCTCGCGATGTGGGCGCCCGACGGTTCCGGGGAGGACACGACGACGACGTCAGCGTCTCCATCGTGCGCGGTCTCAACGGCAGGGACGCTGCTTGGCGGGCCAGTTGGTGGCAATGGCGGCGACGCACCTTGTTGCAGCAGAGCAGCTGCCGAGAAAGGAGCCAGGAGGGCCTGCAGTTCCGTGACGCCGCTGCAGGACACCGAGGTGGGCGGTATCCAGTAGTGCGGTGACATGGCTGGCGTGGACGTGCTGCCGCGCGGGTGCTGCGTCACGGTGCCGCGTAAGACGAGCATGTCTTGTACTGAGAGACAAATAGTCTGGATCGACGCTTCACCAGTGTAATGTAGCTGCTAGTAGGCGAGGTTGCTCGCGGGTTCCTCACGAATCGGGACGACTCGAACCGGCGGCGGAATCACGCGAACTTCTTCTTCATAACGTCTATGTTGATGTTGAGCCATTTTCAACATGGCACGTGCCAACGACGGGATTGGCCATCAGAACAAGAAATAAATTAGTATCTACAAATGATACCATTTTGAAAAGCAAGAAAATAAACTGATGTTGTGCGAAAAATGGTGACGAATTGTTTACACATGTGGCGAACTGTTAAAAGGTTCCTAGCCGGCCTCGTCTGAAGCCTCTTTGATTAATTGAAACGACAGCAGACTTGTGCTATTTGCTGACTCTCGACCTTAAAGTCCTCGAGCGGAAACACAGCGACGTCACTAAAGGTACAAAAACTATTATCATGCATGTTTTATACCCCTGTATACACTCATACCCCCGTAAGCAAGCAAGATGGACGATAAAGATGATTGATAAAGCGAATTAAGTGGATGACTCAGGCGAGTTAAAGGCACTATAATTAAGATTGATGACTAATCGAATTAAAAGGATGAATAAGCGAATTAGACTTATCGAATTATTAGGATTGGTAAGTGAATTGAGAGGATGAGTGAATAAGTAAGTAGGCTAAGCTAATTAAGGGGTTGACTCAGAAGGGTCCGGGCGCGAGCTGTACGAGCGCTGGACAGCACTAGTCCCGTGTTCTCCCTTGTCTATGTTTTTGGCGCTGCGTAAAATGCATAAGGGTTTTGACTAAGCGAATTAAGAGGATGCGTAAGCGAATTAAAAGCGATGACTAAGCGAAGTACACTAAGCGAGTTAAGGGGAATGACTAAGCGAATTAGACTACCCGGATTGATGCCAGGATGGGTAAGCGAATTGAGTAAGTGAATGAGTAAGCGAATTAGTAAGGCCAGGATGAGTAAGCGAATTAACAGAGATGACTAAGTAAAGTAGAATAAGCGGATTAAGTGGGATGGCTAAGCGAAGTACCCTAAGCGAATTAAGGGGGATCTGTACGTCATCTGTCTGTCTTTAATGCAACGCACTTGGGCTTTCGCCTTCAAGTCGCCTTAGCGATGTCTCCAGTGAGGCTGTTTCATCCGAGAAATTACATTAAGAATATAAGTTGCCTGCTATTAAACTACACATTGTAAAAGGTTGCCTCCGTATGATTTCAGGCGTATGATTTGTCATACACTCTTTTCATACTATGCCAATTTTGGTAAATACCAAGTTAACAAAACGGCCATGTGAGCACCAAGACGTAGGAGATAGATAGATAGATAGATAGATAGATAGATAGATAGATAGATAGATAGATAGATAGATAGATAGATAGATAGATAGATAGATAGATAGATAGATAGATAGATAGATAGATAGATAGATAGATAGATAGATAGATAGATAGATAGATAGATAGATAGATAGATAGATAGATAGATAGATAGATAGATAGATAGATAGATAGATAGATACTGCCAAAGTGGTAATGTTCGCCAAAAAATGCTCCGCATTTAATAGTGTACATGTGGTGACATGACCATCCCGGCAGCGAATCAACACCTTCGCATGGCGCTTTACTACAGCTATAATCGGAAGTAAACTACAAGATAACAGAGAAAAATTTTGTAGGACGCTTAAGCTTCGCCTTCAAGAGTGTAACGCGATAGCACTCAAATATCCCTGGCTACTTATCAAGCTTTTTTCTTCTATATTCAAATTACAATCCGACGCTGTCACGTCTGTAGGTTGTGGTTAAGTCGTACCTTACGATTTTTCTTACAGATTTTGCTTTGAGAAATGCAATTTTTATTCACTAACACCTTGCTCCACGTGAAGGTCTTCCCGAACCACGCCCGGTCGGGGTGGTTCGGGATGATGTTCGGCATGATTATTTCCGCGAACGATGCCGGCGCTTACGCCGACACCAACGACGGATTTTCCGCGACACGGGGCCGTGAACGCTGTCGCGTTAAAAAAGCCCTCGCTTTCGTAAAATCAGTTTCGTACTTCTGCTCCCCACTTCAAAGAACCAAAGTTCGCGCTTTATTCAGAAAATGGAGCACTCACAAACCTTTTGAAATTGTCAGAACCCAAATAAGTAATTGACTCTAAATATGACTTTAAAATCAGTATGACTTTAATATGACTTTAAGCAATATGACTTTAAAGTCAGCCATCGCCCGGCAGGCTTGATAACGCTGTGGTCGTTGCGCAACTCAGACGGCGTTGCGGAAACACCGGTCAACAACTCGCTCCATGGCGTGTTTACCGGTTTCGGGACGTACAAAATGCGAGGCACTGTTGGAGAATTCAAGGCGCTGCGGTATAACTGCTCGTCTGAGTTACGCTGCAGCGGTAATTTGGGAAGATTTTGTGTATGGGAGGTCTTGTAACACAAGCCTTCCGTCGAGAAGGAAGCAAAGTGCTATGACACTGCACACGAGAAGTCGTAGACGCGGTTTCGAATCGCTGCCGCTTACGAGCATATAGCGCTTAAACCGCACGATGCCAGGCTGCAACGGCACACTGTTGCAATGTGTCTGTTCGCTCAACGTGCATTAATTCATAACCGTAGTCCCTGAACAACGATGTAACAAACCAATCAAACTCATGAAAGGATAAATAAGCTGATACAGTGGCACCCCTCTGACCGAGTCTGACCTGTTCTGGTGCCCGTCGACGCTGGCTGCCATTGCACTGCCATACACAAACATGCTTATGCGGCAAATGCATATTTTCCGGCAGTGTCCATCGGTAACTCGAACGATCGGGTCTCCCTAGCCTTTGCATTCACGCAGAGCAATTTTGCTCATAGAGAACGATGCAGCGGCAATCGTTTGATTTATTTGTCAATAATTTCTTCACCAGCAAAGTGTAATGTGATAAGAGATCTTTAGACAGCACTTTTATTCTACATTAACTGATTTATGGTGTAACTTGCTGTCCGCACCACGTCAGTCTCCTCTCAGCAAAGGGTACTGCAGCAACTTCTATTAGGTTCATGATTTTTTTCAATTATCTGTCGTAAATTCCATTAATTTTGCGCTAAATACTTATTAGAGAAAGCACTACCATTTTGGAAACTCGACTGCATTTTAGCTAAGAGTTTTCCATGGTTAAGCGAAGCACGTGACGCACTCTAAACGAGGCGAGACATAGCGTACTGTCAGCAAAGTTAACCAATGTGCATTTTCCGGTATTAAAACACTCAAATACCAGATGTACAGCCCGATGACAGCGTAGCTGAATGCGGGGAGCTGCAACTTTTATTACCCAGAGAATTTCGTCACTTGGGGACCGCGCGCTGCTCGCCAGATTCGCCGGCAGCAGTCGCCGAGTCCGGCCGACTTCGGCACGGTTCGTCGGAGCAAAGAACGCCCGCTTTCCATGACCTGTGTTACATGCGGTGGAGCGCAAGGTCCCGTTTACGTTTCAAGCACTGCTTGAGACCAAAAACTAGCGTAATTATTCGAATATAGCCCTGTTTTTTTTTTCGAAAATATTTCCGACAATGAGACATCGAGCTGCATTCGCGACTGAATAAAAGCCTTTATTTTAAGGAAGGGGACGGCTCTAGGCCGCTGTTGGGGTTTAGGCGGGAAAGGAATGTGGGTTCCCGGATTGTTGGCTGGGGCACATCTTCATCTCAGTCTTTGATCTCCCGCTTTATGCAGACTCAGGTGCATGTTCACTTCCGCCGCTCTCGCACGGGCTGGTCGACCCCTTCTACACTACTCGAAACAATCCACTTTGTCTGCCATATGTCGCAATGGCTTTCTGTGTTTCAGGGTTAGTCTGTATTTCAATTCCTAGTGTTCTAATATCTCCGTGCAGTAAATGTTGAATGTTGGATCTCCCTTGTGAAAACGCTGCACAGTTCCCAATGAGGTGTTGCAAGTCTGCTCTGCATGACTCCTGACAATGTGTGCATCGGGTATAAGTGTTCGCAGTCGTAGCTTGTCTAGTTTGGTGCCATTTCTCAAGTATGTGTGGTGTGTATGCAGCGTTAGCCATAACCTTGTGCAAAAAAAAAACCTCTTCCGTGCGAGTAAGGCCGCCGTTGTAAAACACATGCACTGGTGTAGCTTCTAATAGTCTCCGTTTACTATCTGCTTTTATTTTAGTGCGAATGTAATGCATCAGTGCTCTGCTAGGAGAGCCTTCGGCCAATATCTTTAGGTATGGATTTTGGTCAGCGGGGTTTGGCGAGGAAATGGAGTGTGGGGAGCTGTACGTGTAATCAAGCCCACCCGCTTGCGCCGCAACTGCGTGAGCGGCTGCGTTTCCCCCATCCGTGCCGGTGTGCCCCGGAGTCCATATGATTTCAACATTTGTCCCGTTGTCCTGTATTCTCTTTAGCATTTTTCTGGTGTCGTTGGCCACAGCATCATCTGTCGTAGGCACCGTTAATTCAGCCACCGCTTCGTACGAGTCAGTTAGGATCCGCAAAAAAATTAAATTATGGGGTTTTACGTGCCAAAACCAGTTCTGATTATGAGGCACGCCGTAGTGGGGGACTCCGGAAATTTGGACCACCTGGGGTTCTTTAACGTGCACCTAGATCTAAGTACACGGGTGTTTTCGCATTTCGCCCCCATCGAAATGCGGCCGCCGTGGCCGGGATTCTATCCCGCGACCTCATGCTCAGCAGCCCAACACCATAGCCACTGAGCAACCACGGCGGGTTGAAGTTAGGATCCGATAATTATTTGCGACTAAAGAATCTCGACTGGCATTCGTGAACAAAGCTAGCAAAAGCACCAAGCTAGCGGCACGTTTCCACGCCCGCCGTAAAGCTAGACCGGAGATTATCCAGATTGCCTGTATAGGGACCCTGAAACGATTTTGACGATATTGAGGAATATGTACAAACGTACAGAGTTAGGGTAGGTCCTTCTGATCATTAAGTGACGCATTTAAACGCTCCGCGTAAAACGTGTAATTTGTTATACGGTTTATTATAAGGTTATTACCCAGGGGAGCGGCGCCACTCCCCTGTGTTTTCAGCTGGCCCTTCTCAATTCATGTAGTTATCCCAATTGACGTCAGTTGTGCGAGCTATCCAATTGGCGACCCAGGTGACATCATCGATAATTTTTTCGACTTTATGCTGAACAAATGTTGTTCCTAATAGTTCTAATGTTGGTTAATTGGTTTCTATAAAAAACTAACAGAAACAGAATACACAGAGACATTATCACTACACTCAAGCACTTCCGGCACACAGCAAGTGTCGTCTGCTCGTGTTACAACGTTCTCCGCGTTGACGCAAGCTGCGCGGCCACAGCTTGTGAGTGAGTGAAATAACTTTATTCGGGTCCAGAGAAGACGCAAGGGAGACCCCGTATCACCCGGCTAGTCCCACGTAGGGACCGCCAAGCCGAGCTTGACGGCCCAATCGCGGGCACTCTGGACGGCCAGGGTTTGGTCGTTGAGTTCCGGGCTGCCCAAAAGCGCAGCCCACCTATCCTCGCTGAAGGCGGAGCCGATGGTTCACACTCCCACAACACATGGTTCAATGTTGCCGTTAGTCCACAGGCAGGGCTGTCCGCACTGGGATACCTTTCAGGGAATATAGCGTGAAGAACCGCAAGGTTAGGATACGCACGAGCTTTTAAAAGTCGAAGGGTCACCGCCCGCGCACTGCATAGGGCAGGGTGAGGGAGTGGGAATGCCCGTCTTCACAATGCTTGGTGATCTCATTATAAGTGAACAATGGTTCCCGGCCCGTGGAGTAGGAGGACTGCGGAGGTGGCATGGTCGGTGCTGTTCTCAAGCTTTTTTTTTTTGCGAGCACCATGGATCGCTCTTGTTACGTTGTGGGCTACAAATCTAGCGATCGGCAAAATGTGAAGATGCGACATCGTGTCCATCTGCAAGGCAACATGCGAGCGATGTGGCTGCAGCGCATCGAGCTGTCCGTATCCGATCGGTGCCAGCATCCACGCGTTTGCGACCGCTGCTTCACGCCGGAAGATTACTACCACAAGAAAGAGTTTTAGCGTGTCCGGTGTTCGGGTGAATACAAGCGCAAGCGAACTGGGCCTGGGCGCTTTGCCGGATGAGTGGAGGCGCAAACGTGAACAGCCTGCACGGTGCTGCCACCTGATGGCACAGAGCACAATCAGACAAACACAGAGCTAATATAGCAGTAACCAAGTGTATTTTACTTTGCTGCTGGTGTAAATTTTCGGCAGGAGCGTAATCGTGAAAACATTGTCTATTTTAAAATGTTTTGCATTTGCTTGTGTTTGGCTGGTTAAGCGCTGCGCCACCAGGTAACTGCATCGTGCAGGCCGCTTAGGCCGCTCACGTTTACGCTAAGTCCCTCATCACGGCGGTAGTAGTATGGAGGGGCTTTAGTTTACGCCTCCGCCCTTCCGTCAAAACGCCCAGCTCGCCTGCGGTTACCGGAATACCGGACACACTCAGCGCTGCGACAGAACGCTCGCAACGCACGTTGCTTAGATAGCTCTGGCGGGGGATCGACGGCCACGCGGCTAGTAGATAGATTGAACAGGCTTCGCGCGCTAACCGGAAGTAGACGACATGGTGTCGGATCATGACGCAGTCAGTGAAGGCGGAGCTTAGTCCCGATCACTCGGCGAACGAGTTGAGGAGAAAGAGAACAGCTAGTGATCAGGGTAACTTGCAATCGTCTGTAGCTCGCTTAATATGAGACGCTTCACTTAAATTGCGGTACTAATGTTTCACTGTCGCTGTACCCTACGCGTCAACTAAATTTGGCCAAACCGTTTCAGGAACCCTTTAAGGAATGCTGCATATCAAATGCACTCAACGGCACCAATGACTTTGTCGCTTGAGGTTCCGAGAACGCATACGAAGTATCCGATGAAGATTTCTATGGCAGTTTCGATGAGGATGCAGCTTCTGGCCTCGACAAGCGGGATTTAGTTGCCGAGCTTACGGTAAATAGAGATGTTGTGTCCAAAGTTTTTCGTTTTTTAATGATATGGCTCAACCTATATTCCAATTACGTTTTTTATATATGTAGCGCAGCTCTTAGGCGCCCGCTCCTGCGTTGAGCGTCGGCGGCGTCGGCGGCGGAACCGAGCGAACGAGCACAGCGAAAGATGAAAGCAAACGCCGATCGCAGCGGGGAATGACAGACGATAGGAGAAAAGTGGAGAAGAAGGTGCAGCGCAACCGTGAGGCGGAAAGCGGAGGCGGGTGTGGCGGAAGTGTGAGAAGTAAAGCATAGTGCGGTGACGACGGCTACGAGAGGGCGCCAGCGTAGCGCGCATCGTCTGTGAGGTCCGTCGGCGGCGGCTGCTGTGAATCGCGCCCACGCGTCACCCACGCGCTGGCTCTCGCGATCTCCAGATTAGCGAGGCAGTCGCGCCGCTCGATCTTCGCTCCGTTTGCAACATGTTGCACGAGGCAGATTGTCTGCGCCAGCTAATATCATCATCAGCCTATATTTATGTCCACTGCAGGACGAAGGCCTCTCCCTGCGATCTCCAATGGCCCCTGTCTTGCGCTAGCTGATTCCAACTTTCGCCTGCAAATTTTCCTAACCTAATAACCCCACCTAGTTTTCTGCCATCGTCTACTGCGCTTCCCTTCTCTTAGTACCCATTCTGTAACTCTAATGGTCCGCCGGTTATCCATCCTACGCATTACATGGCCTGCTCAGCTTCATTTTTCCCTCTTATTGTCAACTAGAATATCAACTATCCCAGTTTGCTCTCTGATCCACACCGCTTTCTTGTCTGTTAAAGTTAGGCCTAACATTTTTCGTTCCATCGCTCTTTCTTAACCTCCCACTTTTTTGACGATTAAGGTACGTTTATGGAGAATTGGGTTAACTGTGGGCCAAGTGTGGAATCAGGCTTTCGCCTTCGCGTTTTACAAATGTGTAACACTTGCTTAACTTTTTTGCACTATCTCCGTCGAAGGTTCGTCCATCGGAGCGCACGGCATAACTCACCGAAATCACCGCATCTACTGGTAGCGGGCCAGTGCCGTCAGGCCTTCGCAGAGGAAGGAGCAGCGTGGGAAAGCTGGCATGATGAGCGGTATCGGAGCCAGCTGTGGAAGAAGACGACGACGAACGCGCGAGCAGTTGCACGAGCCAGCCTCTGTGACCACGTGACGTGTGCAATACTAGGCACAACTTTAGTAAGCCAGAACCGTGGAGCGGCCGTGGCTTCAAGGCAGCGTTCTCTTCTCGCATACCGGAGACCCGGATTCGATTCCCACCCAGACCGAAATGTAACGAACTTTCTTTTCAAAGCCACTCATTTACTTTGTTTACAGGAACCTCCCTGAGAAATGTTACGTCAATCTGAGCATTTTTGACGTGCTTTTACTCTTTGCTGCATCGGCCATTTTTCGTGGCGGCGCAGTTCCGCCAAGGTCACCGCCAAGGGCGCCACCAACATAGACACCTAAGGCTTTCGCCTTAAAAAGGAAGTGTATACACTAGCAAATTTCACGTCAACAATGAAGTCCGTAAAGAGATAGTAAGGGCACAGAGGTAGGAGGCAAGAACACTCAGTTGAAGATATATCACTTTGACGGTTGGAATAAAATGAACGAGAAAGTATATGATAATTCTATATAAATCAGGTGCGTATCAAAAGAAATTTTTCCTGCAAAGCAATAAAAGAAACAGCAGTATGAGTGTCAAGGTTTGCAACATGAAATAAACTTCCCAGAAATTAGGCTCGCATATAAGCGCAGAATTAAAAAGACATCTAAGATATTTCAGGAAAGTAAGAATAGCGAAAACTCCACATGAGGCACCGCGAAATACAATTATTTTCGAGTATTAGAAATTAGAGACATAAGTTATTCAGCAGGAAACTTGAATAAATGCGCACGAGAAAAATCTCGCTGAATTTCACACCACAAAAAAAAATAACTATATTCAGCATGGATGCACGAGTATTGAAATCTCAGCTACGTCCAGTGAAAGTGTATTTTATTCAGCTATAATTCGAAAGAAAGAACAAAATTGTTTCATTCTTACTTTCTACATTACAATTGTTTTTGTTTTTGTTTTTTACTTCTGCCTATAGTCTATTTCGTCTTGATAAATTGCATATGACAATTCAATTTCATTATACAGCGAAACTGTCTATAGCTAGGATCCGGGATTTTATGGCGTCCGCACGGGAAAACTCTCCCCTAAAAAGGGGACAATTTTTCTTCCCTCCCTCATGATTCCCGCAATTAACCCATACATGGTCCTCAGTCCCCAGCGGCTGCAGACCGCCTGACCAAGGCGGCGGTCAGACCTGCTACGCGGCAGAGGGTGCTAAGAATCTCTGGGTCCGGGCAGGCCGCCAAAGGAAACTGAACCTGGCAACGTTCAACACGCGCACCCTCTCGAGTGAGGCTAGCTTAGCAGGACTATTTGAAGAATTATCAGGCATTGCCTGGGGTATTATTGGCCTTAGTGAGGTTAGAAGGACTGGTGAGGCTTACACTGTGCTGACTAACGGCCACGTCCTCTGCTACAGAGGTCTTCCAGATAAGAGAGAATCCGGAGTAGGATTTCTAGTCCATAACAACATAGCGGGCAACATTGATGAATTCTACAGCATTAATGAGAGAGTAATGAGAGAGCAGTCGTCCTAATCAAGCTAAATAGGAGGTATAGAATGAAAGTAGTTCAAGCCTACGCTCCAACCTCCAGTCACGATGACCAGTTTTACGAAAATGGTGAATTAGCGATGAGAAAGGTACAAACTCAGTATACTTTAGTCATAGGCGACTTCAATGCAAACATGGGGAAAACCCAGGCTGGTGAGCAAGCAATTGGCAAATACGGCATCGATTCAAGAACAATAGAGAAGAGATCTTGGTAGACTTCGCGAAAAGGAATAGGCTTCGAATAATGAATACCTTCTTCAGGAAGCTTAGAAACAGGAAGTGGACCTGAAAAAGCCCTAATAGAGAAACAGGAAATGAAATAGATTTCATACTCTTTGCCGATCCCAGCATAGTGCAGGATGTAGAAGTGTTAGGTAGGGTAAAGTGCAGTGGCTGTAGGTTAGTGAGGTCCATAATATCTGTCAATTTAAAGAGAGAAAGAGTAAAATTAGTCAATAAGAAACAGGCCAACCTAGACGCAGTAAGGGCAAAAGCAGACCAATTCAGGCTGGTGCTCGCAAACAAATATGCAGCTTTAGAACAGGAAGATGAAGATAACAAAGACGCAAAGAATGAAACCGTAACTAGGCTGTTTTCAGAAGCAGTAATTGAAGTGGGAGGTAAGGCATCAAGGAAACCAGTAGAAGCTCTCCCAAGCAACAAAGGACCTAATGAACACCGACAAAGCATGAAAATGACCAACTCAAAAGATCAGATAGAATTTGCTGAACTGACAAATTTGATCAACAAGAAGAAAGTAAGGAATATTCGAAATTGTAACGTGGGAAAGATTGAGGAAACAGTAAAATATGGACGCAGCATTAAATCAGTAATGTAATGTGTAGGGTAGATAACAGATGGACCGTTAGAGTTACAGAATCTGTGCCAAGAGAAAGAAAATGCAGTCGAGGACGGCAGAACCCTAGGTGGGGTGATGAAATTAGGAAATTTGCAGGTGGAAATTGTAATCAGCTAGCGCAAGACAGGGGTAATTAGCGATCACAGAGAGAGGCCTTCGTCCGGCAGTGGACATAAAAATAGTATGATGATGATGATGATGATTATGATGATGATGATGATGATGATGATGATGATGATGATGAAAAAGTCAAAGTGAAAGAGCCAACAACAAAAATGTCACAGTTTCGCCCTAAGGGCGAAGCAATGAATGCGATAGCAACACAGCAATGTCATACGAAGTAAGGTGAGCGGCTTTGGTAACAATATGAATTGTAGTAAACATGAGCTGATTAAGTAAGCAGGTGTGCTGCGGCGTAAGTAGACCGACATGAAGAGAGACTCGATGACCACGAGAAGGCGCGTGTGAAACGGTGGTGTTGATGAGAAGCGCTTCCCGTGGGCAGCGCGCGTGCGAAGGGACACACCTGTAGCGCTGCACTGCCGATCCGGGCAGCATTACATGTGTAGCGTGCGTTGGAAAATGTGGCCCGACTATTACTAACTGATTGAACAAGCGTGGTGTGAGCGCGCACAAACAAACATGAAGAGATCACACTGAATGACTGCAGACAACGACGGTCAAAACGCTGGCAGCAAGCATACGCCGCTGCGGGCGAAGGTACGTGCGGTCTATCGCCTCAACAGGAACTGAGCCGCGAATGCACGGCTCATAAAGGTCAGAGCCGTGTGGAGATAAGAGACGGTGCGGCTAGCGACGAGCGCGGTTGTTGGCAGAAGAAAAGTGCGCCCCCCCCCCCCCCCCCCCCGCTTCCTCCGGCGCTGGCTTCCCGCTTCCTTGCTTGCGCGCGGGAGAGATAAGAGACCGTGCGGCCGAGCGACGAGCGCGGTTGTTGGCACAGTAGAAGTGCCCCCCCCCCCCCCCCCGCTCCCTCCGGCGCTCGCTTCCCGCTTCGTTGCTTGCGCCTGGGGGATTGAGTGCGTTCGCTCTCCGTGATAGCGTGCGTCCCAGCACGCTTGCGCTCGGGCATACGGCGCGCGGTGAAGATTTTATCTATACGGAACCTCACGGCGACGGCGACGGCGACGCCGACGGCAGAAATCCGGTTGAAGTGTCCATATAATTGCTATCGCAATAAAAGCTAACGCATATCGCCGCTCGCGTCAGAGCTCCGTTCAACAGCCACCTCTGTCTGAAACGATGTGTCTCTGCGAATGTATGGCGTAGTGCATGACGTAGTGTGCGCCTGATAAAGTGACCAAGGGGAATTTTTCATACCGTTTCGCTCCACCGTTGCTATGTAACGGCCACGCGTGATCCGTACGCCTGAAGAGCAGCGTATCTACTAGGAGAGACAGCGAGGGCAGCGGCAGGAGAGAGACCGTCGACGTCGCGCCAACCCGGCGGCCCGAGAAGCAGAGCGTGCCTGCGACGTGGAACGTAAGCGACGAGCAAAGCCGACGACGCATGTCGCGACGCCGAGAATACCGCAGAGACGTCGACGCCACGAGCGAAGGTTCCAAAGAAACGTCCTCGATCGCAACTTGGGATCAAGCTGCCGATTATGTGATCGCCTGTGGTTCGATAACGACTTCTCGGAAATCAACAGCAAGGTTGAGAGAGCGACGGCATAGTTACATAGTTACATGAAATGAGTCTAATTACATATCGTGTAATTACTAAAGAGAGATTAAGGGCTCTGCCAACCACCATTGCAGCTTCGCTGGTCAACCACCTGCA
Source organism: Dermacentor silvarum (assembly GCF_013339745.2). NCBI lineage: Eukaryota > Metazoa > Arthropoda > Arachnida > Ixodida > Ixodidae > Dermacentor > Dermacentor silvarum. The sequence goes on along the minus strand of NC_051155.1, from coordinate 101,991,327 downwards.
CGGAGTGGAATGGCCGATGGATTGTTTGCTGTGTAGCTTAATATATTAAGTGGGATTTTAACGCGGTGCAACTTTCGGCGTGAATTAAGAGTTGCTGCCGACGCAACGCATCACTTCCAACCTGGTAAGAGACTACGAACGTTATCGGTTGTCGGACTACGAAATCAAACTCAGTTACTAAACATCAACCGATTTTGAATATTTTTAATTCATAATGATTTTTTGCTATCTCGCTCCCATGTGCCGATCACTCAAGTTCTCGTGTCTATACGTGTTCGCTTAACTCGATCAAGATTTTCGCACTTCATTCAACATTTTGCTTAAGTGGAACTTTGTGCATCTCAACCGGTTATACTCTTCTCCACTGAGCCGAATCGCCGTCAAGAGCAATGTGCCCTGCGTCTCGGGTGCATCCATAGTAGATTAGAAGTGCGACCACCAGATGTCAGCCAGTCCTCCGTACGGTGATGCCCAGTTTACCAGGGGCCTGTACTTCTCAGCACAAATCCACAACTGGTGCACCGGTGGGTCACTTGCTGGCAGCCAGGCATGAACAGCGGCGCCAATGGTATGCAACAGCAACAGTAGGGAAAGCTGCGCAAGAACGAGTGGGCAGGGAATTTACAGGCGCATGCGAGAGTAAGAACCCGCAAACCCCAACCGGAGTCTTATTTTTTTTTTCTTTAAAACCACAATTGAGCATTACTTGACGAAACAGCAAGCGTTACTTCTTCTTAAGGTCGTAGTCCAGCGATACGACAATAGCTTCGTGTCTTAGAATAAACATCTTTGCTAGCCTATCGAAAAACTAAAGTCAAGTCATACAAGATGTCTATTACTGTAGCAACGAGGGACACCCTGTATATACAGGGTGTCCCAACTATCATGCACAAAGTGCCTCGAGCGGCCAGTGGCGTGGCAATTTTGCATGTATTCGCGAGTTTCTTTCATGCTCGGAAAAACTTTTTAGGTGACACGTATTGCTCAACCGAAAGCTGTATCGGGGACGGAGTAATATAAGACAGGAGCGCGACTCTGCTCGTCTAGTAGGGACACATTCTGAAACGCCGGCTCCTGCTTCACAGCGTGTTCCCCAGACGGCGCTACGGATTAGGAAAAACTGTGGAGCTGAGAGGCGGGCCCAACCTACCGAAGCAGCGGAGGTGCGGGCAGGTCAAACCAAAAAAAAAATCTCAGGTCTGTCGGCCTTTCTGTCGTTGCTACAGTTGCTGTAGCAATGGCGCCTGCTTGCCCACCCGTTTTGTCGTCTGCTCCGCTCATGCCCTAACGCCTATAGCGCGCATAGCTGGCATGGCTCTTGTGGTTCACGAAGTGACGTTAGCAGGAGAAACAAGTGATGTATCATTTTATTTCATTTATTTTATACAGGCCAAATGCAGGGCATTTGTCAGGTGGGCTACATGGAACTATACAAGGCACAGTAACAGAAAATAAACGAATTACGGAAACTAAGACCGAAGGAAAAAACTAGGCAAATGGTAAGGAGATATAACAGCAGTTCGGGTGGTCTCAAGCAATGGCAGACGACAGTGAAAAGAAGCCTATAATGCAAAGCTGACTCTTTTTATCTGAGCAGGCATCAAGTGCTAAGATGCTTCGCTTGCTCCTTTGTTTCTCGCGGTGCTTTTCGTGTCGCCCGGTTCGCTTGCGAGCAAGATTGCCGCATTCTCATTAAAACATAATAATGCGGAATTCCTGCCAGTCTTTTCTGCTTATGAATTTCACAAGGGAAGCTCAGATTATGTGTCTGCATAACTGGGGGAATCTTTACATTACGGCATGTTTCTGGACAAGGAAAGGCGCATGCACTGTGTGTAGTTGTCGACAAATTGAGCTCCTCCCGTCCTTCCGCATCGGCGTCTTCTGGTTCCTCCTGGCATTCAGCATCATTGAGCTACGCCAGGCTTCCCTAAAAAATGGAAGGAACTTCTCCGCTTCGAAGTCGAGGCACTTTCTTTACATCTAGTAGAACATCGCCTTTGTGCTCACTGAAGTAATTATCAAAACAAAGGTGCTTCTCGAAGTGTCGGGCACATAATTTGTCCTTTGCTTTAAGCGCTCGCTTACTTTCAGGAATTTCTTGTCTCCACTGGTGCAGTAACTGAAGGTCAGATGGCGCCGCGAAGAACGAAAACTTCTCGCGTCCTTTGCCATACCCAGATTTACAGCCGGGAACAAAACACTGTCCAGTTGCTCAGTCTCTTCACGCACAACTATCAAGATACCTTGTTCCCTCAGACATGAATAAACATACTGCAGACATGGTAAACAAAGCTAGGAAGACAAAAATTTCGCACCTTCGCTTCCGCGCAGACGTAGAGGAGTGAAAAACAAGTACTTCTGTTGTGTTGTTGTGTTGTACAGCATCATTTATCGTGTTTCCTCTAAAGACATGTAAAAATGTTTCGCATACGTGCATAAAAGCGGTACCGTGTGCTTATTTGCGCTTTTATTATTTGTGCACATATATTCTTTTGTGTTTGATTGTTGTCAAATCGAGACGGCCGAGGGCCCGCGTTTCTAGCAGACGACACACTCTACGGGTGCCGCACTGCCCGTTCAGCGCCGCCGTGGCCGCCGGTCACCGCCACTCAGCGCATGCGCACATGGAAGCAAGCTGTTGAGTGGTTTCCACCGTGGTTTCCACGCGCCTTGACAGATGACGCTACGCGATGACATAAGTAGAAGGGAAGGAGAAAGCAGTCGCGAAAGCTTGAAGAGGAGCGGAGGGAGAAAGCAAAGGCATGAGCTAGACCCCCAGCGTTCGCGTTACACGGTTTGTCCCGAGCGAATGCATTGCGCGGCGGCGGAGTCGGCGCTCCTGTTTATCTTACTCCGTGGTATCGGGAGTTTTCCATGTTGCTCTACAATTATGTAATTAGGCGGAATGCAAAAAGTAATCTGAGTATCTATCTCCAAGCGACGGAAAACATTACCTTGCTTCTGTCCACCTACGTGGCATTTGCATATTTTTAAACCTTCGTGCATGACAGTTGGGACATCCTGTATATACTCGTATGTGCAGGACACCCCCCAAGCAACCTAAGCCACGCTTCAAGCGTTACAGACTTTTCAATTGTTTCATTTTGCAGCATCAGCTGTTGAAAATACTAACAGGGAAAACACGCCTTCTCCCGTCCTGTTCCGCCAGGGTTCATTGCCGCGTGCGAGAGATTTGAAAACGGGCCGATGCGAAACTTGGCAAGAACCAAGCAGGCATTACGTAGATACTTGTGCGAGCCCGAAGAGGTGTGTGGTAAAATATTACAGGCGGTAATTAATTACTCTAGTCGAAAGGAACATTGGTAGATTAGGTGGGAGCCGCTAGAGCTTGCGGAGAGGTTTCTCAAAAGCATACGATGGTCTTCGCGTAAATGAAGACTTTAATGATTTCTAAAAACAATTCAGCATCAGCTTAAGTTTGAATTTGAAAATATTTGCGGTCATTTATGATTTCGCTCTCAGATGACGTTGTTGATGTACGCCTGCATTCAAATTGATTCCTAATTACCGCGTATAAAATGTGTCCCGACACACGTTTACACCTAATAAGTTTAAACGAATAAATTATGTTATTTTTTTAAAAACTCCATTTTCGTTAATTTCGCTGTAAAAGATTGATCATAAGAATTGAAAATTAACGTCAAAGTTTCATTTCTGCTTAATTCCGCGCGGTAACACCAGCTGGGCACGTGCGTGTGACGTCACGAAAGTTTTTTTGGTTTTTTTTTTCGCAAGTGAGTCGTCGTGGCTTAGTAAAAATCTGTGAAACTTGCTAAATTTAGTCTTCGGCTCTCTTAAAATGATATTTCGTGCACCTTGGCTAATAAATAGTTACCTATAGGCCAGAGCGGACGCTGGTAAAATCGATGACGTCACAGAGGTGACGTCGCACTTAGCTTGAAGGTGCCGTCACTGCGCTCCTTTTGCATTTGTTTCTTTTCTGTCGCATCAAGCTTCCCCATGACGGGATGAATGGCTTTTTCACTACTAGGTTAGGTTATTGTTAGGTTTAATGGCACATAAGCAGCTAAGGCTATCATGCGCCAAATACAAGGAATAATTTTTCCAAAAAGTTGGGTCACCTCAGCGAGTCCCTGTCTGGGCAAGGGCCGCTAGGGTCCCAACAATTTAAACAAAGACCTCAGCCTTCTTCTCGGAGATGAGAAGGTGGGTGAGGTGTAGCACAATATGTATAGCAAAGCACACGCTGGGAATTCAGAGTTTTTCGAGAACACCTGCTTCCTTTAAAAAGATCAAAACATATGACATATCAAGAAACGCTTGTTGGCCCAAAAACAAACCTGGGCGAAAAGGAATGCGTTCCTTGTAAAATGGAGTAAAATATTTTTTTTCTCAGTGTTTCAAGATTTCTGCATGAAAATAAGACGTGATTTACTGTTAGTTTATCTCCACATGTTTCACAGTGGGGCTTGTCTTGCTTTGTTAGCATGAAGTTATGAGTGAGGTGCGTATGTGTTATGCGAAGGCGGCATAGAATCACTTCTTGTGTGTGGGTAAATTACTAATACTGTTCGAAGACTTAACTCAGTTATCGACCAGCTCCTTGTTATCAGGGTTTGTTCTTACATCAGGGGTCCCGTTTTACGAACACACTAAGCTAGCTTCCTGTCAAGTCAGAATTCTTTCGATGAGCATTCTGTGCAACTAGCACTTATTCTAGCAGCTAATTATATTGACGAGCGAAAGATAAAGTTATAATGAACTAAATGCATCGTCTTTTTTTTCGTGTTCAAGGCACAACTACTTCACTGTTATTGGATGCCCAGAAGCACGAGATCCTTCCGAGCATCTCGTTTTCAAGGTGCCCCTGTAGTTTTCGCTCCTCTTCCCCGGAACCCTTCTGATCATCCGGCAAGCCACCATGGGGCACGGAGCCATCCCTTCCTAAATAAAATTCATTAATTTGTTGATATAACTGACTGAAAATAAGTGTCTCGTGCTGTGACGCAATTCTTGCTATCACTTAAAAAATCATCTAGTTCAGGCGCACGCCCACTACACATCAATTCTCCTACTATAGTCAAAAGCAAATTGTGACAGATCTTTTCAATACCGTACATGCTGCTATAGTGGTTCTTAGTCATATATGCACTCATTTTTTTTTCAGATTTATATCAAACGCCTACTCTATATGTACATCCCCTATTAACGCAGTAACTTCAATTACGCATGTGATATTATGTAGTTTTACCTGGTTTCTATTTTGAGAATAAATGCCACTTTGGTGCCCAAAGAGGGTTGTTTTCAGCTTGATTCTTGAACTACCTAGTTCTGGCTTTTATCTGAAAATACAGTTGAAGAAATGTAGTTCCGAATTTCACCGTTTTTAGAATATGCTTCTGCTGCATGGAACCCTTTCACAGCCGCATTGAAAGATAAATTACAAAGGCTACAGAAACAGGCTGCGAGATTTGTGACTGGCAATTATGAATTCATCCTAAAAAGCTCGAAGATTACATACCAAATGGGCTGGAAACAACTACAGTCTTGTCGAAGATTGCAAAGGCTTCAGTTTCTCTTCAGCACTGATAACAATCAAACCGGAGTAGATAAAGATAGGTATTTAAACAACCACTTTACGTATCAGCAAAGCGTGACCATACAAAAAAATTAGGGAGTACAAATGTCGCCTTGATGTATTCAAGTCCTTATTTTTTCCTCATACTATTAGTGCTTTGAATGAGTTCCCTGCGGAGATATATATTTTTGATGTCTTGTTTCATTAGTGCAATTGAGTTAGTTTGTTAAGCCTCGTGTCCATTTTGTCCATTTTGTCAAGTTTTCATATAGATTGACCCTGATTGCCGATGCTTCTGCCTGATTCTTTTTTAATTCTTTTTAGACTCCCCTACAACAATGCTTTCCGGCAATGCAGGTATAACTAATAAAATAAATAAGCTGCTTAGATTTCCTTTTATCATTGATCATCTTGCATGCTCTCAGTCGTCATCATTTCTTGCAGTCATGCATCTAAAAGTGGTGCTGGTTGTCATGTTAATGAATTTAGTTTTACTGCAACAGCAGTTATATGTCATCGAAACTCTCTGGGTTGTTTTCGTCGGTACTTTCCATTACGCGTCCTCATTATCATACGACCGTCGGTTCGTCATCGCAAACCCTCTTCATCCATCGCTTTACCCCAATAAATTATATTGAAAAACAAGACTTCGCTCATCAACGCTAAGGAACACGATGAAGAAGAGCTGTGCCTTCTACGTCCGTATTGTCTCCCTTCTTTATAGCAATTTTTGCGCGGAAAATCTGCGAAGTGGTCCTCTTCTTCAATGTGACTGGATCCATGAGGTTATTCGCTATCCGAAGATACCAAACTTTTTGAACGTGAGTTGACTTGGACATTTTACGAGCGTTTTGGTGTTCCCGAAGGTGGGAGTCCCAATCAAATCAACATGGTATATTCCGTTGACGGCAAAGATATCGACCCAGAAGAGATCACCGAGATCGCCGGTTGGAAAATTAGCAACCCGCAATCACCTAAAACCAAGGAATGGAACAAGCCAAGTTCGAGCAACGCCATCTTGGCCAGCCAACCAAAGAAACAGGCAAGTGGGAGCACTCCAAGTAATATCAAGAATACCACAGTAAAAGCAAGCAAGATGCCATCGCTACCAAAAGATGACATCAAGATTATCATCAGGATTAGAGGAGGCGTTAACATTGCCAAAATCGGGGCAACGACCGTGACTGACGCAATAACGGCAGCCGCATGCATAAAACTTTCTCAACGGGAAGATTACGTGATCTGCCCAAACAACCAGCAAAACATCGTCGTGGTTAGCACACCGCTCGAAGAGAATGCAACCAGATATGCCAAGATTAAGGACATTTTCATCAATGGCCAAGCTCACGAAACCGCCGCCTACAGGTCAGCGCCGCACGAAACATGCAAGGTAATTATACGAAACGTTCCGCTCAGCGAGACACAAGACCTACTGAACCGCAAGATAGTCAACCCACGCAACCCCCTAGCACTGGCAGCAAAGCGGATAAAGGAAACAAACACAGTAATCATAGCCTTCGACGGATTTCAAGTCCCAAACTACGTGAGATATGACAATGCCCTATTCAAATGCACGTTATACCGCAAGCAAGTAGATATGTGCTACGTCTGCGGCAGGCTGGGACACCACGCCGATGTGTGTCCATCGCCAGATGAAACCATCTGCAGGGGTTGCGGCGTACCCAACCCCACAGATATGCATAATTGCACTCCCAAATGTTCACTATGTGGAGAGGGACACCTCACAGCCAGCAGAGAATGTAGGCAACGTTTCCAACTACCTTACGTCGTCAGACGACGGAGAATTGAAAAGACTAAGACATCGGTCAGGACTGAAGTAAACCATCCGAATTCATTTAAGCTAGAGAAACAAGAATTCCCCCAACTTAACCTGATACAAATTGGAACTGAAACAACAGTTCGAGGAAGATCAAGGTCAAGAAACATGACTAAGGTGATCAAGGAAGACCTCCCGGAGCCGCTCCAGAGGCCCAAGCAAGGGCAGGTTCGGATCAAAGGTCCGGTTCAATCGTCAGACGCCGGCCAACGGTAACCTGGATCAAGCAGAAACCAGCAAGGACGGGAACGCTCGAGTCACCTGGGCCCAAAGACTGCAGCAAGACCAACAAAAAGAGGTAGGTTCGGTTGCACGACCAGAGCATAAAGACAATTCAGGCATAATCCGAAGGTTAGAACGCGACAATCTAGAATTGCGAAAACTAGTAATCAGCTTGATGGAGGAAATCAAACAACTTAGAGATACACTTGCAACACCAGTCAAAAGCAACGCTGCGGAGACCGAGGCAATGGATGTACCAATAGCCGACCAAGCATCCAACCCAGCTAATAGAAAAGCGATTTCCGCTACACAAAGCACTAAACCATGTAAAGCCAAGACGGAAACCTGGTAAATTCTTGACAAACCCGCAGAAAGCATGAACGCCCTCAAGGAGGGACAAAATAAGTTAGCTGAGCAAATTGGACACATCCGGGACAGTTCAGGGACTAGACCGCAGAGTCAACACACTAGAAACTACTGAAACCAGAGCATGCCAAAATAATGCATGCCAACAGCATGGCCCTGCAATGCCTGCACACTGAGGCTTTTCGAATTTGGCAATGGAACTGTAGGGGCTACGCTCGCAAAAAGGCTCCCCTTCAGCAATATATTCGAGCTAGGCAAGATAAACCGCAAATTATTCTCCTTCAGGAGACCAACATGGTCAACCCCACGCTCACCGGATACAACGCAGTAGTAGAATCACGCGGACGTAAAGGGACGACGACATTAATCAGCAACCAGCTGAAAAGTCAGCCCAGAGTATAAACTCTGGGCTGACTTTTAAGTATAACTAGTATAAACTGGGCTGACGTCAGCTCTCCTATCTAGAGCGTTGCTGTTCTGTTGGTTGAGAAAGAGCTGACATGTGCATGGAATCTAGGGCCGAGATTGAGGTCCGAGATAGTCTCTAGTATAAACTCTGGGCTGACTTTTAAGTATCTCTAGTATAAACTGGGCTGACTTTTAAGTTTGTCCGCTTTATTTTCCCTAAATTTTACCCAATCCACATATGTGTGGACCTTGGCCTTTCGCAGTGTCATCGAGAATGTTATCTCACTTATGTAGTGGTCGCTTCCATAGTCCTCAAGGAGATTGCTCCAGCAGTAGTTAGAGGTGTTTCTGACGAAGGCCAAGTCCGGTGTGGTGTCTCTACACGTGGAGGTGCCTGTCGTGGTTGGATAGGCTGGGTCCGTAGTTAGAGTGAGATCAAGTTCAGTGGCACTGTGCCATAGGTCCTTGCCCTTAGCTGTGTCATATTTGTACCCCCATATGCGGCAGGGGGCGTTGAAGTCACCAGATATTACCAGTAGGTTTTCATCAGCCTTGCTGCATGCTCGTTTGAAGAGTTGTTTAAATTTCTGTGAGTAATCTTTAGGGTTGCTGTAAATGTTCAGGATGAACAGACTCTTTGTGTTCGTCTTATTGCGGATTATTTTTGTCATGATGTATTCTAGATTTCTCCTGGGTAGGTTTTGGTCATGCTGTATATTGATTCCACTATCGGAATTGTGCCGCCATTTCTAGTGTGAATATTGATGTTACGGTCCTTAGCGTAGAACCATTATTTTGGCTTGGGTCGGGGCCTAGTTGCAACTAGGCCCGGACCCAAGCCAAAAGATTCAATCAGAGTTCTTGGCATGGTAATCGAAGCAAACGGAGTCAACGCTAAGTCTATGAACAGGCTAATCAAGACGACAGACAACGCTATGAGACTGATCAAAAGAGTGGCCAACAGACAACAGGGTCTCAAAGAAGACAACCTGCTCAGGTTAATGCACGCCTTCGCTTTATGCCACTTCACATACGAAGCAGCAATGCACAAATGGAAAGCCTCGGAGAAAGAAAAGCTAAATGTCCAGCTCAGGAAGATAGCCAAACAAGCTCTAGGTATCCCTAACTGCACAAGCACGGAACGCCTAATGCCACTTGGCGTGCATAACACCCTAGAGGAGATTGCAAAAGCACAAGAAAGAACTCAAATCGCAAGACTATCAAACACCAGATCGGGCGAGCCTTACTCCAAGAACTAGACTTTAACGCAGCAATGATCAACTCCCTATATGCAGACATACCACTGGACATTCGCAAACAATATGAAGTCAGACAATTAATTGCCCCGCAACATGAGCCCTGAACACAATGTAGAGAGAAGAGTAGCCAGAGGAGCCTGCCTACTCCGGACCATTCGCAAATAAAACCAAAGAGTTTGCTTCGAAGACGCCGCCCGACATGTGGACAGAAAAGCTTTAACTGTTGCGCTGGTAGACAACAAAGGCAAAACCATAAACTCAGCCACGGTAAACACTGACAAACCAGAGGTTGCGGAGCAAGTAGCAATCGCTCTAGCACTAACTGATAAATGTAGACCATATATTTATAGCGATTCACGAAGTACAGTCTGAGCTTTTCAGAAAGATACAATATCACAGCAGGCATTACACATCATCAAAAAGAGCAAGATCTATTACCACTCCTTATGCTGGTTCCCAGCACACCTAGGCAATATAGAGAAGCCCCTCCCCCCCCCCCCCCCGAATCTCAACGAGATGGCTCATAAGAGCGCGCGAGAACTGACCCTCCGTGACGCCACCTTCGAGGGTACAAACCATCGCCAAGAGAACAGGGATGCGCCCTCTACATACAACGAGCTCACAAAACATTTCTATCTCAGCCGAAGAGAATTCAGCACTCCACACCCCACATTAAAAAGGCCACCGGTACTTACTTTAAGACTGCTACAAACAAACACTTATCCCACACCAAGAAGACTTCATTTATGCATGGCAGACGAATATCCTAACACACAGTGTGCCGACTGCAATGCCCACTTGACTTAGAACATATGCTCTCGTCGTGCAACCGAACCAACGAAAATTTAGCCAAGGATCGGGACAGGCTAAAGGCAGCGATTCACACCCCTGACCTGACCGAGCAACTATGGGCCGTCCAGCAAGCCCACGACTAGGCCAAAAGGCTCTGCCTGCCGGTCCAAACGTGGGAGCAGCCCACTTTGTGAGGCAACTCACAGCTTTCAGGACCTAATAAATGTTTCCTTCCTTCCTTCCTTCCTTCCTTCCTTCCTTCCTTCCTTTATCAACGCTCACAGGGATCAAACTCCCGCTCATGCTTCAATGTACAGTTTTGGGCCCAGTTACGGTAACCACTCAGTTACAGCGCAATACTTGCGCGAGTGGTGGCGTGGAGCAGAGGTAGAATACCCGGCCTCAAATCTGAAGGTCGTAAGTTCGAATACTACTCCAGTCCACTACATTTTCAGGCATGAAGTGGTGCCTGACACCGGCAAGAAAAAAATATACTGCCGAGAGTTAGTGGGGCTATACGAGTTCAGGTGCAACCAAACTAGGAAGGCCCACTGAGCTTCATCAAAGTCACTCCCTCACCAGAACAGGAATTGGCCTCCCTGGTGCAGTACTCGGCCACTACCTCCCTTATGACTCCGACAATTAACCCATGGCCCTCAGTCCCCAGTGGCTGCGGAGCACCTGACCAAGGCGGCGGTCAGACCTGCTACGCGGCAGAGGGTGCTAAGAATCTCTGGGTCCGGACAGGCCGCCAATGGAAACTGAACCTGGCAACGTTCAACACGCGCACCCTCTCGAGTGAGGCTACCTTAGCAGGAATATTTGAAAAATTATCAGGCATTGCCTGGGATATCATTGGCCTTAGTGAGGTTAGAAGGACTGGTGAGGCCTACACCGTGCTGACTAACGGCCACGTCCTCTGCTACAGAGGTCTTCCAGACAAGAGAGAATCCGCAGTAGGACTTCTAGAACATAACAACATAGCGGGCAACATTGATGAATTCTACAGCATTAATGAGAGGGTAGCAGTCGTCGTAATAAAGCTGAATAGGAGGTACAAAATGAAGGTAGTACAAGCCTACGCCCCAACCTCTAGTCACGATGATGAAGAAATAGAACAGTTTTATAAAGATGTTGAATTAGCAATGAGAAAGGTGCAAAATCAGTATACTGTAGTCATGGGCGACTTCAATGCAAAAGTGGGGGGAAAGCAGGTTGGTGAGCAAGCAATTGGCAACTACGGTATCGATTCTAGGAATGCAAGAGGAGAGGTGTTATTAGAATTCGCGGAAAAGAATAGGCTCCTAATAATGAATACCTTCTTCAGGAAGCGCAGCAACAGGAAGTGGACCTGGAAAAGCCCTAATGGAGAAACAAGGAATGAAATAAATTTCATACTCTCTGCCGATCCAAGCATAGTGCAGGATATAGAAGTGTTAGGTAAGGTAAAGTGCAGTGACCACAGGTTAGTGACGTCTAGGATTTCTCTCGAAAGAGTGAAATTAGTCAAGAGGAAACAGGCCAACCTAGAGGCAGTAAGGGCAAAAGCAGACCAATTCAGGCTGGTGCTCGCAAACAAATATGCAGCTTTAGAAAATGAAGATAAAGACAACATAGAGGTAATGAATGCAACCGTAACTAGGTTGATCTCAGAAGAAGCAATTGAGGTAAGGCACCAAGGCAACCAGTAGGTAAGCTCTCCCAAGAAACAAAGGACCTAATAAAGAAACGACAAAACATGAAAATGTCCAACTCAAGATATCAGATAGAATTCGCTGAACTGTCAAAACTGATCAACCAAAAGAAAGTAAGGGATATTCGAAATTATAACATGGGAAAGATTGAGGAAGCCGTAAAAATATGGACGCAGCATTAAATCAGTAAGAAGAAAGCTTGGCATAGGACAAGGCAAGATGAATGCACTGAAAGATAAGCGTGGTAATATCACCAGCAATTTCGATGACATAGTAAAAGCAGCGGAAGAATTCTACACTGACTTGTACAGTGCCCAAAACAGCCAAGCTACTTTCATTCGAAATAGTGATGAACCGGATACAGAGGCTCCTTCTATAACTAGCAACGAAGTTAGAAGGGCCTTGAATAACATGACCACGGGAAAAGGTGCTGGAGAACATAGAATAATAGTCGATTTAATCAAACATGGAGGAGATATCATGCTAGAAAAGCTTGCGGCCCTTTATACGCAATGCCTCACAACTTCAAGTGTACCAGAGAGCTGGAAGAACGCCAACATTATACTAATCCATAAGAAGGGAGACGTTAAATAATTGAAGAATTATAACCCATTAGCTTGCATTCACTATTGTATAAAATATTCACCAAGATAATTTCCAATAGAATCAGGGCAACACTTGACTTCAGCCAACCAAGAGAACAGGCTGGCTTCAGAAAGGGATATTCTACGATGGATCATATCCATGTCATCAATCAGGTAATCGAGAAATCTGCGGAGTACAATCAGCCTCTGTATATGGCCTTCCTAGATTATAAAAAGGCATTTGGTTCAGTAGAGATACCAGCAGTCATAGAGGCACTGCGTTATCAAGGAGTTCAGGAGGCATACGTAAATATCTTGGGAAATATCTACAAAGATTCAACAGCTGCCTTGGTTCTCCACAAGAAAAGTAGAAAGTTACCTATCAAGAAAGGGGTCAGGCAAGGAGACACAATCTCTCCAATGCTATTCACTGCATGCTTAGAAGAAGTATTCAAGCTCTTAGACTGGGAAGGCTTAGGAGTGAGGATCAACGGCGAATGTCTCAGCAACCCTCGATTTGCAGGTGACATTGTCCTTTTCAGCAACAATGCAGACGAATTACAGCCAATGATTGAGGACTTTAATCGAGAAAGTGTAAGAATTGGGTTGAAGATGAATATGCAGAAGCAAAGATAATGTTCAATAGCCTGGCAAGGGAACAAGAATTCAGGATCGCCAGTCAGCCTCTAGAATCTGTAAAGGACTACGTTTATCTAGGTCAATTACTCACAGGGGACCCTGATCCCGAGAAAGAAATTTAAAGAAGAATAAAATTGGGTTGGAGTGCATACGGCAGGCATTACCAAATCCTGACTGGGAGCTTACCACTGTCGTTGAAAAGAAAAGTGTACAATCACTGCATTCTACCGGTGCTAACATATGGGGCAGAAACTTGGAGGTTAACAAAGAAGCTCGAGAACAAGTTAAGGACCGCACAAAGAGCGATGGAACGAAAAATCTTAGGACTAACGTTAAGAGACAGGAAGAGAGCGGTGTGGATCAGAGAACAAACGGGAATAGCCGATATTCTAGTTGACATTAAGCGGAAGAAATGGAGCTGGGCAGGTCATGTAATGCGTAGGATGGATAACCGGTGGACCATTAGGCTTACAGAATGGATACCAAGAGAAGGGAAGCGCAGTCGAGGTCGGCAGAAAACCAGATGGGATGATGAAGTTAGGAAATTTGCAGGCGCAAGTTGGAATACGCTAGCGCAAGACAGGGGTAATTGGAGATCGCATGGAGAGGCATTCGTCCTGCAGTGGACATAAGATATAGGCTGATGATGATGATGATTTGCGCGAGACAAAATTCCGAGGTCAATGGCGGCTGTGCGTTTTTAAATGAAAAATAATTGCCGAAATCTTGACTACATGTCCGTGATTGTTTTGCCTCGTGTCTGTGTTTCCGTGGGCTTCCTTTGGCGGTAATTATGTCTCACGGCAAGCGCCGACTAGGCCAGCCACGAGCTCTTCTGTGCATAATTTATTTCACGGGTCACAGCACGCAACGTCAAGAAATTGTTCGCGTGCAGACGGCGGTGCCCGCGGTGACTGCCTGATTCAGTCTAACCGTAAGCGAGCCAGGAGCCGAAAGAATCGACGAGAGGCGTTCATAATTTGCATCAATTTAGCTTTTACAATATGCATATCGGCATATTTCAGCACTGAACTTTTGGCTGGTGCCGGTGCTTCGCATTTTCTTTCGTGTACACCGCCAGACGCGAAGTGCATATTCATACCTCCTGTTCTGGCATTACAGAGGCGTGAAAATGTCTAAAATTGCAACCGAAGGATACCAAAAAGCGATGTCAGCCGTCGGACAAGTGTTTCCACAGTGAATAAGAAGATGCGCTAAAGGATTGTCACTGCCAGCGAGATCAGAGCTTGTGTTTAGCTGGAACCACCTGCATTTTCTTAATGCTCTGTCACCTGAATATATCGCCTTACATTTGGTGAAGGTAGAACAACCCAGGTGATTGCGGCTAAGCAAGAGCTCCGATTTCGCTGACAGCGGCAGCCCACAAACGAACCTTCTTCATTACACCTGCGAAAGGAGTCGTTAGCGCTAAGTCGTGACACTAAATTTTCAATAGAACGAATTATTTGGTGCCTGAAAACGGTACATGCGTATTAAAGCTTTTTTTTTCTTATTTCACATTCCGAGTAATTATTTGAGAAGCGCGCCACACGGCTCGAGAATTATTTACCACAGCGCTGTGAGGATACTGCAGGAGAGCCACGCCAGGGTGCTGGGACGGCTCTGCGTCAGCGTTTGGCCAACGGCCCCGCAGTGAACACACCGGGCCGCAGTCGGCCATCGGCCGAGCTGGCAGTAGGGCACCGGTCCTTCGGACACTGGAGCGACGAGGAGGCGAAGCGTAAGCAAAATAGAACGCTTTATAGCACATGCTATTGCCGTCTTATCCTTAGCCATGCGTGACATAAATAATCTAGCGCGTGCGCATTTGACATCTATCCGGGGCGGAAAATTTCTCTGGACACTTCTACGGCCTCTTAGTTCGTTAACTCAGAGCTTTGGAAAGCTCATGGAGCTCGTAGAAATCGCAGAAGTTCATGGTGCCTATCAATGAGACGTCAACTGCGAGAGGAAAAAAAATGTTTTGCTTACGGGACGGTAACTGAGGGAATTCTTCGAGTTTGGTTGATTATATAGTGTTTTATTTTTTTAATACGCAAGGATACCAGCTCTTACAGACTTTCGAGCCATTGAATGCTATCTTCTGCTGTTCGCTGACTCGCGACCCCTTAGTACGCTGGTCAAATGTTCATGTAAATACAGAAGTACGACCCGACGGCTCAGCTGCCTATTGCGCACTACCAGAGCGCTGCGATTAGAGAGAATCACCGTCTAGTCCTAACGTACAGCGTTTCAGGCAAGGCACGTTCATCGTTAGCACAATTACTACATCTTAAGGCTATTAACGTTAAGAAACAGGACGGGGGCGGTGTGAAACGGGGATAGCCGATATTTTAATTGACATTGGGATTAAAAAATGCAGCTGGGCAGGCCATGTAATGAGTAAGATGGATAAGCTGGTGGACCATTATAGTTACAGAATGGGTACCAGGAGAAAGGAAGCGCAGTTGAGGACGACAGAAAACTAGGTGGGACGATGAAGTTAGGAACTTTGCAGGCGCAAGTTGAGAGAGAGATAGAGGGAAAACATTTATTTAGACCATCGAGGTCGTTGATCTTGGGGACTAGTGGGCGCAAGTTGGAATCAGCTAGCGCAAGACAGGGGTAATTGGAGATCATAGGGAGAGGCCTTCGTCCTGCAGTGGACATAAATATACGCTGATGACGATGATGATGATGCGGGCCATTAAGTGCTGACTAACGACCACGTTCTCTGCGACAGAGGTCTTCCAGATAAGAGAGAATGCGGGGTAAGATTTCTCATCCGTAAGGATGAGAAAGTGCCTCGAGCGGCCAGTCGCGCGACAATAAAATAGCGAGGGATTGTGGGATGCGCCGTCTGCTAGCTGCTTCCGGTTCGAGTCGGCGCAGCCGCCGCCACCGCTTCACCGTTGAATTCCATTGATGCGCTTGCAGTCCGTTCTTCTTTCTGGGGTTTTACGTGCCAAAACCAGTTCTGATTATGAGGCACGTCGTAGTGGAGGGCTCCGGATTAATTTTGACCCCCTGAGATTCTTTAACATGCACTACAACGCAAGCACCCGGGCGTTTTCGCATTTCCCCTCCATTGAAATGCGGCCCCCGTGGCCGGGATTCGATCCCGCGAGCTCGTACTCAGCAGCGCAACGCCTTAGCTGACTGAGCCACTGGCGCTTGCAGTACGGCTTTGTCCCACTCGAAGATTACCCAGTTGCAGGTACCTAGCAAAACCATCGTCGGCTGTTCAGCCGTTGGCTGCTCAAATTCAAGCGTTAAAAGTGAACGCATGTAACTACTGCCTTGCAGCAATCCTTGTTGAGTCAGCTGTGCACAAGCATCAGAGGAGTGGCTACCACTTCCAAAACTGTAACAAGGCAAAGACCATCCGTGAACAAAAAGAAAATGAACGTACAGTGCCACTTATCAGGCGGCGATTAGCTGTGTAAGAGCCGACACGGAATGATTCCCCAAAATATTTCTTTCTCTAACATTTGACTCAGGCAACCAGAACTATGTCAGTACTCGCATGCACATATAGAGGTATTATGAAATGAGGTTTTACGGCATGAAATTAAGCGGGACACAGCGAGATACATACATAATACTCCTAACCGACTAGCCCTCCTTAGCTGCCTTCAGCACAGATAGAGAAAATGCGCAGCCGTAACATGACGGCGATACGGCCATTGTTGACAAAAAAAAAGCGAGAACGTCTACTACGTACCACTTCAAATGAACCTAGAGTTTCGACCGAGAAATGCCGTTGACAGCGCGCTAGCTGCGCCGTTATAGCCGATGATATCGGTTTCTAGCTACGATCACAGAACAGCATGCACCGCTGTAGCCATCGCCTCAGCGCCCGATTTTCTAATGGCATATTCGGGTGGTCGTGTTAGAGCGCTCTGGTAGCTCTACAAAGGTCATGTAAAACAGTTACTAAGCGTTACCGTTTGCATAAACGGGTTCGTCTGATGATAACGAAGCAGGATCATCACTTCCATACCCGGTTATTGTCGTAATACAGCTTTAAAGTTGTTTTTCATCACTTTTCTGGCACGGCCAGAGCGCTCTGAAACAACCACTCGAATATGCCATTAGTAATGCCTCTATACGCTTGATAAATTATCGGATAACGATAACTTTTTCACCTGTCTGACTGACCCGCAGGCAGAGCAGTCAGTGACGGCGCGTCGACGCAACGGCAAATGTCGTAAAGCTAAACCTGGCAAAAACAAAAAAGGCCGCCGTAACGAAAACCAGAGTTCCTTTATGAATAAAAGCCTATCCTTGCCTTTCTTGGCTCGTCATCGTCGTGCCCAGAGCGAACTGACACATAGAAATCAGTTGCATGAATGGTACGACATTGCTAGTCGACAAAGCGGACGGAAAGCTTCGCACGACTGACAGTTGAAACCGCGTAGAAAAACCCGTGCGCCGGGCAGCGTGTTTCTATTTGCGCCCAAGCCCAGCGCTCGACCGCTGGCGCCGCCATGCGCCGCTCGCGCGTACCATGTTTCTAGCCGCACGGCCGCCTGGATCGGCGCGCGCGTCGCCAATCCGGCGGCCGTGCTAGCCGCTGCCGTTGGAACGGAGAACACGCTGGGATGGTGGTGACTAGACACAACTGCGGCTGCTGTTAAGGGCTCGATGCTATTCCTAAATAAACGCATCACTGTTTTGATGATCAAAATATAATCTGACTATCAGGGAGGGAGCAGTCTACCTGACTGGAGCAGTATTTTTTTATTTGGGGTGTTGCTACGCTGCGCTTCGCAACACCACAACGACCGCCGCTTCGCGTCGGTGCCCGGCACCGCGGCTTCCGCCGCGGCACCGGGGCTCAACCGACCACACCGCCAAACAGAGAGGGAAAAAAGAAAATGGTGATACAAAGAAAAAAATACAAATTTCAATACGAGCCCGCATACCACAGGTCCCTAAGCCAGCGTCGTAACCACTAGGCCATACAGCAACGCTTCCGAAGTTCGCATTCATACGAACCATATGATTGCGTTCGAACGCCCTCGGCGAAAGAAACCACCTTGAAACATGGTGCGCGCGAGCGGCGCATGGCGGTGCCAACGGTCGAGCACTGGGCTTGGGCGCAAATAGAAACACGCCGCCGGGCATGCCGCCGATGCCGCCGCGTCGTCCGTCGAACCGGAAGCTGCTAGCAGACGGCGCGCCCACAATTCCCTGCGATTGCTCGTTTTACGGGTCACCTATTTTGCGTGTATTCGCGAGCTACTTTCATGCTTGGAAAAGCACTTTCATGTAGCACGTATTGAGCAACAGAAAGCTGTATCGAGAGTTTTTCATGTTGTTCTACAATTTTATCATTGACACTTTTCATCTAATTATATTATATGAGAACTTCATTAATTAATTAAGACTAATTATGTAATTAGGCGGAATGCAAGAGATATTCTGAGTATCTCCCTAGCGACGGCATACGTCATTTCCTTCGTTCTATCCAGCTACGTGGCATTTGCATATTTTTAAAGTTTGGCTAAAGTTCCGTGGAACACCCTGTATATAGCGACATTAGGGCCACCATGTTCATCAAGGCTATCTCTTTTGCGTGCCATATCTAAATTTTACGGTTTGGATTGTGTGGCTTCTTTTCCGTCTACGCGGCAGCAGTGACCCGACATTTCTCTGGATGTATACAAAGCAATAGAGTCGCCTATTCTAGATTGCCCTCTTGTTTTTGCTAGACACAGCGTGAAGAGCAGAAAAAAGGCAGCATTGATTACACCGCAAACGGGTGTATCTGATGTTCTGGTTGAGAATGAGAGGAACAAATGGAGAAGAGCAAGCCATGTAATGCGTAGAACAATGTGACCGATGGGTCACTGTAGAGTCAAGTAAAGGGGTACGCAGTCGATGACAGCAGAGGCTTAGATAGTGTGATGAGATTAAGAAATATTAAAGCATAGGATGGAGTTGGGTAACTCCAGGCCAGGGCTGGGCAAAGATACTTTGCCAATTGTATCATGATACGATAAAAGATACTCGGCCGGCAATAAGTATTTGAGATACAGATACAAGATACTACCGCAATTATTGTATCCGATACGATACCTTCCATTCGCATCTTAAGATAATTCGATGCATTCGCAAATTTATTATAATAGATCTATATAATGTAGCAGCAAACGCGTATGCACAAAAATATTTGTTTCGAAATTTCTTAACTCCAGTCAACATTGTTTCACTTGAATGAAATGTCTGTTAGTATCTCAAAATGTCTGTCTTTATCGCTCAAAGTATAATATTTGCATTCCGAAACAATTTATTGAGGTTGCCTTAGCTGCTTAACATGAAATCTCTTTATGTGCTGCTCTGTCAGCGGTTTTTTCTTGTCGCTTTTGTAATTGATGGAACTCACTGCTCTTCTTGCCGACCAGCTAGCGAGTTGCTTATATAATTACAAGAATGTCAATAACAAGCCTCTGCACGATGGCGCAAATACAGCTGTGGAGTTTTACCTTGTATTACCGTTTACGCAATTCCGAATCGCCAGGCAGGTGTACAGCAGCGACAACGCCGGCAGCGACATTTTTTGTGACGTATCGTGTATACAAAAAGCACGTAAAGCTGCAATGACCTTTCATATTCTACTTATGAGCGCGTTGACTATAAAAATCCAGCAGATCAAACTTTCATAACGCATAAACAAGCTCTAGTCCATCCGCAATGTTCAACTTTCGTAGCTTATTCATATTTCGCAGAATTCTCAATTTAGACCAAAAAATTCCTTTTGGTGCTTGCGAGCAACCACCACGTACATAATAGCCGCCTTATGCACTAGTCTCCCGGAAGCAGCGCCATCCACGCTTTGGTTCACAATATTCAAACCAGCACCTCCTCTATTCTAACGCGATAGCGTTTAGGGCCCCGTGTCGCAGAAAATCCGGCGTCGGCAACCGGCGTGTGATCGCGGGTGGAGGAGGAAATCATTCAACATCGACCGCGCAGGCCCTCCACGTGGTGCAAGGTTTTAGTGAACAAAATTGAATTTCTCAGTGAAATCCATCAGAAAAATGATAAAGTACTTTACCATTCGGCGTAGTACTCGCTGTCGGATTGTTAACAATCAGCGTCGGATTGTATTTTAAATGTACGATAATACTGCTACGAGGAAACTCAAACACAAACCCCTTTTCCAGCATTTCTACCAGACCTGCGCGCGTCGGGGCAATAGCAAACAATTAATAAAATAATAAAAAAGGTGCTAGAGCCTTCACATTTAAATATAAAACCACTTACATTGCCCCTGGAAAAACGTCCTTCCAGCAATGCATTTCAGTTGAAAAGTGAAGCCGACTTTAAGGGGATTGGTGTAAGCTGGCTTTCCCACGTACAGTGGTGCAGTGAATGAAGCCTACTTGCTGTATGCGAACGATGCGATGCGAACGTGTCCCGATAACACTATCGCGTTCCACTCTTAAAGGCGAATTTTTTCCGATGCCAGACAGATGCGGCCGATGCAACGGTTCACCAAGCTCTCCGATCGTCCTTTCCTACTCTCCCCCATCGGCTAGAGTTCGCGCCTGCTTTACGGTCGTGGGGGAGAGTACGCTCTGGGTGGCGCCTCACGACGGAAGTCGGAGGAGTAATCATGACAGACGCGTGAAGCGTGTGTCAGGATTACGGCAGGAACGGCAGCGGCTAGCGCTCAGTGGCTCAGACGCACGCGTGACGCAAGCAGTCGTACGCTCTGGGTAGCGTCACATCGCGGCAACTCACTGAACTAAGGCGCACCAACGGCTAAAGCCAACAATTTCTTCGAGATAAAATTTCACTTCATATTGGGAACACAAGCATCCAGTGCAATGAACACATCAAGATTCTGGGTATCATATACCAACAAAACGCGAAGTCCACGCAATTGGTACAAAAACGTTGCACACGACACGACAGACAACAAGGGTGCTGCGAAAGCTAACAAGCAGTGCATGGGGCCTATAGGAAGGTCAAATCAAAAGGCTCGCACAAGCGCTGGTCCAATCAGGGTTCCTCTATGGCGTACCTTTCCTTCCAATTCACGCCGACCCAGCTCAACACAATTGAAAGCATCAACAAAACATGCATCCGGATCGCTACAGCGCTGCTGAAGTACGCAAAGGTCGAAGATCTCTACGGAACAGGTCCACTTCTCCCAATAGGCGACTACGTAGATCCTACACTGCAATCCCAAAATGAGAGCCTCAAACTGACCCGTGCAGGAAGAGCCATCAGAAGCGACATAGGTGTTTGTAACGAAGACCTACCTAAAATTCTGCCCACCACTCCTCTATGGGAAGATATCACAGTGACGGACAACCGTCCACTTCCGAAGCATATGAATCAAGCCTCGGACAAAGAGAGAAGGGAATACTATGCTCAAAGGCATACGCAGTACCTCAAAAGCTTCTCCGAAGAAGAAGAGATTATCTACACGGACGCCTCGTGCACTCTGGAAGGTTCCAACACTGGGGCGTTCTGGTACTTCAGAACAGGTGAAGCATCCTCATTCTCTATTACACAACCATGCTCGCTACCCGAAGCAGCCGAAGGGTACGCTAGCGGAAGCATTAGCTTACTACACTCAGACTCATCGCCAAAAGCTATCCACGTCTTCACAACCTCTCTGCAAGTAATAGAGACACTCCAATCACGAAGGAAGTTACCGGCATACGCCAGGTACATCCTCAGCCAAGCCTCCCGACTACGAAATCGATCCATCCGAGTAAGAATCCATTGGATTCCTGGACACACCAATATTCCGGGGAACGAGCTAGTTCATCAGCGAGCCTTGCAGCATCAAAGCAAGGAACAACTCGGAGATGACAGTTCAAAGCAGTCCGAAACGTCCATCCAAGGCGACGCTTATGAAGCCAACTACAGGGCGAAAGTGCACCGCCGGCGAGAATTAAGAGCTAAATTAGCAGACGCAACAAAACACGCAGCCCTACCCCTAAGGGCCACCCGCCTCTACGAAGTCATACTAAGAAGATTACAAACTGGAAGCTTCGCTACAATCACAGTAATTCACCAGATGTACGCGAATAAATACCCCGACCTCAAGTGTGCCTACTGCCAAGCCCCAGCAACCACGGAGCATATCCTATGGGTATGCCTAATTCATAACTCAAGCCGAGCCGCTTTTATAACAAGAGCCCAAATTACGCTACCAAACCTACAGCAAAACACGCAGGAAACAGCCCACTGGATACTCGAACATCCGCTCATCAGAGCCAGGCTGAACATATGGCGCAAAGCCTTGCGCACTGTGACCATCCCCTGTCCAGCCTCACCCGCTTAAGAAATACACCTTTGTTGACAAGTGTGTTTTTCGGCCACAGTGCTGACGCCGACAAGCGAGAGCACGCTGCATATAGTCAAATAAAGTTTTATTCTATTCAATTCCCATTGCGGAGCGGGCGATTGCACTGGCATCGAAAAAATAAAGGAGGCGCAGGTCAAACACACATCCACGAGATCCTTCAAATCGCTGATGTATGAAAGCCACTAAACGCAAGGCAACCCCATTTTTTGCATTCTTCAGACTTCGCAACAAAGCACCATGCAAGAAAAAGTTTGATAACGACACTACAGCGACATCAGATGTTGCGTGAAAGACGCCGCATGCATTGGCGTACGCAGCACAGTGCGGTAGCTACGAGCTAGTGTCATGGCACCGAAGCAACTAAAAACAAAAATCAAGAAAACAAAATTAACGTCGGCTGCGTCCAAACGTTCGCGCGCTTGCTTTTGTCGAGACGGCGCGAGTGCCACCACGCGACTCTGCTCGACCAATAAGGACGCTCAGACCTCATCGGCTGCCCTTGCTGGAGTACTCTGGCAGAAAGATAAAATAATCTCACTGCCTTTAGTTTTATTGGGGTGGCTTAGTTGCAGCAGTATTAGCTTGAGAAGCGGAGTTCAGCCAACGTTTATTGTTTCGCACAGTGATGTTGAGAAAGCAGTATCTTGTATTTTAGTATAAACGGTGCATTCTTTCATGTACTGGAAATACACGTCTTACCAGACCGTATCATGATACAGATAGAACATACTCAAAGAGCATCTAAGATAGTATCTAATATACATGTATCTTCGATACTGCCCAGTACTACTCTAGGCAGAAGTAATTACAGATCGGGAGGGAGAGGAGGGGTGTGGGGCGAGAGAGAGAGGTTTTAGACCTCCAGTGGGCATGATTTAGAAGAACACGCTGCTGGGATAGTAGTAGCATAACAGTAAGTAACTAGATTATTGCGCGAAACAGCTACCACCACAAAACTAATGCATGTAGTGAGTGTATATTCCTTATATGGTAATCCCCTATTCCGCCATAGTATAGTTATTTAACCAAACGATATTGGCTGCTGCTGATGGCGATGACAACTTACGCTGACAGCATAGAATCGATGGGCCACATTTAGAGAGATTACTATAATATTCGAAAGGAAACGTACAGTGCCAGAAATGTAAAAAAAGTCGTACCTGACGGATGTAAAGCACAGCCTCTAAACATTGTGATTGAAGCTGAAGCTTGGTTGTGGGCACCTCCTGGAATCTGTTTTATGACAGAAAGAGAGGAGAAAGAACAGTTAAGTGATTGATAAGAAGAGCAGAGGCGTCGGCCTGAGATAAATGTATGAGCAGCGAGGAACTGTGCAACGGGGAAAATGAGCGGCCAAGAGAGAAAAGAGATATAAGATTGGTGACCGTGAAGGCGGACGGAACAAGCTAAAGAACAAGCTTCATTTAGCTCGGAGGCCCCGATCTAAGTGCATGTGAACGAAGGAGTCGTTTTTCTCACCAACTACTGCACCGACTTTGTTGAGGTTCGTTGCATTTAAAAGAAAAAGTAAGAATCGAGTGACTGAAGCAAACAGATTTTGGTATAAGACTGTAAATGTTTTTCAAAAAATTTTTGAAAAAGTGCATAATTTCGGAAAACACAATTGTCAAGTTTAAACAAACCTCAGCAATCACAAAACATATCACATGACAAAATAGATCGCTTTTGCAAAACGCTCATAAATATTCAAGCAATTTCCTGTAAACTGTGAATTCACGTGTCTTATGTGTCTGTCTCAGATGATCTAACGAATGCAGTTTACAGAGCAGAGATATCTCATTCTTGTTTGCATTTGTTAACTTCGTGCACAAATGCTTCTGAAGCTGTTCACTTTCCTGGAATTTTTTTTATACTGCCACGCTCTGATTATAAATTCTGTTTAAAAGAGCGACTGGAATTTAACTGTTTCTATAAATGCCCCAAATTGTATTCATATTGGTCCAGCAGTAGTTTCCTCGTAAAATCCTTCCTGCGTTTTACGTGTGTTCGAGTATGTAAATCATAGTTGTCCCCTAGCTAAAGCTTTCTCTTAACGCAGAAGTCTGCTCATAGCCTAGAGCCCAAACCCGTACTTTAAAAAAAAAAAAACGTTTAACCTTGCACTCGGCTGCGGAAGGCTTGCAACAGCGAAGCTGGGCGATCGTAGCCCAGCATTTTCCGGAAGTGCGCGCGTACTTTTCATCTTATTACTCATGATGATGATAATGCATTTTCGCGCGTCTCGGACTTACGGCCGTCACTGCATCTTGCTTAGCGCAGCCTGCAACACCGACACCGCGTTCCAATGCCGACACCGCGTTCCAATGCACTGGAACGCCAATGCATTTCTCCACAAAGTTCGGGAATTAATATCGTGAAACTGGTGTCATCCAGAGAATTCGTTCCAAGTCGATCCGCCTTGGGAAGTCCACAGCTATAATTAGTAAATTGTAATATGAGCCGTCAGGTAATTAATTAAAACTTAATTAGTGAGTTTGTGTTAATTATTCGATTATGCATTTCAATTTTTCGTGCAAGTAATCTCCGCCTCTTCGAGTAGACCAGCTCATGAACTAGAATTGTGCTATCTGCCACAGGCAGCCTTTAAAAATTTTTGTAAGTGTTCGCTGAAACACCCTGTATGTATGCTATATAAACTATACAAATATACTATAGCGAGGAAAGCACGGTAGCGCGCGACAACGATTGCATCAGCCGAAGCAGCCCCAGCTTGTTCCGATTCGCATAACGCAAGGATCGCCGACATCTTTAAGTGGAACTAGGTGCATAGAGAAGCGCTGTTGTGTAATGTCGCAATTCCTTCTCCAGAATAGAACATGAAAAATTCGCAAAAAAAAAGCATCAGTGAAAGAAATCTGCCCTACAAGCATCTCAGTCTCAAATAATATCTTTACGATCTCAAATGCACTCTCTCTCCTCTTGTGCAGCCTTCAACCTCACTTGTCTGACATCCATTGTGATGGATACCCGCAAAGTTACTTTTTTTTTTAATGAAGGGGGTTAACATCCCGAAGCTGTAAGGGATATCGTTGGGGAGGGCTTGCGATTAATTTTGACTTCCTGATGATTTTTAACAGCAAAAGCTGTCAAAGGCTTTTGTGAGCATCATTTGTATCCTAGCTGTGAACGCGTGGCTTTAGTGGTTTTAGATACGCTGGAAAGCCATTTTCTATGCGGCATGATTGCGAGTAGAGCAAGTTTGTCGATGTTCATCTTTGAAGCAACTACAGCGCGCGAAGACCGAGACACGGTGAAAAAAGGGGGCGAAGAAAGAAGAACGTAAACTTTATTTTCAAATCAATCAGATTCGAGTCCGCCGTGTTTTAGTGGGTCTGGGCACCCGCCGCGGACGCGGTTCCGAGACCTTGTCTCGAAACGGCTTCCTCGGCTCGCTGGACGGCCCAGAGTTGTGCTGTGAGGTTCGAGCTAAGCAGTGCGGTCTTCCAGCGCGAGCGGAGGCTGGCGGTGGACAAGACGGAGAGGTCGGCACTGCCCGAATTGTTTGTTAATTCCTGACACTCCCATAACATGTGACTAAGTGTGACGACCTCGCCACACGATGTACATCTATCTGTTTGTAGTGTACATGTCTGGATACATGGCGTGCATGAGTCTGGGGTTTCTGTAAGAATCCGTTTGTAATTGTCTGTAGTGTACTGCTTGCGCCCTGTCTAACCTAGCGTCGAGAGAATGGGTGTACGCGTCTCTCTAACTGGCAGTGTGTCGTGATGTCGTGGAACCTGGTCATACGATCCTCCAACGCCCAGACGTTTGCTGTACCCCGCGGGGGTTCTTCCTCCGATGATGCTCGGTGAGTGAGGCCTCGAGCAACGCGGTGAGCCGCTTCAGTTGGGGGTGCTCAGTCCGAGTGTGTGCCGGGATCCATAGCAAGTGCCTTCGGTTATCGACGTCGGCCTCTCCCTGGTGTATGGGATGTCGCTTGAGTATGTGATACGCCTCTTGCGTTTGCGCCCATTTGCAAAATTGCGAATTGCCGTTTGCGAATTTCAGATCACGTATGTAGCCTTGGTTTGTGGGAGGGCCGCTTCCTCTGCCGCTACGGCATGTGCAGTGTTCACGGTGACGTTCGTGGAGCGGTTGCCTCGGTGGCTATAGTAACTGCCGCCACGAAACTCTTCCTGTCTCGATATACGGGCTGCGTCGGTGAAGACCACCTCCTAGTCGTTAGAGTAACTTTGGTTCATGTGTTGTGCCCTGGCTTTATGTCTCCCCGTGTGGTGTTGGGGATGCATGTTGCGAGGCAATGGGGGCACTTCGATATTTTAACCCGGTGATACTGTTCTTGTTTTCAAACAATTTTTTAACTCAGTAAAAAGGTGACTACCAAGTAATGTTCATTGTCTTGTATTCTTAGCATATAGGTGCACTATAGGGCAAGCAAAGAAGAGGAAATTCGCAGTCAGTGCTGCCCAATTCCTCATCTTCCTCAGATTTTAAGATTTATAGTGACAAAATTGAGCGTGTTTTCGTTTTATTGAAACTTACCGATTTTCATGACTGTGTTTCCCTTCTTCATGAAGTCTGTTCAGTGTACTACTATGTTTTCATTTAAATCTACTTACCTGTCTGACTAATATTGATTGATATTGGAGAGTTTCGACTGCATTATAATTTACGGATACATTAGCAATGTGTTGGGGCAATCCCTCCCATTACGTAATTTGGATGTGGAAGAAATGTAACAAACGCCCGTCGTGCATTGGGTGCACGTGACCAAAAATATCCCGACGCCGCCCACTACGGCGTATCTCATAAACATATCGAGGATTTAGCTCGTAAAACCCTAGAATTTATTTTTAGGGCACATGGAAAACGACATGTTGTGCCATCGTTTCCACAGCGCAACGTGTCGTTTTCAGTTAGCGCAGATCCCGCCTGAATATGAATAACAACCAGCCAATGCTTTCAAGTTAATAAACAGAAATTCGCCATGGTAAGCTTACGGACCACAGGATTAAAAAATAAAGGTTCATTTTTCCATAGCCTAGGCCCCACGCAAAGTAGTATTCTGTTTTGCAGTCTGCATAAGTGTATGCAAACAACACAGTTTTTATAAAAGCTTGTTCTCGTGTTAGTCGGTCCATAGCTAAAGCAATAACCACAGTGTTACTGCCTTAAGCATTGTGCTATATGGTTTCGTTGGGTGCAGTCACAAACTGGCCGGAAATGCAATGCTTTCTCAAACTTCGTGGTCCGTAAACTTCTGACTCTGAAGGTACAGTCTCCCGCATTTTTAGCTATATCGCGCGAGCGTCCATCACGCGTCATTTTAGCGCTTTAAGCGGCGATAATCAGCGAGACCGGCAGAAGTACTCTCAAGTGCACTAAGCACTCTCCTGTGCAAGAGTCGTCTAATGCGATGTTCCCTTCAAGTTGGCGTACGACCATATTTTAGTTTTCTAGGGCGATATAGCTAAAAGAACACCGCCCAAGAACTCCGTACAGATGGTTAACCAGCGAAGCTGAAACGTGAGGCCCCGGTGTTTAGCTGTGGGTTAATCCCGACGCTGTATTGAAGCGTTTCTCAATTATTGGTTACATGTTTGCGTTTCAAGTGAAATACAAGCGCCAATGGCGGGCGCATACTACTAACCACGACGCCGAGCTAACTCGAGATATCGAACGCATGCGACAACGGCGACCCGAGCAAGCGGCATTGCGGGCAGAGCAGCGTCAACACGGCAATGGCGGGTACGCGTTCGCCGGCGGGAGTTTGTCGAGCGTAATTTTGGCTTCGGCTGCGACCACGGAGTAAGATAAAACAGGAGCGCCGACTCCGCCGCCGCGCAACGCATCCGCTCGGGACAAACCGTGCAACGCAAATTATACATCGCGTAGCGCCATCTGTCGAGGCGCGTGGAAAACACTCGACAGCTTGCTTCCATGTGCGCATGCGCTGAGTGGAGGAGACCGGCGGCGACGGCGGTGCAGAACGGGCAGCGCGGCACCCGCAGAGCGTGTCGTCTGCTACAAACGGGGACCCTCGGCCGTCTCAATTTGACAGCAATGAAACACAAAAAATATATGCGCACGAATAATAAAAGCGCAAATAAACACGCGGTAGCGCTTTTATGCACGCATACGAAACATTTTCAGATGTCTTTAGAGGGAACAGACGATAAATGATGCTGTACAAAAAGACACAACAGAAGTACTTGTTTTTTACTCCTCTACGTCTGCGCGGAAGCGAAGGTGGGAAATTTTCGTCTTCCTTGCTTTGTTTACCATGTCTGCAGTATGTTTATTCATGCCTGACGGAACAAGGTATCTTCATACTTGTGCGTGAAGAGACTGAGCAACAGGACAGTGTTTTGTTGCCGGCTGTAAATCTGGTTATAGCAAAGGACGCGAGAAGTTTTCGCTCTTCGCTTCGCCATCTGATCTTCAACAACTCCACCAGTGGCGTCAAAAAATTCCTCAAATAAGCGAGCGCTTAAATCAATGGACAAAATATGTGCGCGACACTTCGAGGAGCAGCTTATTTTTGATATATAGTTACTTCAGCAAAGACAAAGGTGATGTCCTACTAGATCTAAAGAAAGTGCCTCGACTTCGAAGCGGAGCAGTTCCTTCAATTTGTTCAGGGAAGCCTGGCGTAGCTCAATGATGCTGAATGCCAGGAGGAACAAGAAGACGCCAATGCGGAAGGACGGGAGGAGCTCAATTTAAATTTATCTTTCAACTACACACAGTGCAGGTGCCTTTCCTTGCCCAGAGACATGCCGTAATGTAGAGAGAGAAAGAAAGGGAAAGAAAGACAAGGAGGTTAGCCAGTGTAAATACCGGCTGGCTACCCTGTAAATTCTCAGCCTTGCCTTCGAGATGATTCCCCCAGTTATGCAGACACATAATCAGAGCTTCTCTTGTGAAATAATAAGCAGGAAACACGGGCAGGAATTGCCAATTATTATGTTTATAGAGAATGGCGATTCTGCTCGCAAGAGAACCGGGCGACACGAAAAGCACCGCGAGAAGCAAAGAAGCAAGCGAAGCATCTTAGCACTTGATGCGTGCTCGGATAAAAAAGAGTGATAAACGTCAGCTTTTGCGTAAAACTTCTTTTCGCTGTCGTCTTTCATTGCTTGAGACCACCCGAACTGCCGTTATATCGCCTTACCATTTGCTATAGTTTTTCTTTCCGTCTTTGTTTATTTTCTGTTCCTGTGCCTTGTAAAGTTCCATGTAGGCGACCTCACAAATGCCCTGCATTTGGCCTGGTACAACAAAATGATACATGACTTGTTTCTCCTGCTAACGTCACTCCGTGAACCGCAAGAGCTATGCGCGCTACAGGCGTCAGGGCGTGCGCGGAGCAGACGACAAAACGGATAGGCAAGCAGGCGCCGCGAGAGAGCCCCCGCGCCTTTGCTCCTCTCCGCTACAGTTTTTCTTCATTCGTTGCGCCGTCTGGCGAACACGTTGCAGAATGTGTCCCTTCCAGACGAGCGGAGTCGGCGCTCCTGTCTTATCTTACTCCGTGGCTGCGACGAAACGTCCACGTTGAAATCGTGAAGTGGAACGCAAGCGCCAATGGCGGGCGGATGCAGCTAGCCACGACGCCGAGCTAACTCGAGATTAGAGTGTGTCTAGTACACTCTACTCGAGATATCGAACGCATGCGACAACGGCGACCCGAGCAAGCGGCATTGTGGGCAGAGCAGCGTCAACACGGCAATGGCGGGTACGCGTTCGCCGGTGGGAGTTTGTCGAGCGGAATTTTGGCTTCGGCTGCGACGAAACGTCCACGTTGAAATCGTGAAGTGGAACGCAAGCGCCAATGGCGGGCGGATGCAGCTAGCCACGACGCCGAGCTAACTCGAGATTCGAGTGTGTCTAGTACACTCTACTCGAGATATCGAACGCATGCGACAACGGCGACCCGAGCAAGCGGCATTGCGGGCAGAGCAGCGTCAACACGGCAATGGCGGGTACGCGTTCGCCGGCGGGAGTTTGTCGAGCGGAATTTTGGCTTCGGCTGCGACGAAACGTCCACGTTGAAATCGTGAAGTGGAACGCAAGCGCCAATGGCGGGCGGATGCAGCTAGCCACGACGCCGAGCTAACTCGAGATTATAGTGTGTCTAGTACACTCTACTCGAGATATCGATCGCATGCGACAACGGCGACCCGAGCAAGCGGCATTGTGGGCAGAGCAGCGTCAACACGGCAATGGCGGGTACGCGTTCGCCGGCGGGAGTTTGTCGAGCGGAATTTTGGCTTCGGCTGCGACGAAACGTCCACGTTGAAATCGTGAAGTGGAACGCAAGCGCCAATGGCGGGCGGATGCAGCTAGCCACGACGCCGAGCTAACTCGAGATTAGAGTGTGTCTAGTACACTCTACTCGAGATATCGAGCGCATGCGACAACGGCGACCCGAGCAAGCGGCATTGCGGGCAGAGCAGCGTCAACACGGCAATGGCGGGTACGCGTTCGCCGGCGGGAGTTTGTCGAGCGGAATTTTGGCTTCGGCTGCGACGAAACGTCCACGTTGAAATCGTGAAGTGGAACGCAAGCGCCAATGGCGGGCGGATGCAGCTAGCCACGACGCCGAGCTAACTCGAGATTAGAGTGTGTCTAGTACACTCTACTCGAGATATCGAACGCATGCGACAACGGCGACCCGAGCAAGCGGCATTGCGGGCAGTGCAGCGTCAACACGGCAATGGCGGGTACGCGTTCGCCGGCGGGAGTTTGTCGAGCGGAATTTTGGCTTCGGCTGCGACGAAACGTCCACGTTGAAATCGTGAAGTGGAACGCAAGCGCCAATGGCGGGCGGATGCAGCTAGCCACGACGCCGAGCTAACTCGAGATTAGAGTGTGTCTAGTACACTCTACTCGAGATATCGAACGCATGCGACAACGGCGACCCGAGCAAGCGGCATTGCGGGCAGAGCAGCGTCAACGCGGCAATGGCGGGTACGCGTTCGTCGGCAAGAGTTTGTCGAGCGGAATTTTGGCTTCGGCTGCGACGAAACGTCCACGTTGAAATCGTGAAGTGGAACGCAAGCGCCAATGGCGGGCGGATGCAGCTAGCCACGACGCCGAGCCAACTCGAGATTAGAGTGTGTCTAGTACACTCTACTCGAGATATCGAACGCATGCGACAACGGCGACCCGAGCAAGCGGCATTGCGGGCAGAGCAGCGTCAACGCGGCAATGGCGGGTACGCGTTCGTCGGCAAGAGTTTGTCGAGCGGAATTTTGGCTTCGGCTGCGACGAAACGTCCACGTTGAAATCGTGAAGTGGAACGCAAGCGCCAATGGCGGGCGGATGCAGCTAGCCACGACGCCGAGCTAACTCGAGATTAGAGTGTGTCTAGTACACTCTACTCGAGATATCGAACGCATGCGACATAGGCGACCCGAGCAAGCGGCATTGCGGGCAGAGCAGCATCAACACGGCAGTGGCGGGTACGCGTTCGCCGGCGGGAGTTTGTCGAGCGGAATTTTGGCTTCGGCTGCGACGAAACGTCCACGTTGAAATCGTGAAGTGGAACGCAAGCGCCAATGGCGGGCGGATGCAGCTAGCCACGACGCCGAGCTAACTCGAGATTAGAGTGTGTCTAGTACACTCTACTCGAGATATCGAACGCATGCGACAACGGCGACCCGAGCAAGCGGCATTGCGGGCAGTGCAGCGTCAACACGGCAATGGCGGGTACGCGTTCGCCGGCGGGAGTTTGTCGAGCGGAATTTTGGCTTCGGCTGCGACGAAACGTCCACGTTGAAATCGTGAAGTGGAACGCAAGCGCCAATGGCGGGCGGATGCAGCTAGCCACGACGCCGAGCTAACTCGATATTAGAGTGTGTCTAGTACACTCTACTCGAGATATCGAACGCATGCGACAACGGCGACCCGAGCAAGCGGCATTGCGGGCAGAGCAGCGTCAACGCGGCAATGGCGGGTACGCGTTCGCCGGCGGGAGTTTGTCGAGCGGCATTTTGGCTTCGGCTGCGACGAAACGTCCACGTTGAAATCGTGAAGTGGAACGCAAGCGCCAATGGCGGGCGGATGCAGCTAGCCACGACGCCGAGCTAACTCGAGATTAGAGTGTGTCTAGTACACTCTACTCGAGATATCGAACGCATGCGACAATAGCGAGCCGAGGAGGCGGCGTTGTGGGCAGAGCAGCGTTAACGTGGCAATGGCGGGAACGCGTTCGCCGGGGCCAACGCCCGCTTTCGGCGGGGGTTTCTCGAGCGGCACCTGGCGCGCGCGCTTGGATACGACGCAGAGAACGACGTCACTAGCGGCTCTGCGAATGGCGCGCACGCTTGGGTGCTACGTAGAGAACGACGTAACTGACGGCGCAGCCAATGGAGACCTTTATCGAAACATCTGACGAACGGTTTTTCGTTTCGCCTAGCCATATGCAGCTTTCGCTGTAAAATGCAGGAGGCTGTACATGTCATAGAAGTACAGGGGCCATATTTTAGCAGCGAAGCTGTTCTGAGTCGAGCCTTCGCCGTCTGTCTGACCAGCGGTGTCACGCAGGTCACGAGACCAGCAGAGGAGAGAGGCGCGCTGGGGGAGCAGGCGACCAAGGAGAGGCCGCGCTGGGCACGAGGAGCAGACGCGATGGGTATAAGAGGTGTTTCTGTGAAAAAACGCAAGCTGCGCAAAAATAAAATTGCACCTCAGGCTGCGGATTTGAACCACCGACCTCCGGGTTGCGAGAACACCACGCTAACGCATTTAGCCATGTCGATTTCTTTTTATTTATTGATTTAGCCATTGTCGATTTGTCATACGCTCCCTTTAAAGCGTGGTTTTATATGCATGAAGAAGCAGACGCGGCGCCCGCAGCTCGTGCTCGTGCTCGGCACGCGCTTGTGCCACTGCTCCCACGTTCGTCGACGTCGTCTGCTTACACAGCTAGCTGCGTTGCCGCTAATCATTCCCGCGTAGAATTTCACTTTTCTGTCGTCGTAATGGGGTGGCCGCGTTGACGGGGGTATGAGCCATTGCTTAAGGAGGTACGAGCCGTTCATTGTCTTACGTAACGGATAGATTTAATTTTGAAGCAATTTAATTTCGAAGAATCGCAAGCGGCAATGGCGGGCGAATTCTGCTAACCACGGCGCCGAGCAAACTCGAGACAACGGCGGACTGCGGGCATGCCGTCAGTGACGTCGTTCTCTCCGTCGCAGCTGAACGTGTGTGTAACCTCATAATTGAGTTTCATGAACCCACAGTATTAACCCAGTGATAAACAGAGGGACCGCACGTTTCAGCTTTCGCTGGTTAACCGCCTTCACGGAGTGAAAGGGCCGACGATTTTTTTTTTTGTATATTTTGATATGTGTCCAATGAAGACAGCTGCGTGACGAGTAGTTACAAATCGGTTTGACGTACCTTGCGCTAGGTAATTCGCATAGTTGAGTTGGTTCCGCTGGCTGGGACTGATCCTATGCTAGCCAATGCATCGCTTTGGACCCTGGAAGCAAAG
>NC_051155.1:101626907-101654516 GCF_013339745.2 Dermacentor silvarum | reverse complement strand
GGCTATACGGTGGACACATGCTAGCCCTACTAGCTCGGCGATATTTTTTTGCCGGTGTCAGGTGCCAATATATATGCCTGAAAATGTAGTGGACTGGAGGAGGATTCGAACTTACGACCTTCAGATTAGAAGTGGGGTGTTCTACCACTGCTGCACGCCACCACCATATGAATATCATGAGCATGAAATGCTTTTAGCTTCCGTTGTCGATGACGTTCAAAAGACCTTGAGCGAAAATCCAGAGCCGTTATCCGGTCACTCAAGACGAGAATACCTCTGAGAACATCCGGGCATCGTTGGGAAAACAAAACGAGATCATCCGTGCAACTAGTCAAAAGTTATAAAAATGTGGCCTCTGGCCCCCAACCCCTTGTACGGGACCTTATTGCATACGCTAGTTACACCCCAAAGAAGTTACACAAAAAATATTGCTACCGATTTCTACCTAATGTTTGTTCACAATATTACTCAAGCTGTAACTTCTTGTACGCTGAAATTTGTCATTTCCAATAGCAACGTTCAAAAGTCAGATACAGTGCACCATACACTTGATTGTCATCTTTTGGCGCTGAGACAGGGTTGCCTGTGCTCTTTTCAACGCCAGCAGTCCGTGAGTTCCGCGGCGCGGGTTGTGCGCCGCCTCCTTCGAGTGATGGCGCCATGCTGCGTGACCAGACCGCAGCGTCCGGCGCGCCGCGTATGTTTGTTTGATCTAGACGATACTTGCAGCGAGGTTCAGTTCAAAACTGGTTCATTTCGGCTCAGTAAGATTTCAGGCCTTCGTCGTGGCACCAATCTACTTTGCAGGTAGCCATTTCATGCTTACATCTACTCTCGATTACGGGAGAGCCAGCAGTTTTTGTTTAATATGTACTACAGGGTCAGGACAAAAGCGTCGAAACATTTCCAGTATGGGTGGTTGCAGTTACGAATGCTATATTGTACTTAGGGGTCTTACTTACACTAAGGGGCGTCATATACAGGGTGTTTCAGCGAACCCTTTCAAAATTTATTTAAGGTTGCCTGTGGCAGATAGCCCAATTCTAGTTAATGAGCTGGTCTGTCTACTCGAAGAGGCGGACATTACTTGCACAAGATATTGAAATGCATAATCAAATCATTAACAATTATTCACTAATTAGGTTTTTAACTGATTATCGGATGGCCCATATTGCAATTTACACATTGTAGCCGGGGAGTTCGCAAGGCGGATCCACTTGGAATGAGTTCTCAGGATGACACCAGTTTCGAGATATTAATTCCCGAACTTTGCGGAGAAATGCATTGGCGTTGCAGTTAATTTTGTGATTTGATGCATAAAGCGACGTTTTGTCAAGAAACGAACTGGAACGCCAATGCATTGCTCCGCAAAAATCGGGAATTAATATCTCGAAACTGGTGTCATCCCGGGAATTCGTTCCAAGCGGATCCGCCTTGGGAACTCCACGGCTACAATTTGTAAATTGCAATATGGGCCATCAGGTCATTAGTTAAAAACCTAATTAGTGGAACTTTGGTTATTATTCGAATATGCATTTCAATTTCTTGTGCAAGCACTGTCCGCCTCTTCGAGTAGACCAGCTCATTAACTAGAA
The DNA here is from genome assembly GCF_013339745.2 of Dermacentor silvarum. Lineage (NCBI taxonomy): Eukaryota > Metazoa > Arthropoda > Arachnida > Ixodida > Ixodidae > Dermacentor > Dermacentor silvarum. The sequence continues at coordinate 101,652,921 of NC_051155.1, read as the reverse complement.
TTGGGCTATCTGCCACAGGCAACCTTTAAAAATTATTGAAAGTGTTCACTGAAACACCCTGTATATAGTAGTGGAACACTCGCGGGTTGGAGGTTGGGAGAAAAGTGTCATCGAATACGAATTCGAATATCATCGAATCACACGGCAAGCAATTTTATATACAGGCTTACCAGTTGAACAGGAAACTATAGATCAGTAAAGGTGCCGTAAAAAAAAAAAAAAAACACCGCATATCCACGGGGTGAATGATGATGAGTGGGCGAAGCTCCGGAGGGAATCATCGGTAAACCGTGAATCTTCCGTGTAATTCGCCCAGTCTCGCCGCACTAAATCGAACGATTGACTTCTCCCAATGACACGCGCCATATGTGACGTCATTCCTATATTATAACAGCGCCCTTCATTATAATTGCACCATCTCCCGCTTAAGGGGACGCTTGCACAAACGCGTTAGAAACGTGCAGTACTCTCTAGTAAGGGGGAGAGGCCACAGCGTCTTACGCAGCCGTGTACACATGCCGGAACGTGCACCGTGTTTGCCGACGCCATCACATGACTGCTGAGAGAGTATAACCCCCGTATTCATAAACGCTCCTCGACTTGAACTTGACTTACCACCGCCTTCAACGCGTTTCGAACGCGCTGCCCAAGGCGGTGGCAAGTCAAGTTCAAGTCGAGGAGCGTTTATGAATACGGGGGTAAGGCGGAGAGGCCAGAGCGTCTTACACCAGATTCTTACACGGGCCGTAACGCGCTAGCACAAACGCGTTAGAAACGCGCAGTCTTTCGTTAATGTTCGGTATTTATTGTCATCGTGGTGCGTGTGTCCATGTGCGCTTCGTGGCGTAGTGTTGGAGTCGGAGTAGTTGGAGTCGGCGTTCGGCGTTCGCAGCGTTCGGACGTGTCATCATGTGCTCCCTTGTAGGGGAGGTTTCAGCAGCCCGTGTGGGCCGCGGTATCAGGTGTACTGAAAAGCCGGCTGAAGATTACCAGGTTGTTCTGCCTCATCTGCCCACAGGTGCGTCTGTTTTAAACACGGTGTTTTTGCATGGTGATGTAAAAGCCAGACCATATCGAGTCGAGCATGTCCGAGACAGTCTTGCGCGTCTCTCACTGCTGCCGGAAGTGGTTGCCCTTGGGGCATACCAAATGAATCACCTGTGGGCAGTGACGTTTAAGGATGAGGAAGGCAAGAAGAAGATATTAGCGGCAGATGCGTTCAACGTTAAAGATCACCGCTGCATGGTCATCGACCCACGCGATCAAGGTGTCCGACTGAAGCTTTACTGGCTGCTTCATGGCGTACCGGACGATGACGTGCGAGTGGCTTTCGCGCCGTTTGGAAAAGTTACAGAAATCAGCAGAGACAAGTGGAAGGTCAAGGGATGCATCGACAAAGCATCAACAACCCGCTCGGTGACGCTGAAATTAAAGGTGGGCGTTACAGTGGATGACCATCCTCACCAGCTGCGTGTTGCCGAAGACATGGCGCTCGTCTTCGTTCCTGGCAGAGCGCCGCTCTGCCTCCGATGCCGTGGCACCGGACACATCCGACGAGAGTGCCGCGTTCCACGACGTGGGATCTGTCGGCGCTTTGGCCACGATGACTCCCAGTGCGTGCGTTCTTATGCCAGCGTCACAGGCCCACTCCGTAGCGACGTTGTGTCAGAACACCTGATGGACGCCGCAGACGCCGAAGAAGCTAGCAGGGAATACAACGACGGCGCGAAGACTGCTGCAACGCCCCCTGAAGCTTCTTCAGGAGTTGTTCAGGAAGCGAATGGTGGTGCCGAGCCCTCGGCTGCAGCATCGGAAACGATGCCAGAGACTACAACAGATGACGCAGAAACGAAGGCCGCAAACACGTCATTGTCAGTAGCGCAAGACGCCGACCAGGAGGTAACGGACGCCGAGATGCTCACGACCGGAAGCGTCGCTGCAAAGCGGCCTTACGAAGACTCCGACAACATAGGGAAAGCGAGTGCGTCCGGCACCGGCGAGCCTCCAACGAAGGCGTCGACTGGGCGGCGGTCTTCGGTTCAACCGAAGCCAAAGTTGCCGCCTGACCGTAGGGTGAACCCTACAACGCCTCCGCACTAGCGGAGGTGACGTTCCAGACGACTTCAACGAGGACCCCAAGAAACCCACTGTTGCGATGTGAGTAGGACGCCTGGCCAAGCAACCTCCATGAAATGGCGACTAACTTTAAATCTAGCCTTCGCGTTGCGACATTGAATGTAAGAGGACTGTGTTCGCGCAGGAGGCAATGTCAGATTAGTCGCACTCTTTTGGAAAATGACGTTGACCTTCTGGCTGTACAAGAAACAAAAATTGAAAGTGAGGAGCAAACAGAACAAATGGTTCAAATTTTTCGCTCTAGATACAATATATGTGTTTTCCATGCTGTTGGACGGTCAGGAGGCTGCGTCATTTTTATTCGCAATAGCATCGCGGTTGTTGAAAAAGTGTCCGCCTGCGATAGTGGGAGACTGGTTGCATGTGATTTTGTTTTTTCTGGATTACAGTGGCGTGCTCTGTGCATTTACGCACCAAACAAAATGCATGAACGTGAAATTTTTTTCAGGTATGCTGAAGGGTTTTTGAAAACAGAACAAAATATTGTGGTTCTAGGGGACTTTAATTGCGTCTGTAGAGCAGAGGACAAAACAGCGGGTCTCAATGTGCGCGATAGAAGCGCTGAGGTTTTGAGTGCAATTGTGATTGAGAGAGAGCTTGAGGACATTGGTTATGTCATGACACGAGATGGCCGAGCACGATACACACATTTTCAAGGTGACTCCCATGCGAGGCTAGATAGAATATTCATACCGGCGAAGTTTGTACCACTATGCTCCTTTTATGAAACACAACACCTTAGTTTTAGTGACCATTGTTTGGTCACGGTTACCATTGGCGAAAAACGAAAGGTTGTGAAGTTTAACTGGTTCCTATGGAAGTTTAATGAGAAACTGCTGCAAGATGAAGTATTTGTCACAAGAGCTAAAGCATGCCTTTCAAGTGCCCTGCATACTGAAACTAACAGCTTCATAGCAGTGTGGGAACAGTTTAAATGTGATATAAAAATTGCTGCAATTGATAGAGCGTGTGTATTACGTCACAAGGAAAGGCAACAAGAGAAACAGTTACGCAGTGAGCTGGAGTATATGTTAGGCGTCGAAAATGAAGTGCCTGGAGCATTTAAAAAAGAAATAAAAGAGGTGAAAGCAAAGCTCGAGTTGATCGATGAAGATAAGTACCGCGGCGCAATGATAAGGGCGCGTACTGAAAGATTGTGGCTGGGCGAAACGCCCACTAAGCGTGTGCTTAGTGAAGAAAAGAAGCATGCAGCAAATAAATTGATAAATGAAATTCGATATCGTAACAAAATTACCCAAGACAGCAAAGAGATAACACTTGCATTCGTTGAATTTTACACAGAGCTTCTTGGCCAAAAAATTGATGACCCCAAGCGCTTCTGAGTTGACTTTCTCTCCCTTATGCCGAGATTACAAGACACGGTTAGAGAGTCATTGGAATCTGAAATTACCGTGGCAGAAATTGAAGCGGCAATAGATGCATTAAGTAACGGCAAGTCACCCGGGCCGGATGGATTGGGTGCAGCCATATACAAGTTTCTTAAGACAGAAATGGCAATAGCTTTACATCGAGTGATCACTGAATGTTATGAAAAAAAAGCAAGCACCCCTCTCTTTTAGGACAGCGCATGTAGTACTGATCCCCAAAACTGATGACCCTGCAAGGTTACTTTCAGTTGAGTCTTACCGTCCCATTAGTTTGACCAATACAGATTACAAAATATACATGAAGGTGTTAGCTAGACGGCTCCAAAGCGTTATTCAGTCCCTTGTTGGCCCGCATCAAACGTGTGGTAATAAAGGTAGAACAATTTTTACAAACATACACATAGCTAGAAGTATTCTGGCATGTTGTGACGCAATGCATGACCGCGTGGCCATGATTCAGTTAGACTTACATAAAGCGTTCGATAAAGTTGTACATGAAGTTTTGTTTTTACTGCTGGAGCATGTAAATGTTGGATCTGTGATTACTGAAGGTGTGAAAATGGTTTATCATGATTGTAGAGCCAAATTAGTGATTAACAAAGAATTAAGTGATTCAATTCCAGTGCGGTCAAGCGTGAAACAAGGATGTCCTTTGTCTCCTCTTCTTTTTGCGATTTACCTGGAACCTTTTTGTTTAGGTTTACTTGCAACACCGCGTATTCGAGGCTATACATTTTTGAGCAGTGAAATTAGGGTTCTAGCGTATGCGGACGACATAGCTGTGTTTTGTACTGATAAGAAAAGCGTGGAAGAAGTTGTCAAAATAGCTATAGCTTTCTGCACAGCAACAGGTAGCGCGATCATTTGGCCGAAATGCCTTGGATTTTGGCATGGCATCTGGCAGAGCACACCCGATGTGTACTGCTGCTGTCTGAGGAAAACAAACGTGTTAAAAGTACTACCGATAAATGGGGTGGCCATAACTTTTCAGTATTTGTAAGAGCTTCCGTTTGCAATATTTTTTTAATTGCCAAAGTGTTTTACGTGTTGCAAGTGATGACCATGACCAGAAGTTCGGTTCAAAAATTCCACCGAGTATTCGCGACTTTTATATGGGGATCGCAGTGGGAGCGCACCAGCCGGTGCAATTTGTTTCATAAGGTGAAAAATGGGGGACTAGGGCTCTCGCATCTGTTCTTCAAGCAGTTGGTGAGCAGATTCTTCTTTGTGCGGGATCATACTGATGTATTTTTGAGAACGGTGATCCAAGCACGATTACAGAATTATCTATCTGATTTTGTTGTATCATCGTTTTCTTTGAAAGCAGGACCGCTTAGTTCTTATTTGCGTGAAGTGGTAATGTCTATACGCTTGCTCAAGGCAAGGTTTTCATATGAATACTTGTCTGATGTTACGAAAAAGCGTTTGTATTGTGATATTCTTGATGTATTCTTACCAACACCTGTCTATCGAGCTGTCTACAAGCTAGGTCCTGAACGCGATGTGTTAAAGCGTGTTAAAAAATGCCGATCAGGCCCTCAGTTAAAACATTCTTTTTTCAAATACATACCGACACTCTCCCTGTCAAGCCATGGTTACAAAGTAAAGGTCTGTTTGTACCTTGGTCAGTAAATTGTTTAATCTGCAGGAAACCGGAAACAATAGAACATATTTTTCTAGACTGCCACGATGCCGTATTCCTGTGGGATGTCTTGCAAAGAATTCTTAAAAAAGAATTGCCATTAAGCCCTTTTGGACTCCGGTTTCTTCCATGTGCGGATACAGGGGAAGTGCCGAGTGATATGCTAATGTTGCTTTGTATGCATAGCGTATGGAAGACCAGGATGGATGTTAGGCATGCCCATATACAAATTCACTCAGCAAGACACTATTTTGTTGAGAGTGTTATCTACACCCGAGACTTGTTCAGAGCCCAATGTGAACCCCCAGAATGGCTACCTGTATTGGATCAATTGGCTTCTGTGAAACATTTTTAAGCCACATACACCGGCCGAGTTGTAGCTGGTGTATTTAGAATATGTACATGTGTATCTGATAATTTTTGTTTGTGTTTGTGAAATGGCAATAAAGAAAAAAAAAGCTTCGTGGCGTAGTGGTTAGCGCCGCGCGTTCGGAAGCGAGGGGCCCCTGGTTCGATTGCGCGCTACGGACGCAACTTTCGGACTTTTTTTTTTCATAAAAGTAGACGTGGCTACCTACTACTACGACGACGACTACTACTACTACATACTACAGAGGAGGGCCAGACCCACACCCTAAGGAGCTTCGCCCCTAAAAAATAGCGCGAATGCTCACGCAACTTTCTGCCGCTAAACAGTGAACAGCTGCCATGCCGCAGGCTCCACGGATGGTACACACATTGGTGAATGCAACTGCATCTAAACGACATCCTCAGCCGGACTATGCTATATGAAAATATGCCGAGGATGATGTTTGTATCGTATGCTAATTCTTCACTTCATGTTTTCGCTTCCATTCTACCGCTTCGTAGCTACATACAGTATAGTTGTCTAAACTGTGCTATAGTCCGTATTTTCACAAAATTATCCGCCACCTCGACTCTTGTTATTAGAGGTTGACGGGGGAGGTGCATTCGCTGGTACTTTGTAAAAGATGGGCCATGAAGCTTATCTGACCGTGGTAAACCAGGTGAGACCCGAGGATCCACTTCTGCCGATGGTATATACTGTCCAATAGATCGCTTCCACTCTTGGAGCGTGGATGGTCTAGTATAGATGATAAAGGTGACCGGCGGCTTCCAAATACATAGCTGCGTGGATTGAGCAGTTATGAGGGTTGCACAGAGACGCACTATAGACGTTTGATGTTGGTTGGCGTCGTGAAGTGGCATCTTGTGCATCGCCTGGTAGCCTGATGTGGACCATTCGGCGGGTTGCTCCTGCTGTTGTGCGGAAAATATGCTACATGGTATAAGTGCGACCACACGCTGACGTACGTGAACGTGCGCAGAACATAGCTCAGCGTGAGAGCAGTGTCGGTTGCTCTCTCATCTTGGGCATGCAGTTTAATAATGCCCGTAACAGCGCGCGATATGGTCCTGGTACTCTGGGAAAATGGCGCGCCGCCAACAGGATCTGGGGAGCCGTTACTGCTGTTACTGTTTCTCGCTTCGTCGATTTTGTGTTGGCGTAAAACATGTAAGAATGTCTAGCCCCGTTCTCCGTGCACCGTCATGCATGCACGCTGCAGATTGCCGCTGTAGATTTCCGAAAGAACGTCGTAGTGCTTCGGGATGATTCAGCATATCTGCAACACATTCTATTCCTGCATTACTCCCTGACCTTGGAATGCATGTGCTGAGAGCTGCCTTAATTATTCATGTATTCGGTGACACCATGAGAATTTAGTACAAGCTTCGTCCACAAAACCGCACTATAGATATGTGTACACTTGCCATCTAAAGTTGCGCACATTCAAGGTACTTTGCCTCCGCGAGTTCGCCGTGACGTCACAGAAATGAACGAACGTAATTGATTAGCACATCTATAAAATATCTCTTCGAGTTGTCCAGCGTTTCCACTGCATTGTTAAGATGTCACATACAATTGGTCTTTTTTTTTATTGGATTGTTCTTCATGCACATTTAAAGGGACTAACAACCGCTCAGAACATGAATCGAGATATAATTCCGCTGATAGAAAGATTGTCTATCATGTTGGCTGAAACGAGCCCTGGTTTTGTCGTTAAACGCGGATTCATATTTTTAGTTCTTCACTATAAAAGTCGCGAAAAATGACATTTGGCGCCCCACGCGGCAGACACATGACAATGCATAAGTGACGTGACCTTCAACTAGTGCAATCATTTCCTGGTCTTATTATTAGTATTGAAATGCCCTACACTCTTTCCTGTTTATAAGTTTTTGCTAACTTACAATGTGCAGATAAGCCTTCGTTTGCAGTGAGTAGAAAGGTGGCGCTGCCTTCGCCTTCGTTTTCGATGAGTTGGCTTGGCTCGTCTATCGACAGAATAACGACGCCGGGGGCCAGTCAGCGATGACGTAGGCATGTACATGAAAAAAAAAACACGGTACAACTGTAAAAAAGAAAGGTCTGTACAACAACGTAAACTTATTGTACCAGCTTTATATTGCTACTTGCATATTGCGTGTTTCTTCTGGACGATGCGCGCGGGCGCCTAGACGAAGAAGACGAACTGCTCTGGGCTCTCGAGCTATCGGCTGATCTGGCCAGCGCTGCAGCTATTTTTTGTAAATATACTTGTAAATAGTCTCCTGTACTTAATCCTTCGTTCGCGTAACAATATATTCAAAAGTGGTTGAAAAGGTCAAAATGCATGTTGTTAACAGTTGCACTCACTCATGTGAAAACATAACGGTGGGTGGCTTTCACAGTTTGCGAGTCGGGCAATCGGCATCGCCCTGCACATCTCAGCATTGCTGGAGGGGGGATCTCTCTTTTTGAGAGCCTGCTCAGATCGAAAAATTCTGTTTACAAAATATCCACGTGCTTTTTGAAGCAACCGCTGCAGGTGTAAACACTACCAAGGGTGAGCTTTACTTTGCGCCCTAAGACCTGGGTGCTTTAAAAAAAAAAAGAGATGTTTTTTTATATTCGACGCCGGTTGCGGCACATTCTTTTTTAATGCAGATTTCTATTCTACTTTATTGAATTCTCGTCGATACGATGGTCATTATTTGTTGCTGCGAGGCAGACACGGCATCTCCGTCGCTAAGTGCGGTTTGACAGCTGATCACTATAAAAAGAAAGTTATACTTCAACTTACGTATAATGCTCATCGGAAGTCCGTTAAACCGGGCTGCTTGTCAGCGAGCAAATTAGGTGTCAAGGGGTACACCAATTCGCGTACTAATCCTTCTCGTTTATGGCACCTGGCTTCTATGCTTGATCAACCCGCCCAAGCAAAACAGCCCGCGCGCAGCATTGCCCTCAAACAGGGGCTATCAGAGCAAGATCTCGCCACTCAACTCGTTACCCAGTTTTTCCCTCTCGCCGTTTAGACTGCAACAGTCAACGGATCAACTGTAGAGGCCCAGCAGAATACCGATGCAACGCATTGGCTTGATCATCCATTCACTATTGCCGAACTACGGTACGCACTCATGAAAGTGAATTGCAGAAGTTCACCTGGACCTGACGGTTTGACATATACGACTCTCCGCAATCTCCCAGATGAAGGAATGTCAGACCTCCTCGACCTTATTAATGAAGTATGGGAAACCGGAATTGTAGCGGAAGGGTGGAAGGATTCCCTGGGCATTCCTATCCCCAAACCAGGCAAGCCAGCTACGATAGCAACGAACCTTCGGCCTATTTCCTTAACATCACATTTGGGCAAAGTCATGGAAAAAATGTTGGCCGAAAGACTTCATTGGTTCCTCGAAGTTGAACGAGAGCTCCATCACACACAAACAGGCTTCCGTGTTCGCTTGTCGGCGCAAGACAGCCTCCTTATGATACATGACGATCTAACCTCTGATCCTCGAATACTAGCCACCGTTGATATACATAAGGCGTTTGACAACGTAGGAGTAGATGCTATGTTGCAAGAAATGCACGCAGTAGGACTAGAAGATCGCATAGTGACATACATCACGTCACTATTGACAAACCGCACTCTTCGAGTCAAGATAGGAGATCGATTCTCGCCGCTTCATTACATCACACATGGCCTTCCGCAAGGCTCAGTTTTATCCCCTGTACTGTTTAACATAGCCATGCACCGTCTCCCGTATCACCTCGCAAAGATAGACAGGTTGCATCACTGAATATACTCAGACGACATCACAGTATGGACCACGGGAGGGTCACTTGGTGAGCAGCAAGATGCCATCCAAGCAGCTCTAGATACAATACAGTGTGATCTTTCGGCACTCAGACTCTCTCCTTCCCCGTCAAAATCACAGTATATTGTGCTTAGTCCAAAGAATATGAGGGAAGAAGCAGTAGCCTTAATGAATGTGCCGCCAATACAAGGAAGCCCGATCGAAAAAGTACAGGACCTCAGAATTCTTGGACTCACTATATCGGACACAGGAAACCACGCGGCGTGGCTTCAGCAGACACTGAGCCGCTGCCGAGCAACATAAGGGCTAATCCGAAGACTAACCAGTCGTAAGTGCGGCCTCCGAGAAGACACCCTCGTTATAATGACGAAAAATCTCATCACATGGAGAATTCTGTACGGCTTCCCTTACACACGAACCACGGTAACGATGCGTCGTCGCCTCGAAGCAGCTCATCGTCAAAGTATACGTATAGCGTATGGTTTGCCAAAGCATACTCCAACCCATGTGCTTTATTCAGAGGCATAAATTAACACGCATAAAGAACTAGGGGAAGACGCAAGATGTGCCCGGGTGCTGAGGCTAGCCATTACGTCTTCAGGCCGAAGAATACTCGCCCAGGTCGGTCGGAACCCACAAGCTCCTCTTCTCCCGACACCTTCGGCACCGTGGCTGCCCGTGATGTCGGCCATTGTTCACCCCCTTCCAACCAACGTGGGAGCAAATGAAATACGTCGGAGGCGTTACCATCACCGCAGAGCCATCCTCAACGACAGTACAGTTCAATGCATTTACACAAATGCTGCTGTTTCACATAACCACGTCAGTACTGCCTGGACGAACAGCGACGGCAGCAAAACAGCAACTACTCATAGCACACAATTAAGTACGACCGGTGCAGAACTACAAGCGATTCTAGAGGTTGCTCAGGCAGCCAGATATGGCCGCCTCGAGCATCACCGCCCTCTACACATTTACACGGATTCGCAAGACGCCATACGCGAACTTAACAAGATTGACGCACACCCTCTGGCAACCGCCATCTACGAAGAAGCAACACTTCTGCGGCACAAGGGAACTGAGCTGCACATTTATTGGACACCGAGTCATATGGGCGCAGGAGGGAAGGAGCGAGCGGACGCGCTTGCGCGGGGAGCAAATTTACCCACCCCCCATTCTCCTTGCCCCGTTTCCGTCACAGCTCGATCGACAGAAGATGTCGACGCTGTCGATGCTCACCTGCAGCTCCGACAGCATAGAAAGCTTGCTCTACAAGCGCTTCTGCCCGAAGGCTATGACCCCCTCCCTCCTGGGCTTCCACGCCGGGAACGCGTGGCACTCCGCCGTCTACGCACCGGCACGGCAGTCACGCCTGCGTTCAAAGCCCAATACATTGACAAGTCGCTTGACCCCGCCTGCGGAACTTGCACCACGGGTGCGCCAGCCACAGCACACAACTTGCTATGGACATGTCCTGGCCTGTCATCACTGCGAAGAATCTGCCTTGCTGGGCTGCAGAGCTCAGTCGCCACACTCAATGACTGGATCCTTCCTAGAGGGACCTCTCAACACCGCAAAGCTATATATGGCAGCTTGCTCACCTACCTTATAAGAAGCGAAACCATGACTGTAGAGGCACTTTCTCTCTCTTTTAACTTAATCTAGGCACCTCACCGGAAAAACCACTGGGGTTGCCTTTTCATACATGTACAATTTTATATTTTTTATGATTTAATAAACGTATTTCTCTCTCTCTCGCGTATCATGGGCTTTAAGGTGGTAGATTGGGTTTAACTCTGCCGTTTTCATGGGGACATCGTTCAATCAGTGTAGTCGCGTATATTTGACCATAGCCAAATACTAGAACAAATGTAATATTAAATTCTTGCGAATACCTTGATTCGCAAAGGAAGAATCTCAATTCGTATTCGAAGCTTCAAACACTTCCACAGCCCTACTTAGTACTACGCGTATATAAGGGTAATTGGTTAACAGAATCCCTTGTCTGTAGTCGCTGCCTTATTCGTGTTCGTCGTTTTCAGATGTTGATCAACATGTGAACTTGCCAAGCTGCCTAGGTTTCAGTTACTCGTCACATGCCGACTTTTCTGAAAGTGGGCAGGCCGTTTCACCTGTAAACGGTAGAGTAAGCGTTCGCTTAGATTTTCGAAGTGATGCTGTTAGTCACGGACCACCATGCGCCAGTTTACGAGGAAGATCAGCATCCACGATCCTTTAAATTCGTAGAACGCTTTATCTCTTTGTCTAACCGCCCGCTGTGGTCGTCTGTCATCTTTATGCAGGACAGTGATGCAGAGAAGGAGAGGAAGTGAAAATATTGATTATGATGATGATTACGATGATTATGATGGTGATGATGGCTACGACGAATAATGCTCAGTCAGTCTTGCACACTGGCAGCACGCTAATGCCGCTCCGCCGTGGTCGTCTGTATACGGGGATCGCCACAGGTTTCTGCCTATAAAAACATTAGTTTTTTTTACAGCTATGTTTATGGCTGGGGTACCGTGGATTTTCCATTTGTCTAAGCAAAAACTCAGGTCCCGCCCGAACGCGCTTGTGCCAATGCTCGCGCGTTCGTCGTCTTCTTCCACCGGTGGCTCGTCCGCGTGCCCCGGATGTGCATTTTGAGTAGATTAATTAACAGGCACCATTTTCAATATCAGTTGACTCCCAGGTAAATAATCAAGGTACCTGAAAGATTTGCCGCTGTGCGACCCGATTCGGCCATGTCTACGTCCGGACTGCCCTCTCTTTGTCGACGTTCCAAGCGCTTGCGGATCTAGTTTCCTTTCTTTCCGCTCTTCTGTGGTGGCGGTATATAAACAAACCAGAAAGACAAGTTGCCGCTCTCAATTTTGAATTTCACTTCTCTTCTGTCGTCGTGATGGGGAGGCCGCGTACTGTCCGGACTCCCGATGATCAACGCGCCTATGCAGATCGACGGCGAGAACAGATGCGACAGGGTAATCGCCGCCGGCGGGCCGCAATTAACCTATTATCCACCTATCAAGACAAATAATGGCCACATATCAAGACAATTAAATGTGTGTTCGTACCATTGTTCAAAATTCTGTATCATGTCTGTGTCGTGTGCTAAGCAGCTTCGCTGGTCATGCACCTTCACACAGTGGAATGGCTCATGATTTTTTTTTTGTGAGCCGCGCACGCGGCCGCGAAAAACCCCGACTAACTAGAGGCTAACCGCTTCGCTGTAAAACAAGCATCAGTTGGCAATGAATCGCCGCACATTGCAGGACGGCGATTCGGTAGATTCGAAGTGGGTGGCATATGCGCTTTGATGGACGCCGTTATGTTTTGAAATCTCGAGCTGTCAAGCTTCCCGCTTTGATGCGACATTATTGTGCCGCCTCTGACTGGCGCTGACATTTGAAAGGCGTATTTCCTTGTTCCTCGTTGTAATGGGTGACATTGTAATGCGCGACTCTTGCTGAAGTGAAGAAGCTGTCGAACACATTTTGTGCATTCGTTCCCCACCATGACGTCGAGGGTGAACCTCTGGGGACAGCATATAACCCGCTGCACTGGAAACCATTTATGGAAGCGAATATCCTTAGACCACGGCCGTGCTCGTCGCTGACGCAGAAAGCAAAGGGGGCTTGCTATACAGTACCTCAAGACGACTGGGTGCCATGCGAGAGTTTATAGACTTGGTGAGTTCCTTCACATGCATGCACGCAACTATGCCCTCTGTCTTCACTTCTTTCTCTCTTTTCACCCATTTAGTTCCCCTCTGGCCGAGTCTAGGATAGCAAATCGGACGAGCGCTCTCCCTGATTTTCCTCCACCGTCCTCGATATGCGAAAACAGTCAATGTCCAATGCATTGCGGCAACTATTTCGGCAACGACCATCCACTGTCCGTACAGGCATTGCACTGCATGGAACAGCGTATTTACCGACCGTCGGACCCGCACGCAGTAAAGACTCTTTTCTGCTCTTTGATAACGACTGACTTGAGTGAGCACCTTTGACTGCATGCTTGCATGGTGCTGTCCACGCAGGTGCACACATTCACAACCTTCCCCTCTCTCTCTCTTCCTTTTATTCCCTGTTCCCTTCCGCAGCGTAGGGTAGCCAACCAGACGCTTTTCTGGTTAACATCACTGACGTCACTCTTTTCTCCTCTCCCATCTTCCTGGTATAGATGTCGCATGGTTTCTGCTATTGCAGAAGCCATGAGACATCTATGCCACAACATCTATGCGAAACCATGCGGCAACATTCGGTTAATTTCCTCCAGTAAGTGTATTGAATGTGATGACACATATTTTGAAGGGCACTTCAACTTCGGTGCTACGAACTTCTCAACGATAAGGAAGGCTTATGTGATCAGCCTTTATGGCTACCTATAGCGCGCCAGAACTAAGGCATGGAAATATGACTAATACTGCGTGTGACACTGATTTCCTGGTGTTTGGAAAAATAAAACAGTTTTCGTACAGCATATATATTATAAGTTTGCCGCTTTTGAACTATACATTTAGTGATCACGCTCTGCATGCGATATATATTTGGCTACACTGGGACATTGTTGACTAGGTTCCACAAGGACTTCTACGTATCTTAATCCTTGTTTACGCTAATTTTACGCTAAAGCTGCTATGCTATTGAAAATACCTAACGAAATCAAACTTTACAAGGGGGGTTCCATACTCTGGTACCACGTTGGTACGTACAGCTGACAGAACTTGCCCATGGCGCTTGCCTAACAGTGCATTTAGGCAAGCACTGAATCACAGTGGATATTCATATACTATGGATCAGTGGGAATAGGCATCGGCGAGCACGCTCTGAAGGCCCACGTGTGCGCTCTATAATAGCCACCTTTTTTCCCCTTTTTTTCCTTTACGGATACCATTGTCCCTTGAAGGAGGAGAGGAAAATGAGAGGGAAATATAGGGAGTATAGCAAAATAAAGTTCATAAAAGGAGATATGAAATTAAGTAGAGAGAGATACAGAGACAAGAAAACTGATGATAAGTCTTGGTCAAAAGTTCAAAAGCACTATAGACGCGCCTCTGAAGCAGTCGCCGAGCCCTCGTGTATACTCCATATAGTATTGAGAGGCTTTTTCTTTAAAAACTAATTAACCGTACACGTAAATTTATACCAAACGTTTGCGCAATGTCGACGGCTCTCTGTCTCCTGTAAGCATGACTCCTACTTGCAATCAATCTAACAACACAATCAATCTGATACAATCAATCTAACAGCTGCTTTTTCGCTGTTCGTTCTTGTTTTGCCCCCAAAGCGAGCCAGGACTTAATGCCGAACTACAGAGGGAGAGAGAGATAGTCTCAAGATGAAAGGAGGAATGAACTTAATTTACAGAAATGAGCGGACGGTGAAATCGTCAGCTCATTGTCCTATTAGCTACCTATTGTCCTATTGGCTAATGGAGGAAAGTGAACGCGTAGAAAAGATGAGGAGAAGAGAAACTAAGATGAGAGAGACCATATTTTAGCGCACAAACGGCGAGCTATATAACTATATATACGTACATGTCCGGTTCGTCGCGCGCAGTACACCGATGCTCCGCTCATCACTTACTTGACCACGGTCAACATCGGCATCCCTTTGCCCCCTGCAAACCTGTAGTATTCATCGGCACCACCTTCGATGGCTGAGGTCTGCCGCCACGTAGCTAGGTTGGGTACGCGTGTTACTGCCGTACTCATTCAACCTTGTTTCTCCCGCACGCACCATTTGGACGCTGCACTCTGTACGAGGAGCATTTGTTCGCGCACGGGCCTGGTGCCATTCAGCAGGCTTTCCTGGCGGAGTATTCGTATACCCCACACAGCAAAGAACATGACGCGCAAATTAGTCGCTTTTCAAGTGAAGGGCGGCTCTTGGGAGACTCCGAGTGAGCATTGAAAAGCCGAGCGCGAGGTGAAAAGAAATTGGCGCGCGGGGAAGGGAGGCCACCGCTCAGGTCCTCCTTCTGTTGTGTCATGCATTGGCACTTTCGCCGCGAGCGGTTACAAAAATGGAGCCTGCCGGTCAAAAGGAAGAAGCAGCGGAGGTAGGAGGAGGCCTCTCGCAAATAACAGGCCGTACGGAGAACGTGACCACGCCGAGCATTCTGCCGCCGCGCCGTGAATAGTTTTGATTCAAAGGAAATGGCGTTTTGTGCCGTCGCCGAGGCTCGAGCCGTACATATACGCCTCTGCCTGTGTATGGAGCGCATTGAAGCCGAAGAAGAATAGAAACTCGTGGATCTGGCTGCAAGGGAGGTGAGGGGGGGGGGGGGGCTGTTTCGGCCCCCGGCCCGGCAGCATGCGATGGTCCCGAGCGTCGGTCCCGCTGAAGAAGCATGCATGTGCCGCCGCCACCAGCTAGCCAAGCTAGGGTTCTCTCTCTTTTCTATATTTCTCTCGACGGCGGGGGGAGGTAGGTGGACGACGACGGCGGCTTTTTGCCGCGCGCCGGCGCGCGACTGGTGAGAGCGGCTGCCTTTTGTGGTGGCCGAATGAATGTCGCCATGCAGGAGGGAAGCGGCCCCCCCTCCTTCTCTAGTGCCTAGAGCCCCTGGCCTTTGTATACCTGGCTGAATGGCCAGGGCTCTCTACAAAAGGGCGCCACAATCCCGCCGCCACCGTCCACGCTTCAGAATGCGCGCGAGAGCGCAGCCACTCGGTCGGTCGAGCGGCCCGACCGAAAAAAGTCCCAAGTCTTCGGGACGGCCGGCGGACCCCCAGTGTCTCAGAGGATCGTGAAGGCAGCCTTCCAAGCCCTGGTCTGGCTGTCTTTGGTTGGGCCGAAAGGAGTTACGGAATCAAGGGTGCGTGTGCCGTGGACAAGCCGGACAGCCGCAGTGGTCAGTGGAGTGTCTCGGCGTCCACCTGTAGCTTTTTTTTTTTTTCGAAGCCTTAGTGAAAAAGTCGCGTTTGCTGTGTGCAGCGAGCTCTGGCATCTGCGTCTCAGTGCATGATCAGTGGATTGCATACCTTCAAGTGGAGACGGATACTGTGTGGTAAAGACGGTGTTGAAACATTTCTAAGCCGTCACATGCTGCGTCGTCATTTCGTACCTTTCGTGCCATAGTGTATACGAATGTTCTAGTGAGGGTCGCAATTTATCTTTGTCGTCTCAGAGATGCTGGGATGGCAACTTTGTTGGATGTGTTCTATTCAGGCACACCTGCATGGTAAGCGATATGCATACACTTCGTGTGATCTAGTCCACTCTGGTGCCTTCAGGAGTGTACATGTGTTCAAGTGGCGTGCCCTGTGACGTTTGAAGACCATTGTAGTGGTTAAATTTAAGCGACCAGGTGGATTTTAAGTATTGAACAAGGTGTCCATGGCAGGAACCTACCCAGTTGGAGTTATCACGCTTCGCTTGCCACAGGCTTATCTTCTGACAGATATCCTGCTTTTTTAACAGACGATAGGCATCTGGCAGACGCTACTGATGATCCATGATGCTGTTCCAAATAGCCCTGAACAAGCGAATTGAATAAAATTCCGTACATGAATCGCGCGTCATACCTTCATTGCAATCGGTCCACAAGTTCGAGTTCCTAGATCAGTGAGCTACTTTGATACTTCAGCTGGCGGACGAACTTTCGGTGTGCTTTAACGTCGTGATAGAAATGGACGGAAAAATAGCCCCTGAGCTTTGTGTTCACTACTGGGCTCTTGGTGTGAATGGTGTGTACTGCTCGGCAGGCAGCGTGCGAGTGTAGTTCGGCCAAAACGTGCATTGTTCACTGTGAATTTTATCAATAAACAGATAAAGGATGCATAGAGATGCATCGGGGTTAACCTTTGGTAAAATCCTCGTTGGCTACCCTGCTTGGGGCTAAGGGGTGAGGCGAGAGAAAGAGAGAAGCGCAAGCGAAGTAGACGGCGCACACAATTCAGTGCCGACAGTTTTCTCAAGTCCTATATTACACGTATGGACCTGCAGATATCGGGAACTTCAGCAGCGGAAATAGTGCCTCCTGCGTGGAGCTCACTTGAGAGCAGCAGCCTAGAACTTTCTAGCGTAGTGCACGATTGTTCAGTCTAACAAGCACTACGCACATCACTTGCCTCTCGACATTATAGCGCGGGCAGACACAGAGAAGGTTTGCGAATGTCTCGTCACAGCTGCATGTGTCTCGCACCTAGGGTTGTCGCCAAAGGCAAATGAATACCTAAACTATAGAGCCTTAAGCAGAACCGTAGATATGCGTGTATGTAGGACGGCTAATACACAACCGAAAAAAGCAACGACTCCTTATCTAGCTTTCGAGGTCAAGTTAACACATATATAGGATAACGCTATAGATAACAGGTGTGTCGCAACCCGCGTGCGCATGATTCGCCGGTGAGCTCGTCCTCCCAACGGCCTGCTTTATCCTAGTGCACATGCCAGAGCCCAACCACGCTGAAACAGTGCTTCATAGACAGTTCACTAAAGCTCTGGATGTTCAGGGTTAAAGTGCTGGAACAATGCGTTGCACGCAGTATTACCGTGGATTATGTTAAGCCTAACGCTGCTTAAGGTTACTCGCAATCGACAGGTTTCTCTGATTTCGCTTCAGAGCACTGAAAATATCTGACGGCAGTTGCGTTCACGGTGCTTTTGCTGTGCCTATATATGAGGCTTAATTGTATCGCTATGCGGCTGCTCGTAAAAACATTGTTGCGCACCGTTTGAGTATCACGCCCGTCCAATGCGTGAGACTTACAGTGTACATCTATTTGTTTCACTCAGATATATTACATATCTAAAAATTGCCTGTGGAACGTTATGGAATTTGACCCTTCCGGCTGCAAGTTTTATGGAGAAGCGGACGCAATTTGCAAGGCGTGTACAAAATGTCACAGTCAAATAGCCAACAAAGAAAAGCTCGCGCTAATTACTAGCATTGCAACGAATTTCAATTTTCCAGACATTGGGCAAAGCATTCGTACAGGCTCAAGCGCTTTCGGAAATCTCTGCTATAGTCTGTGTGTCCTATAGCGTGTGTCCCAGCTTACGTTAACCTAGCTATTCGACGAAAAAAAAAATAAAGATAAAAAAGCGGGGTGCAAGATACAGTTATAAGATTATTAGCGTGTTCATTTGGGCTGGCTGGTAGATCCTGTAAACGGCAGCTTCAAACAGAGACGACACAGGAGACATCAAACGAAACACAAAATAGAGAGCTCTGTTCTATGCTTCTTTTACTGTGTCCTGTGTCGGTGCTGTTTAAAGCGATTGTTTACAATTGTAAGATCTACGGTGTTCGGGCGTAAGAGGTCTGACAATGTAACAGCGTAAGTCTTAAGATCTTATCTCGCGCCGTGTTCTTTAAATCCTTTTTTTCCCTTTCAAGGGCTTGGCTAACTTTGCCTCAGACGTTCTATATACGTATGTATATAGCACACAAAAGAATGTCAAGAGGTCGTATTGCTGCCTTCTTTGGTTTTGCATGAGCTTACCTTGTTCTCGAGTTGGAAGAATGAATGAGATTATACTGTATTTATCGAAAAGTCGGGAGATAGTCCCTTGTCTGCACATCCCTAATTAAGTAAAATACAAGCTTCACATCCGCGTGGCGTCGCCGAGATTGGAAACGACGACAAGGGATTTGTTCATTGATCCTCCTGTGAGTCCGGTGGCCACATTTTGTAAATGTCCATTCTGTTTTTCATTCGTTCACCGTTATTCTTTCGGCCGGAAGCTACCGTACCGCCGGGATGGATGAATGAGAAAAAGAGTAATGACAAATGAAATGATCGGCGGTTGTTTCACCCGAGGCCATATTGTCCAACAATTCATTTTCCAGCCTTGTCGCTCTTACTGAATGGCTTGAAAGCCACCGCATGTATATATATATATATATATATATATATATATATATATATATATATATATATATATGCCCGATGGCGTGACGTAGCACGTGAACTTAGGAGACCAGGCATGTGACTGATAAACCCTTGCATGCTATCCTAATGACATCAAGGCTGTCAGATTCGAGAATATATATATATATATATATATATATATATATATATATATACACGGAGAGAGAGAGAGAGAGAGAAAGAGCGAGACGTTTTTACTATAGGATCGCTTACTTTGCGTGACAGGCGCTAAAAAATGAAGGGCCGAGGTATGGTATGGTAAAACTTTATTATTGTCCCTCGGAACGCGCGTCAGCACGTAGCGGGCCGCTCCCACGTCGGCACAGAAAGGCCGAGCCTCTCGTAACGATTTTATTCCAATGTTATTCCTTTTCGCGCTTCATCAGTCTTGCAAGTTCAGTCTACGTTCTCAGGGGTCGTATTCACAAAGCTTTTAATTCATAAGTGTTTCTTGCAATTGGCTGACCGCCTTCAGTAATAAGTAATTAACACGCTAGACATCACGATTGACTCGCGTCCGATCTTACGAATAATTCTAGCGCATAAGAACAATTTTGTTAATACTGACCCAGTATTGGCCGGTCACTGGTGCTGGATGATAAGGAATAACAGTGCAGATTCCACGCACAGTGAGAATCAGTGTTACGCAATGCATCGTACCGGCAGCTTGATATCCAACGTTGTTCGGGGTTCCGCAAAACGTTATCAGGTAGACCAACGCGTTTGCGTGAATCCTGCAGTATACTTGTGCGCGTGACACGAGCGCACGCGTGCGTGCGTGCGTGTGCGTGTACGTGTGTGTGTGTGTGTGTGTGTGTGTGTGTGTGTGTGTGTGTGCGCGCGTGTGTGTGTGCGTGTGTGCGTGTGCGTGTGTGTGTGTGTGTGACGACAAGCGTATGACGACGGTGGCCTGATTTCTACTGCAGTCGAACACAGCGTCTCAAAGCTCTAGCTGCAAGGCACGACAAAAGAATGCGAGCAAATGACATGTGACGCATGCGCCAAGCGTCTTTAAGAGCTATATTCTGCTTTGGCGCGGGAGGAGTACGCGTGCGATCGTGGCCTATACTCGCGGACAACTTTCTGTGGCAGTGAAGGGAAAGCTACGGGCGCGTGGCTGCTGCAAATATGTGTTACCGCGCCAAGTAGTCCGGCAGCGTTTGACAGTGCTTTTGGTTGCTCGGAACAGACGCTGAATCGACGCAGGTTCCAGGTGCGACGGTTTCGCGTTTGCCCAGACGCGGAAGGAAAAAGCGGCAAAATGAGTAAACTTTTACACTGAGTGGTGTGTTCTGTTTTATTTAACTGTTCCTAATCAGGTGTTTACGTTTCCTCTTCCCCAGCCTAAACCAACGTGGATTAAAACGAGGGACTCTTTTCAGAAGCGCTCTCACTTGTGCGCGCTTTGCCTCCGTAGCTTTTCCCTCATTGCCACAAAAAGTTGTCCGCGAGTTATAATGTTTAGAATATCGAGCTGCTGTGTTTGAAGGTGCTCAGAGGTGTGATCCTATACTATTGGTGATGCATTCCTTTTTTCTAAGGAGGCCCGAATTGGGGCTAGACATCCCTCTCCCTCCCGGCAACCTAACTTACCTCCCAAATTGCCGGTCCTGTACATGTCCTTACTTCTGTGACCACTGTCTTGGTTAATGCAGACATTGTGGCATTGCGGTGTTATCGCAGACCACTGCCCATTCAGCAAATTGCTGTGCGGATTTGTACTTAATGGGGGGGGGGGGGGGTCAAACCTTGGCGGCAATGACGTACTTCCGGCTCTGTCAATCGCTTCCGATGCATGCAGTCAGCAAAAGCATTGTATTCGAGATTAGTTTCTGTTATTCAGGCAATGTTGTCGCTGAGGCATGAACTTGGACGCCACCAATTTCACGTCACAAATTTGTACCTCACGCAGCTGGATCACCGTTGCCTTCGATGTACAGATCTCCGCCATCGACGCAAACAATTTACGGGACAGACGACCAACGAAACGTGCCGCAGTCGCTTATTATGCGGTGGAAACGAGTAACTTCGACGTACAGCAAGTCTTGTTCTGCTGGGAATAGTCTGAACCCTGGGAGAAAAGTTGTACGCTACTACTCGCCATGGTTGCTTACTGGTTTTGGCGCTGCGCTGCTGCACGAGGTCACCGCGGTATCGAATCTTGGCCACGGCGGTCGCATTTCGACTGGGCCGAAATGGAGAAACGCCCGTGTACCGGGCATTAGGTGCGCGTTAAAGAACCCCATGTGGTCAAAATTAATGCGGAGTCCCTCACTACGGCGTGCCTCACAATCGGATCGTGGTTTTGGCAGGCAAAACCCCAGAATTTAATTTATTAATGCAGACTACCGTCAGCGGTTCAAACACTCGTGAGCACAAAAGGTACACGTTGCTGTATACGTTAGCGTTTCCATAGTCCTGAGGCCATTAAAATATTGCGTTTCAACGACGACTGTTGCTAAAGATGGATAATTCCTGATAAAAGGACAACTTGTACTGAGCGACCTTCATTGCAGTGGCAGGCATTAGAGTTTGCGCGATAATCATTAATATGATCGTTAATGAACAATATTTTCTGTTTACTATTTAGCTTTTGATTATTGACTTTAGGGGGCATTTTGTAATAACCAGCATCCAAATCTGGTCACGAGGCTTGTCGTCGTGGAGGACTCCGGATTACTTTTGACCACCTCGAGTTATTTGACGTACACGCAGTGCTCGCGAAGCATTATCTTTTGCTAGAACCTTTGCGCCTAGCACCATTTTCGAGAGATAACGTACTCTAAATGTGCCGTGAAACCCGTTTCTGCTCCAGCGCTTTTTTTATGGTGCGTTTTTTCTGGATATTTTTTGTTTACAGTGAAGATTCATATTAACTGGAAGAAAATTACTATGCACATGATTTTGAGTGCTCGAAACTATAGCACAAAGAGCTAAGTTTCTATACCAAAATCTATAGTTTGAGTACTGGCTGACTTCAATGCCGAGATTTTAACATGTCGCCTTAATAACTGATTAAGTAATTAGTGAAGCCTGCTAAAAATTATATAGGTGGCTATCCTGCAAATTCTTTTGTAATGGCCGGCAATACTGTGCAGATTGATCAGCTATTTCTTAATAAAAAATTCATTAGAGGAGTCTGACGGTCTCGCTCATAAGTCATGACCATGAGAGGCGAAATTAACTGGGAAATGAAAAACAGACCAAAAGGTTGCTGGCAGAGATGCTGGTTTTAATGAAAAGCTGACGATGCTTGCCAGGCACGCTATACTCAGAGAATTGGCTTACATGCCCATATTTATTATGGAGAAATAAATGTTCCTTTGATTGATTGATTGATTAATTGATTGATTGAATTGGCTTACACCCTTATGACGCATCCCTGGTGTTGTCTTTTGGGATCTGTCGCAGAACCATCAATATAACGGCACCAACGTCTAGCATAAACCAACGTGACCGGCCACCTGCTGCGACTTCTATTTATAACCTCGCAATAAACGCACGAACGTAAACATTGACGTCTTCGCGTGTGGCCCACTTTGCGTCATTCTTCTTTTATAAAAATTGCTACGTAAGTTATGAACTTCTTCCTTTATAAGCACACACAAGCATACGTGTTGGGACCTTCATTGCACCATCAAGCAAAAAGGCATGACAATATGTATATCTAGAAGGCACACAGGAGCTCAGCCAGTCGCCTGCCTTCGAAGCCCGCCTTTACCATGACAACCAAAGGCCTTCCATCGCTCCGAATCAGTCCGACAATCTATCCCAACCGTGCGATGACCCCGAAAACACTTCATAAAGCTACCTCCGCTCACAGACAGCTTTAAATAAAATGAATTCGGACATTTTCTAACCCTTAGCTTCTCTTAATCGACTGCGATATATAGCGTGCTGGATGACCGGCCAGGCTGGTCCATTCCCAGTCGGCAGCATCGCCTCGCAACCGGTCGTCATTGCGTGGAATGCTTTTCTGCGGCACCTATGAGTTTGTCGCTTTATATGAAGGAGTAGTGGGCTATGAACATACGAAATTGCACGTTGTTCCCGACTATGGAAACGTATATAGGTAGACTGCACACCAGTGAAGCGAAGGGGCTGCTTATAGTGTGGCGAATACGGTACACGTCGCGGCCAGTGCGCGGCCGCCAGCTGTCCCACTCGGCGCAGTGCCGTCGCGACCCATTAGCACTGGTGCGTTGCGTGTGCACGCACGTGGCAAGGGCATGGCCGAAAAGACACGCCGACCACACGGGCCAGGTTCGTGCTGCTGTCACTGCTGTTGCCTGTGTCGCGGCACCTTAGCGGGCTTTTCCCGCTAATGACGCGGTACACCCCGGCTGACATGGCGGCACACCGCTTGGTCGTGGCAATGACTCCGCCGTCACCTGTACACGCCGTCTCGACTCCCACAAATAGGGATCGCCGCATTCCTCTGCATTCGCTCTGTCCGTTCTGTTTGAATGTATACTTGTGTGCGATTGTGTGTGTGAGCTGTTTGTATGGGCTTATGCATCCATGTGAGGGAGGTGCTTATGCACGAATGTGCACCCAGTATTAAAATGTGATTGCTCATTGCGACTGCACGTGCTTCTTGATGTTAGTGTAAGTTATGCATGCTTTGTGTCTGCACGTGTACACTTTGTCTAACATATACACACTTGTATCACCTCTTTATTGCGATAGCAATTATGTGGATACTCCAAGCGAATTTCTGCCGTCGTCGTCGTCGCCGTGAGGTTCCGTATAAAGGTCAATGGTGATAAAGCCGTACGCTATGTGTGCCAGTAGAAGCGTGCAAGGGTGAGCCGGCAACCGCAGCTTAATCTCGCGCACGCAAAAGAGGAAGGCGGCCGAAAGCGCCCGGTCTTCGTTCGCTCGCGGGGCATGGGGAGGAGGCGACGGAGACGGTGGCTGGAGGGGGGGGGGGGGGCGTTCTGCTCTTGCGGCTGCTGCTGACGGAGCTGCCGCGCGGGCACCGTATCTTGAAAGCGATCTGCTATGTGGCCGAAGTGTGCGCCCGCGGGGCCTCATCTACAAAACCATCTGCGCTGGGTACAATGTGCCCGCGCCGAGTGCCAGTAGCTTTGTATGCGCTGTGTTTTCGACGCTCACGTTGAAGCGAGACGAAAGACAGCGCGAAGGTCAAACTCCAGCGTTTTGACGAGTTTCCGCGGTCATCGAGCGAGATGTGTCCATGTTTACCTGTGCGCGCCTGACACCGTGTTTGTTTATTTAGTTAGTAAGTGAATATTTACAACTTTATACGGCCCATAAAACTACTATCCTTACTTCGTATAGCTGTCTTACCAATTTGCTATCGCAATAGATGCTTCGCCTTTCGGGCGAAACTGCGACTTTTCTTTTTTTTCATTTAGTTATCACCACGATGCAGGCTGCAATATGGCATGTTGGGTTTTCTAAGCAATGGCGCCAGCACACGCATTGATCATTGTATTCCTCTTCGTGTCTGTTGCAGGTGATTGCCGTTCTTTTAATGGAAACAAAGAGGGTGAAGGGCGTCCAACCTTAATTCAAACTATTCAGGTGGGCATGACTCCTCTAAAAAAATTAAATTTAGGGGTTTTACGTGCCAAAACCACGATCTGATTATGAGGCACGCCGTAGTGGGGGACTCCGGAATAATTTGGACCACCTGGGTTTCTTTAACGTGCACCTAAATCTAAGTACACGGGTGTTTTCGCACTTCGTCCCCATCGAAATGCGGCCGCCGTGGCCGGGATTCGATCCCGCGACCTCGTACTCAGCAGCCCAACACCATAGCCACTGAGCAACCACGGCGGGTCATGACTCCTCTGCACGTGGAGCCATCGGCAGTACAACTCCGCCTGACCGGCGCAAAATTATATGATAAATTCTGTGAAAAAGAAGACGAAGTATAATAAGCATAATTTGCGCTGAAAGGTTTCACGATACAGCACTTGATAGAGAGTGCACCGCTACGGCGCCGCGGGATACGAGTCGATGTATAATGCCCCGGCTCAAGTCCAGACACCCTTGCTGTCTTTTGAGAAAGTAGCAGTTTCGTCCGAAATGCGCAGCATTGATCGCGATAGCAAAGTATTAGACAAAACACGAAGAACAGTTCGTAGTTTTATCGACGGTGTAAGTTGTAGTAGACATTCGCTTATTAATGAAATTAGCAAGCTTGGTGTCACGCACGCACGCGCAAATATGAACAGGTCTCACTAGATGACCACGAACACTCACTGTCATAACGCAGGCGAGATGAAAAGTGGCCGCAGCGGCGAGCGAAATTTTTTTCTTGCTGCCTCTCGCTTCAACGCAAACCAGGCGCGAGATAACACAACGCACACGCAGCTACCAGCCATCTTGGCTCGCTAAAGTGTGCATACCGCAGATTATATCCAAGATAGGGCGCGGCGGCCGTAAAGCCCCTGGAATTTTCCAGGGGCTTTCGGCGGGCGCGCTCAGCCGCGCCATGCGCCGCCACGGCCGATGTAGAAGAGGAGACGCGCAATAACCTGCAATGGAAGAGTCATAGGATTTCACACAATTACTAGAGGAAACTGTGGAGCTAATGTTTACGGGGGCTGCTTGTCATGTGGCTTGACAGAGGCTCTTGTTCCTGTTGACTTTCGGCTTACAAGTACATTTCACATTCCATACGGGTATGTTTACATGCATTATACGCACACCTTGTGACATACTTTCTTCGTGCATCTTGTATGATAAAAATAATTCGCATTAATTATACATCTGGTAAATTTGCAAAGCAACACAAACCAATACATATATCAAAATCAC
>NC_051155.1:101474407-101624407 GCF_013339745.2 Dermacentor silvarum | reverse complement strand
TCCTCCGTTCTTTTTCTTCCCCTTCTCCCTTCCCCCAGCGTAGGGTGACTCCTGACTGGTTAACATCCATGCCTTCCTTATTTCCCCCTCTCTCGCACTACGGTAAACAATGCAGAAGTAAACCACAGATAGGCCGTGCTGGGATTACGGATTAGTAAACAATAGATGCGCCATAAAAAACTCACAACATCTACGTTTCACAAGGAAAAATCCCTCCCAAGGCGAAATCCCCCCCCCCCCCTCCCCAATAAGCATCCCTCGTGGCATACCACAATGCAACGCCTTGCTTCCACGGGCGCTCAGGGGTGGTGCGGCATGCACCGATGGTCGCAAGCGCCGACTGTCGCTTTCATTAATTGAGTGGTGTTGGGCTGCTAGGCACGAAGTCGCGGCATCAGATCCCGGCCCTTGACAACTCTGCACGTCGAGCCCTCCATGCACGCTTCTGGTAGAATAGTCTCGACGCAGCTCCAGAAGCGATAAGAATATCTATGCGCGCGCCTACTAATATGTCAAGGCGGTAGGCTTGACACATGCGCACTTGCGACAAGCATACGAGTATCGTACCGCTGAAGAAGTTTGTTCCTTACAAATAATCCCCGCATTCAGAAATACACGTTAAGTTGAAGCTCATGCTTGACTTGATCTGAGTGACGCCTGTCGTGAACTCGCCGGTGAAAGCGCAATGAGCGCCCTGGGCACGTTCACGCCAGGCGTCACTTAGATCAAGTCAAACATGGACTTCAACTCAAGATGCATTTCTGAATGCGGGGGTAAGTCACTACTGTACCTCAGCTGAGTCATCCGCATCTGTACGCGTTCTACGTACGCATTATACGGGGTCCTTCGTTTTCGGGTAAACTCGATGATTCCCAATTTTCGCACCCGAACAAGTGTTATGAAAATGTCGGTTAAACCAAATTTTTAGCCAAAGCTCCACCCTTTCATGCATGGGTAAGGGAAAAAAATGCAGGCGTTACAATAGTAATAGAAGCTGCTCACCACGCGTGTGAGCAAGTGCACAATATATATCATATTACAACAAACGTATAGTGTATTGCGATAAATATTGCAACCCGCCGTGGTTGCGGTTGCTTAGTGTTGGGCTGCTAAGCACGAAGTCGCGGGATCGAATCCCGGCCACGGCGGCCGCATTTCGATGGGGGCGAGATGCGAAAACACCCGTGTACTTAGATTTAGGTGCACGTTAAAGAACGCCCAGGGCGCCAAAATTATACGGGAGTCCCCCACTACGGCGTGCCTCATAATCAGATCGTGGTTTTGGCACGTAAGACTCCATAATATGAATTTTAACTATTGCGACTAAATCAATAAGAAGTGGGACATGACATTGCAGAGAAATGTCAATGACACTGATGAC
The DNA here is from genome assembly GCF_013339745.2 of Dermacentor silvarum. Taxonomy (NCBI): domain Eukaryota; kingdom Metazoa; phylum Arthropoda; class Arachnida; order Ixodida; family Ixodidae; genus Dermacentor; species Dermacentor silvarum. The sequence goes on along the minus strand of NC_051155.1, from coordinate 101,623,026 downwards.
AGTCGCCATCTTATTGTGTATACGTCGAATAGGCATGGTTTCGGATCACTGCGGGAAAAGCCAAATTAGTTAGTCATTCATCTACTGAGTTACGTCAATAATGACGCACATTCACCAAAGGATCAGTTTGAACAATATCTTCTAGAATGAAGCGCCAAGAACAGCATTCGCGTGCTGTTCTGGCAGGACACCAGCGCCCGCTATCCCAACCTAACAGACGCAGCGCTGACGTTGGTTTGCATTGGGAATGACAGCTACGACTTTGAGAGGACGCTATTCAAAGGGCCGTCAGGTATAAATAGACACACAAGTACTGAAAGCGCAAATGATGATGTAGGTCAACGAGGGCCTGTAAAATAAGGACAAAAACATTACGTTTCTTGTGAAGTATGTCCACGTGCAATATTATTTGGGATATTGCTTTTTTTTCTTTCTGGAAATAACCTTTAGAGAACAAACTAAGGCGTCTCCAAGCATGTCTTGGTTTGTTGTTTATGCGGTTTCTTTAAAAGGCGTAAGCTATGTCTGCAACGAGGATTTCTCTGGAGATAAATTCGTCTCATGACTTGTGAGTAGCTCTCTATTTGTCATTATATATGTTCCTGTGACGGATTTCGTTTGTTTAAATAAAACATTTGCGTCCAAAAGGAGACATTGCCTGTCTCGATTGTTTCTGAAACTGCGTTTTCTTTCTCTCTTTTTTCCTTGTTCTCTCTCTCTTTCGTTCTTTCCAACCCCTATTTCTCACACCCCAGTGCAGGGTAGCAAACCGGAAACTCACATCTGGTCTACTTCCCTGCCTTTCCTCTGTCTCTCTTGTGAAACTACCAGAAGAATCCCGAGCTTTGAACTGCCAGACAACAAAAATCCCGACTTCTTTCAGGAATTCTTTTTTAAAAGTAACACCTGATTTTTACTCCATTATTTGTAATAAACAAAACACCCAGCAATGAAGGACCTTATGTGTTAACACAGCCCAATTCAACTCTTGTAGCTGCATGCGCTTATTATTTATTTCAGTCTCATTTTGATTTGGGATCCGGTATACATCACAGACAACATCGGAACCACACATGCCTCTTTAGTTTCTTGTGACGCATGTGTATAGTGCGTGTGTACACTGAGTCACGAGTCTCGTCTTCATTGTTGACACGTTGTAGTGCCAGTCAAGAACCAGAAACAGGGAGCAAAAAGAGCGAAGAGTCACAATCTAACTCTTTTTGGGCGAACTTGAAGAAAGACAAGCAACACTCGAATCACAACAATAGCGCTTAGAACGGTCGTCTGTCAACGAATGTGAATTGCAGACGGGTCAAATCAGCCCGCTATTTATTATATATGTGACCGCACGTCCTAGAGTTACCCCTGGTGCTCTAGTACATCCGAACATCCAAGTACATTCAAGCAATCTTATCGGACAAGACCCATTCGCCGTAGGATTGCTGAATTGGTGATAGCAATAAAGAAATTTTGGATACAGTGTAGCGCCGAGTGGTAACTTGGTAAAAGCAGCAATTTAGTGAAAACGGTCACCGGTAAAAAAAGAAAAAAGCATTAAACAATTAACACATGACAATATGCCACTGTATATCTCGCACCACATCGAGGCTCGTTTACTGTTTTTACCTCTCATCGCTCAATATTTTTTAACACTTGTTACGTTTCTTTATAGTATGTTTTTTATCAACAGCTATCTGAAACGAAGTACGCAGTAACCGTTATAATTATAAAATTACTAAACATCCTGCTTTACCCTTCATTTAAAATACAACAAACATTTACTTTAATTTTGCTCAGTCTGGGCGCAGAATGGTGGTGACGTGATGCAAGTTATTTAATTATTTTTTATCCTGCCACTGGGCCTCTAAAAGAAGTGTATCGTGTCGGGTATTGGAGAACAAAACCTTCAGTGGCGCCCAGAATAACAGTAAATGCCTCGAGAACAGCGACAATGACGTAAACACGACTGCTCGCATGTCGTGAAACCGGCATGGTGGGGATGAAATATTGTTTCTTTTCTGGCGACTCCTTCCAAGCAAGCATGATGATGAGGAGTATGGTTACGATAATGCCACTGTGACAGACGCCATGAAAGCTAAAGTACCTACAATAGCTACACTGCTGTAGGACTGCATGCTTAATTGAATAATGCAAAGCGGATATCAAATTTTATTTAGAGAACTTCAAGCTCGAGCGAAATATCAGACTCATCATGATCGTCAGACTTGGAGTAAAATCATTAGTATAGAGCGAAACTGCGCTTTCACGTGTAAAAATAGATCAATGAAAACAACCAACGCTATCGTTGGTTGCTTTGGTTCAGATAACAGTCCAGATAACGCACGCCAGCTTTTACGTTCGTAGTATACCTGCAAGGTTGGGCCCATGAACTCAAAAAACCTTTGGGGCTTCAGGGTCGTCCGGGCCCCGCCTCCTTTGCTTGCCGTTCTACGCCGGCTGTGATTGGCGCTTGGCCCACCTAGTGTCCAATCACGCTGCCGCTCCCGGTGCGCGTTGATAGCCATTCGCCGCGCGTGTCGTCCATTTTCGGCGCCTACAAGCCGCCGCCAATTTTTATCAGACAACGTTCACCGAGCGAGTTCTACTTAACGCTTAGCCGTGATATCAGCGCTTCTTTTTCCTCGACCCACACGTACCGCAGCCCAGAAACCCATTAATTCACTCGAGCACCGTTAATGACATCACGCCGACCTTCGTGTCGCTGCTAGCACTAATCACCTAGCCAATGCCAAGGAGGAATTATGGGTAGTGGGTAGCAATCCTCTTCCAAGACGCATACAACGTCACCAGCCAAGGGCATCTTTTACCCTCGGAGGAGACGACCATTTCACTTTATCTTCACCGTGCTTGGCTTGCTTCTCGCTTATCTGCTCGTCTTCAGCTCATTTATCAGCGCCGCAGGAAATAAAGAAAAGAGCGTGGTACAAATGAGCTTAAGTCCTCCGCGAATCGGTGACCACCGCCACCGGCAAGGCTTATCAGTTAGGCTTAGCTCGTCATCGGCGCGCGCCCACGCTTTCCCCGTTCACAAAAGGCGCGGGCGATTCTCGCTAACGGGCATCATGCGCAGAGCTCGCGAGCGAGTCGCCGCATGCAGCGGCGCGTCGATGGATATTCATTAGCCGCCGCGCTCGCGTACGCTGCTTCGGTCGTTAACTGGCGAGCTCGTGCGCACTCGGCGCGACTTCGCGCGAAGCGAGAAGGGATGGTAACCGCGGGGTCATTAATTGAGAGATAAGCTGGCCCGAAACACCGAGGATCGGGGTAGCAGAAAGAGTACGAGGCGGGTCGCCGAAATGAAAAATTAAACGAAAGAGAAGGCACCGATATAAATCGGCTCGCTACCGGCCGCTAAAGACAGGCGCAGTCATCGGTTCCAGAAGCGCACCACGGACCGGAGAACGCGGCAACTTCGACTTTCTGCGCCGCGCATAGTTTTCAGTTAAAGGCGGAGAAAGTGAAGAAATATAATCGCCATTCTCCCCCTTTTTATATATATATTCTTCGTTCCGAAAGCACGGCTGACTCCGGCAGCCTTTATCCGATGCGGCCGATCTATGGGGCTCACGGGCCATATACGCATTGCGAATGCCTCGCCGCATCAAAAGCGGCGCTAAGAGGAAGTTTAGGAGGGGAAGGAGAGGGGGTAATGTGCGCTGGAGGCGAGGGTTGTGGTGGGGCTCAACCGGCGGGGGGAGTCGGTGGTTCGCTAATTAGAAGCGTGGACGTTCCGAAACAAAAGGCGGTCCTGTTTGTCTTTTGCCGATTGGCTGACCGGTGGCCCCGCGCGACAGTCGTTAGCGCCGCAGAGGCGACAGAGGTTCTTTTCGAGGAGAAGGGGGCGTTTGGATTCGAGGTGGAAAGGGGGTTTGTGTGCTCGCCTGTGCTTCGGCGCTCATGATATATAACCGCCAGCGCGGTACGCACAAAGGTGGCCTGCCTGTTTCCTGCTCTCCTGCCTCTGCCATGCTCCCTCTGCAGCAATCCCTCTCCCTCCCCTTACCCCCCTCTTTTTCTGGTCCTGGGTGTCCCCTACTATCCCCTCCCCTTCCCCGGTCGTCCGTTATATTAATGCTCTCTGACAGGCGCATTCCAAGCGGCTCTCCCTGCGTGTGCGCGGCGCGCAAACGAGAAGTCGTGGGACACGAAGGTGAGAAGGAGGAAGGCTGTCCATACACACTAACGCACACACATACGCGCGCGAGCCTTTCTTCGCGAGGCCGCGACGCGGAACAAAAGTTTCTCGGCGCCAAGTTCGGAGCCCAAATTAGTCTCCCCGCGCTCTCCTCCCGACGCCTCTGGTCGGCCCTCGCGTTCTTCGCTAATTGTATGTGCGTGTCTGTCGGCGAGTCCCGCTATACAGAGTATAGAGAGTAATGCATGCACATAACAATATACGCGCTGGGCGGACGAGGTTCTCTTTCTGCGCTCTTGCATCTGCAGCGTGTGAGTGTTTGCATAGCATGTTTGATCGAGCCGACGCGCAACCTCCTCCCCCTGTTTCTCCATCAATTTCTAGGTAATAGAGAAGGGGTGGGGGAGAGGACACGTGCGGGGGAGAGACCGTCTTTTGTTCTTGCGGCAGGCGCCGTCAATGCCGTGGCTAAGCGGCCGTAATGATATGTCCCCCTTCGTTATGGCGTCGCTGCTAGTGCATGAAACTACCACGCCATGGCTTCCTGCATGCCTGTCTCGCGAGACCTCGCTTGTGCCAAACGAGCGGACCGGCCTGCCGCGGAGGCGACGAGCCAATGCCCGTGCGCGTACACGTGTGTGCGTGTTTGTGTGTGGACGCCGGCGAGATGAACGTCAGGCGCGACAGCCCCATGGATGGAGCCCTGTGCGAACGTGCCAAGTATTTGCACAAGGCTGCTATATAGATCGACAGTCCTGACTTGAGGGGTGTTCTTACGTGTCGCATCCGGCTGGGTCGTTACCGACAAACACTTTTCGTAGAATTCAAAGCTCGCGCTGGTCTGCCGTGTCTTCCCGTGTCAAGCCAATGGAGAAAATATCTGAACTGGCTTTACCTGAACAGCGAAATAATGAGTCGGCAACAGCTATAGTGGTGCGTTGTTTAACGCATGAATAAGACAGGCTAAACTTACGTGGCGACGAACATACTGCAGGATGCGTGGGTCTTGACTCATTGAAGATGAGTCAAGAGCCACGACCATGCCACGTCCCGTTGCCGGTACATGATAAAACAGCGCGAGAAGGCACGACACATGCTCGCTTTCGTATTTTTTATTAGGCCTATACATAGCAATGTTTAACAACGCGGTATTTTTAACCAGTCAAACGAACCATTACATGGTGACATTAGTGGATCAACGACGCAGATGCAAGGCTTTACTGCATCGTTGGTTTACAAAACTAATGATATGCTTTATTTGGGGTGTAGCATTACTTCTTGGCGGCCCAGCGAAAGCCCAGAGCCACTGGGCCGCCGACCAGCAGTGTGAAAGTTTGCAGCAATAGAATCGGCATCCGAAAGCGTTCATTTAACCGTTTTCGCAATCCAGTCACTCGTACACAATAAAGCCTCGTTTTGAGTCGTAGTTGTGTATTCGGTGCTGGGTCTATGTACTCTAACGGCTGCCGAAGATAAGCAACAATGAAAATACAAGAAAAGTATAATCATGCGATGGGAGCTCAGAGAGAGAGAGAGAGAGAGAGACGAGAGAGAGAAAGGTAGGGAGGTTAACCAAGGACGTGCCCGGTTGGCTGCCCTACACTTGGGGAGAGGGAATGTAGAAGAATAGATAAGGAGCGATAATATAAAAAAAATAATAAAGAGTCAGTCATTGACACAGTCAGTCGCAGAGGAAGTTCAGGAGTTCTAAAAGCCATAAAGAACTCAAGGAACCAAGCTTCTTTATTTAAGAGTCCGTAGAATTTATGGTGACACTAATGTATGGCTTTCTGTATGTCAAGAGTTTACTCTCCAGAACGTCCAGACATTTAGAATTGAGACCAAGCAAAATTGGATACCTCCATCGCAGCGCGAGCACGGTGCATCTTTTATGTAAGCTGCTATGACAAGTGTCATAATAGCTACTAAACGCAGCTGTCTTGCATTTCAGGTCAATCTTTCCGGTGGTATTCCTAAAGTATACAAGACAGCTTGTCAATAAATTAAGAAACCGCGTTGTCACTCGAGTCTGTCATTGGGTATCCGTGTCCAATTTTTCACCAGACATTGCATGGAGTTGAACGCCAGGACTTAAGCCAGGAAAACATCTCCATCTTTTCATTGAAGACAGCATCTCTCTCACCTCTCGAGTATAGAATGTGATGTTACGAAGATAGCTGAATTCGCTGCTTATAAGTGCTTATAGCGCAATAAAAACACCCAGAACTTGTATATAACCTCGTATCCTATGTGAGTTTAGGTGAAAGAAGCTTTCTTGGAATAGATGTTGTGTATCCTTCGGTGACCACACATGTATTCTCAAAACAGGAACGCTGTTTTGAGAAGGCTGCCTGTCACGCAGCCACAGTCTTGATTTTTATGAAAGACATATCGGACTCGGTAATATTTTATTACCATGCAGATATAGTTGAGAGATCCGAGAGCTGTAGCACACCAATGTATGGGCGCAACACTATATGCCGCCTATAATCACCCCTGCTTGCGCGTACGTAATGATTATCGTTAGATGTCACCGGCGCATAGTGCTATTGAAGTTTGCCATTGGTGAACCCACTTGATCAGGTGGGACGATCCCGAATATGTTTACTCGTACCCGCTTCCTCTCGGCCATGTGCCCATTCTTTTGGAAAAGTTTACTGCTCCTTTTGTAGTTGTCATGGTTTGTATCTGCTATCACTGTTTAGTTCTTACGCATATAGCCGTCGAGTTATCAGACGAGGTATATTCGGATGATTACGTCGCGAATGTATTATCAGTTAATTCCAGCTTCCCGGGCTGATACGTCATCACATGTACGCGAAACAGAGAGAGAGAGAGAAACGAAGAGGGAAAGGTAGGGAGGTTGTTTAAGGACGTGCCCGGTTGGCTACCTTACACTTGGGGAGAGGCGTGAAAGGGGACGAATAGATAAGGAGATAAAATAAATAGAGACGGCGTAGCTTGCACTAGTGGCGCAAGGCTATATACACAGCGGAGCCGATCGGTTCCTAGCTGGACCTGGCTATACGAAGTGATGCTAAGTTATACGAAGTAATGCCAAGTGATGCTACGTTATACAAAGTGTATAAGCATTTCCTCGTGGTCTTCTGTGGCATCGGGGAAAGCCTCGCGAAGCACTTGCAGTCTAAGCACACGTAGGGGAAGTGAGGCGAAAGCTATGCACAGTTTACGGGTGGCGCGCAGCAGACGACACGTCGGGATGACGTCGCGGCGCATGCGCAGTAGCGCGCAGCTGGTGAGAACTCGGCCGAGCCGCCGCCAGAAGTGCCTGCTGCAGTCACGGACACCGCGCGCGTTCGGCGCTATTGCGGTACAGTGTCTAGAATATTCTAGGCACTGTAAATATGGGGAAACGGGGAAGCGCGAATGGCGTCGGCAGCAGCTCTGCGCGTTACCTTGTTGGTGTTGCTACAATTTGTTTCTTTCTCTCTCTCTCTCGCTCTCATTTTCTCTTTCTCTCTCCCGAGCATAGCGCGCGACGCTCCGCGAGGTGGTTGCTAGGCAACGCAGTGGCAGGCGGCACACAATGCGGCCGGCTTAAACAGCTTCGCTGTGAAAATAATAGAGTCAGTCACAAGTGTTCGTGCAATCCAGTAACCTTCACGAAGTGCAGAAGGGCTTTTTTGGCCTTTGCATGCAAGAACGCATATGCCGTGGTCCAAGGATCTTTTCTTCCGTGAGCGCACTGTTATCTAACAGGTTGAGTTTATCTTGTAGAGTACGTCGTTAAGTGTCAAAGGATGGGTAGTGACACAGAAGATGCTTACGCCAAACAGGAATGACATTATGAATCGGCGTTATGAGTGCCGCTTGTTATAAAACCTACTATGCGGACTATTAGCAGCGTAACTCGTATCGGCGCCCGGCGATGTTGCTCCCAGTATCGCTTCTATCGAAGCCGAGTGCAGGCACAGTGCAGGTTTTTCCGCTAATAAGTGTACAAACTTCAAGCTTTGTCGTCCCTTACCTAGCTTAGTTTTTTATTGTTTGGTCCCCTCTGCCACTTGCTACAAAGAGCGTCTCGGAGACCAAGCTGTGGCCATGTCATGCAACAATCTTTTTTACATTCTTACGATTTGTCGCTTATGAGTGGCCTATACACAAGCCTGCAACTCTACCGTAGCAATCCCTCCCACAGACTAGAAGCCTTTCTTGCGCAATAAGCTGAGAAACTTTTGGCAATCCATCTGGGACCATGAAACCTCCAATAAACTTCATTTGATCAAGCCGCACCTACGAAACTGGCCTTCTGTAACAAAATCGCGACAAACTGATGTGCTTTGTCGACTGCGAATAGGACATGTGTACGGCACTCATTCTTACCTGCTGACTGGTGGTGAACCTCCACTCTGTGGTAGGTGTGGTGAGAGGCTGACCGTTCTCCACGTCTTGGTGAAGTGTCGGGAACTAGAGGCTGAACGAAATAAGCACTTTCCTATAGTACACCGATGCCACATTCCCCTTCATCCGGTATTGTTTCTTGGAGCAGAACCAATTTTTTACCATAAATCAGTTTTACAATTTTTACAAGATGTCGACTTATTGCGCGTTATAAGCCCACGTGATTCGTAGCGCGTCCTCTTAACGGAGGCTTCTGCTACGATAGTTGTGACCTGTATGGCACATGCCTCCAGGTCCTTGAGCTTAAGGGCCCTGGTGAGGTACTAGTGCTAACTCTTTTAGTATATCACCTCACTGTAAAAGAGTTGCACCCTTTGGGGCGTATTTTTGCCACAGAACAATAATCGTCATCTGACTTGCGTGGCTTTCCTTTCTTTAAATGCTGTGCGCCCGGCACTTCTAGGTCACGAACGACAAGAGCGTTATCAGCGTGACACAGCGTTCTCGACAGGAAAGTAGCAAGTGCAGAGTTTTCAAGATAGGAAACGCAAGCAAGACACATGACGATTATTGCTGTGTGGCAAAAATGCACCCCAAAGGGTGCAACTGTTTTTCGAGTGCTCTTCTTAATACATCGTTTCTTCATAACATGTCATGTACCATCGTCAACTTTTAATGCATATATAATTGCGGACATTTCAACGAATCTTTTAGGCCTCTATACAGCCATGTTTTATCCACGTCCTAATATTAATTATTAATCCACCAATAGCAGCCTATTACCATAGCATTGGCGCTCTTTGGCCACATCTGGCCCTTGCGCCAATAAACCCCAATAATCGTCATATACACAAGTGGACGTCGAAGTGGCGTTGGAGTCAGCTGCGAAGGGAAAGAAAATAAGTTATTCCTTTCACATTTTTCCTACCCGCCCTGGTGGCGTAGTGGCTTTGGCTTTGCGTTGCTAAGGCCGAGGTGTAACGATCAAACCTCGGCCGCGGCGGCCACATATATACAAAACTGGCGCGTGCGCTATACGCTCTCGTACACCCATGCTACGCAATGTGACACACGCGGTAATCTTGTTGGCGTTGGCAAAGTTATAGAAGTATAGACCTTTTACAGCGAGAAGTAGTCTGCGCATCGCGCACCAGGGGCCGTCACAGGCGTGCCGCCATTGAACGCCTTCTGAATCGAGAGCATGCAAGCAGGCATCAGCCGCCGCCGGCCGCTCCAGCAACGTTCCGCCGAGAGGGCAGGAATCGCTTAGTACAAATATATTTAGAATTGGGAAGAACCGAGGGAAGACGTGATCGGTCGTGAACTGCAATGACTGCGACAAGGAGTGCCCGTATTTTACGAGGTTAAGGGCCTATACTCGCTCAATCCGCCCATCCGCTCCGCTCGCGGGCGGACATGGTGCAGATGGCTGTCCGATCATCTGGACGGGCGGATGCAACTTTACCGTCCGCATGCCTGCTCTTCTCTCATTGGCAGTTACGAGGCGGATGGCGTAGGACGTCATCACGGAAACATGGCGCTCGCTCGAAGCCAAGCGAAGCGGGGACGCGAGGCCTAGGCTGCAGCCGCGTCAGAAACACTCCATTTTGCTCGTTCTTGTGATTCTTACTAGAGTTATCCAGCACACACGGAGATGGTCGTCCAAGGGAGCAAGCCCGTGTACCCTTCCAGGCCTCGTCAGTGCGTGCGATCGCTGACAGAAATAGACGGAGCGGAGGAAGTGTGTGTTGTGTTTGCGCGAGCGTCGGAAGAAATAGTTCAAGCCGTCGACTTCGTGATTTTTTGCGCCGTGCTTCGCGGGTGCATTGCAAACGAGAAGTCCATCACATACACGTGCTTTCCGAGTGCGACACATTTTCAGGACGTGGCGAAGTGAAAGCTGTCCGATCGGTGCACCCAGCGTACGCGACTTATACGTATGTGTTCTGTGTATGCGGTTCATTGCCGTGAAGTGGTGAACGCCAGTCCTTTACAACCTTTAGAAATGATCGAAAAGATCAGTAGCGCTAAGATTTGTTTCCTCGTTATCGCTGTCATTCCTCGTGTGCTTTACTGCGCGAGTCGTTTTGCCGCCAGCGTGGTGACCGCGACGTTCGAGCTGTGTTGTTGCTGTTTCGAAGTGTTTGCAAGATACAAATCGGGATATATATGTGTCGCAGCGGTACTAGGCGTAAAAGTGCTCGTTTAATGCGATGTGCGTATGCTCAGAAGTGAACTGTGCATAAGTGTTGCCGATCTCGTTTTCTTATGTAGTACCCCGATAGAGGAGCCCTATCACACCGGCCTTTTCTGCTTCGTACCTGTGTCGTATGTTTCAAAAGTTGTTACTGCCTTTTTGAAGATGCTTCTATCGGTGAGGGTAATTTAGGTTACATCATAATAGTTACATACGTCAAGACATACTGCGCTGTCCTGAAATGTGGACTTGCCTGAGCACTAATGCTATGAATGCAAATTTCGAGCAGCCTTGATTTTTGTCATGTGGGCGGTGTTGTGAATAGCAGGAATTTCCGGATTGCACGAAGTAAATAGCTTTCTATTTTGTGATGCAACCGGCTTGCATACCCAATAATGCTTACTGCTTGGTTTTTGTTGGTGACTAAGCATATAGACATGTTTGTGAAGAAACCAGTGGTATTGTAGATGAATATGGTATGGATGAGAACTGGATACTTCCTTATGATTAAGTACAGATTTAAGTTTCCTGACAAAAAACACAATATGCACGTAAAAATATAACTAGACTGAATACAGGTATGGTGATATATTCTGCCAGCACCCAGCAGAATCGCATGAAGGAAATTTTGCCTAGAGTTCTTCCTCACTGGCTAGCTATGGTCGCGTTACTAATGCAGGCAGGATAAGCTAAACGAAAGTTTGCCGTTACTGTGTGCATCCACCCTATTTCATTCTCTGGTTCGTGTCACCTGTTTTGGCAAGAAGCCTTCAGTTTAACGCGAACAATATTTATCACAAGTACCAGAATTATCTGCCTATAGGAAGTGCTATGTTTTCTATCCTCTTGTTCATTCTGCCCACAGTCATTACCAAAAAGTGTGCGTTAAACTGACTTGAGCCTGCAAAGTATGTCCATTAGGTGCTTTTCCGGTGCACTTTCATCTAGCTGTAAGCGTACTAGCTGCTACCTATCATTCGTGGATGTAGGATGTTGGACACTATTAGTGGCTATCTCGGTGATCTTTATTTTGTATAGGCCATGGTTCCACTCATTAACGGAACAGTTTTCAGCTGCGCTGCCAGACTAAGTAAATAGGCTCCTCACCTCATCATTATTTAGCATGTTCATGGCCGCAGTGCATTTGAGAATTAAGCTGCTATCGCAATATAAAGGGTGCCTATTGACTGTGATGAGAATATTCTGAACACAAATTTTCACAATTATGTCAGCATTAGTTATGTGATTGAAGCCAGCCAATGAGGACGAACTGGTGGCAAAATTTCCCAAGTGACTCTACCGGCGGAATATTTGCTCCCTATTTTATATTAGCCGCAATGTTTTAGTCAGTGTGCTGCATTTTTTGGCACAAATTTACTACCCAGCCACATAAGATATTGTCAAACCATCAATTTTAGTCCAATGCACATGGACACTTCTTTATTTTATTATATTCTGGAAATGGTACCTAAGCCCAGCTTAGATTAGCAACATCAGCCTAATGTATGCACGCAGTTGAGTTGCTGCATGTGAGAAAAAGAAATAATTGCGTAACTAATAGTAATTATACCAGTAAAAAACTAATTCGTATTTACGTATTGATTGTATAAGTTGTGCTGTTCATTTGATGCACTCAGTAACACCTAAACACAAATTGTATGCGTACATTGCGTTTACGTGCATGTGTGTGAATATAACAGCACAACTTCTAATATCAAGACATTTCATACCAACTAGACTACATGAAAGATGCTCTGCACGGCATTCAGCTGGTCTTATCTAATTTTTATCAGGTGATGCAGTTGCAACGTTTCTTACCTGTGTGTAAACCAGTTTATGAACTGTATCCGCTGCACGTGAGGATGCATATTTTAGACCAATGACAGTACCTGAGGCAGCAGCTTTTTATTTAGCCTTTTCCATCACTTGTCAGAGTTGTCTTGTTGATAATGCCCTCTAAACAACTCGTATAAGGTTCTGTGTTTAGTATACCAGCACTGAATTACTCAACACAGCTACACTACTTTGTACACTAGCGAGAGAATTCCACTGCTCATCGTTCTGTCACATGTTGTTCTTCAATCATAAATGGTTACTGTATTTGGTGTCATGAGTTCTAGGCTCATTTTCAGTTGGGCCTTTCGATGAAATGAAATCTGCCTCTTCAGCAGTGAATTTAAGGGGAAAGCCACCACTGAACCAATAGCTCCAAGACCAATTCCTGCATGCTTTTGGCCAATCAGATTGTGTGCGGAAACAATGTATGATACTTTACTTAAGCAAAACCAATAATTTTTTTTAAATTATTTATTTATTGATACTGCAATCCCAGGGAGGGATTTTCGCATGGTAGGCGTACAGATACAAGCACGGATCAAATATTTACAAACAAAGCCAGAAACAACAACGGCCGCAAATGATTAGTAAACAAACAAAATGGATCAGCATTGAAGACAACAAAAAAAGTTCAATGATGGCAGTGCAACATAGGGGTACAGCAAGGTTCATGGCATATCTTAATTATTCAGGAACACATAAATACTGAGTGATTATATTATTACAAAATGTAAGGGCATAAAGTCAATAACAATAAGAAATTAGCAACTATATGGGCAGCAGGGAATGAATACATCAGAAAATAAATGTTAATGGACACTGAGGCTGCTGGTGAATGAGGTCAGAGATTTCTGTAGTACTTGATCGTTAGTAAGCCGATTCCATTCCGTTACTGTTCTTGGAAAAAATGAATATTTAAAGCAGTTATTACGCTGACGAATCACACGGTTGAAGCTGTTACATATAGTAAAGTCATTGATATAGGCAGAGGAAGATGTTGTACACATGCAATCGTCACTTGTCTCTTTATATGTGAATGACCAAAATCTTCGCTAGCCTATCGGTCACGAGCATGTAACAGCACAAGTGGGAACTAACCTTTAGAATAGTGCCACCATCTCAGCTTGCGTGTCATGATGCTCTTGCTTGCAGGGTTCTTGTTTATATTGGAGAGTCTTTCTATTTTATGAATTCACAGCTTTCATAACATTTACTGCACTAATGAAGGCACAGCACAGATAGCACTACTGAAGGAGGTATCTGTACATGTAGAGCAGAGAGAACTTATGGGTAAGTAAAAAAATATACAGGTAAAAATAGGTCAAGCAAAGTATTTACACATTAGAAGATATTCCACCGGCAATGAATGCACATTCAGAACATGCGATAAGTGGCATGTGAGGAAAATGGAGACAAGTGGTTCCGAAAACCTGCTTGCCTTTTGAATAATGACGTAAAGAAAAATTCCAGTCTGTACTTTTGTCTTCTGTGTCGGAGGGTAGAATATCAAAGTAGAGGTGCAAAACGGGTGTTGTATGTAGTAGTCTGTTATATATGTGCTACTCAAGTTGCACCAAACACAGCTATCAATGTGCAAAGCATTAGACAAGTGACCATGTGTATGTCTGACACATTAAAAATCTCTTGCACTGACCATTCTGAGCTCTAAATGTGAAATACATGCTGTTTCCAGCTACAAATTGTGCATATATATATATATATATATATATATATATATATGCATCACCAAGAGATGATGTGACAAAAGAATGTGTACACCAGAGTGTTATATAGCTTTTCGCGCAGTGTTATGATGCATTTCATGGTGTCTCAGTTTACTTGATACAGGTTAGAATTTACAGATTGCTTCATATGTTTACAGCTAAAGACCACAGAGAAAAACCTCAGAAAACTACTTGCATTATGACTGGGAGGTCACAACACGAGTATTTGTGCGGTGTACTTCCTGTTCAATGATGTGGTTTTACACTATAATAAATGTGAAATTTCAAACGCTTTTTTGAATGCTAGGCATTTATGCTGATAAGCACGTTCTGCCGGCAAATCTGCACCACTTTAGTTTAAGCGCAATTGAAAGGGATGTTTGTGCATAGCCAAGCTGTTCTGGTGTGCCTGCAGGAATACAGCAGTGCCTGGTGGCACCGTATAGTTCAGGCGTAACAGTGAACAACTAGTAAAGAAATCGACTGATACTAAGCTGACCCATATGTAGGAGCATCAGAATACCTAAGCCACACGCAGAAGTGCTTTCAGTGTACTGAAAAACCACAGCTTTGATTTGTCAGGTTATTTTACTGCACACACACAGCGCTGCAATAAGGTCTGTACAATGGTGAGCAATGCAGCAAGGAATGAAAGATTACTTCTGATGTGCGGATTTGAATAGTACATGTGAATGCACACCCAATTCACCAGTATTGTTTTCTTCTGAAACAATTTTATGTTTGGTATAGAGGCTGAGCCACTGTGGCCTCCTGACTGCAATTTTCAGTGATCTCTTTCACGGTGCCCATGGGGGTACCATTCATTTGGCTACTTGAATAGTGAATAGATAATAGAGCACACCAATCTCGCAGTTTTATGCAAAACACCTTGTGCATTATCCACAAAGCTGAACCAAAGGAACTATTCGTTGGTTTGGTATGGAAATAAAAAATGGCAATAAATGTTTCCTCAATTTTTGTGTGGGCCTGTCTTCCGCCATATGAGCCTTCATTTCACTATAATGTGCATGCATGTTAGAGGAGCTACTAATTAAGAAAGACAAAAACAAAACCACTTACTACATCAACCTTTTTCACACCACGAGCGATCACTGAGCTCACTGCGAAGCGACGACACCTAATAATCGTGGTTTGCTGTCAAATAAAATACAGGTACTGGCCAGCTGTTTGATAAGGTATGCTTTTTTTACTTTTCCTAAAATCTGGCTGCACATCAGCTAGCTAGGTTGCTGCTACATAAATACATAGACAATGCGCAGCCCACGCCCAACTCACTAAAATAACCTGAGTAGAGCTTACAATAGTTCACTTATTATGTGCATCCTGTGTGAACTTATTTTTTATATATAAAGCGAACGAAATAGAACACGCATGTATGATGCTGACAGCATCAAACGGTCTCAAGTCAATAATTTTTGTTTGCTACCATGGTTGAGAGAGGTTGCATGCCTATCATGGTACTGCTTAATTTGTGTGCAGTTTGGTAAAGTGTTTTACATTGTGTAAATGCTGAATTAGGTATAATTGCAGTTTAATACTTAATGAAAAGGCGGATGAGGAAGCCCGCAAAGGACATGATCACGTAAAATTTATAAAAGTGTTTTTCACTAAAAGTGAGTCTTCAGCTATGGCGAAGTGATATGTACTCAAGATAGTCTTCACGTAGTGAAGACTATCTTGAGTACATATCTTGAGAAGACTATCTTCTACGACTATATAGATAGTCGTAGAAGATAGTCTTCACCTTAAGACAATTGCAAGTTTTTGTTCAACATCAACACAGAACTCCAATCAAGGCTACCACAATGTCTACCATGGCATATGGAAACCCTGTTTCACCAGCTTCGACTGAATGTTGCATACGTGAACAATCTTCTTTTTTGCAATGGCCAGACCACAAATCCATGTTGTGACAACTGTGGCACCGTGCAATCTCTAGAGCACGTGTTGCTTGAGTGCCAGCTGATAGAGACGATCGACGTTGATATAAAATGAACATGCAAAAGCTCGACCAATTCCCCTTGACATTGACACGGATGTTGGGTTCTTGGCCTTGCCCATAAATACAGCACAAAGCCCTGGACTTATTGCTTTAATGTATTGTGTCAATTGGTTTGCTGTCTAAACTATGACTGACCCATATCGTCTCATCAAGACCATGATCTTTTCTTTTGCATTCGCTGTCTACCTTCATCACCCCGAACACTTACTCTACTGCTGATAACATGACACGAGCTGAATTTTTTTTTAATTTTTCTTCTGCTTACCCTTTTCTAGGGCCTTACTTCTCCTTCGTCCCAATCGCTGCAGAGTAGCTTGTAGGCGAAAATATGCTTGCTGAACACTCCGCATTTTCAATAAAGAGCTTTCTCTCTCTCTCTAAGTAGTACAGGGGCAACAGATTGGCCACCCAGGCTGACAAGAAAGAATGTTGTTATTTGATTTCACATGAAATAAATTGTCCAATCAGCACTATAAATTATTCTTCGCTTTCAAATAAATATTCTGCTTCAAAACATCTCATGAGTATATGTCTCCTTAACCATCAATTCCTTGCTGCGTCAAGTTAACCACTTATGCACAACCTTTTTACACACGATGAGAATTTCATTCATGACTGAGCACATCTTTCTAAGGTTTCATTCTGTTGGGAAAGCTTACAAGCAGCAGGTATTAAATTTCTAAGAGGCACGTTTTATGCCACACTTCGTCTTTGGTGGTTTTATATATGCAAGAAAAGAAGGCATTTCATGCCTCCAAGTGATTTAAGCACACTCTTAAAATTGGCAGAGTGAAAAAAAAAAGCATGAACAAGCAAATGCAAGCATATCAGCAAGCTATACTCGGAGCCTCACACGCGAGCTCAGTGGTAAAGAGGGGTGTCTTGTCGACGTACGCAGCTGTATTCCGCGACAGTTGTGCGTGTGTTCCATGTTCTTGCAAACTGTCACTAGCACTACAGAAACTGCACCAGCGCGCCGAACACGGGGATTTCAGTCGAATCACTCGGTGATACTATCGCTTTCGCGTAACGTAGAACGCGGCACGTTGGATTATTCCAGAGGTTTTGCTCAACCAGCCAAGGCAGCACGCACTGACAGTGATCGTCCGAGAATACGTCACATGTTGCGACATGATGCGATTACAATACATTTTTAAAAGGTGGCGCAGATAAGATGACTGTGGGGTGTTTCGAACAAGGATGACGGCGCCAATGCAACACATGCGGCTGCCCAACAGAATGTGACAGCCTAGAGTCGCATTTTCACCGTGACGCGTAAACTTGAAGTTGCATCTGCAAAAATACGCCAGTGTCGTCTGTTGTCCAAGAAAGTTGCCAACCTTGAACACTTTGCTCCGCCGAATGGTTGCACCTGTCAACAGACCGCGTCGTCCAATCGGAGTGCGCGTGCAATCCGCTCGTGCGGATTCAGCGTCCGCCGAGTTTTGCGACACGATCCGCCTTTTGGGCGTCCGCTCGGTCCGCATGAGGGCGGATGCGTGCGGAGCGGACGGGCGGATTGAGCGAGTATAGGCCCTAAGTCATGCACAACTGTCTGCAAGGCAAGCACAACAAGCTCAACCGCCAGCGCCGGATAGCCTATTGCCGGCATTGACTGCCAGGCAAAGACGGCCTTGTAGCAACAACACGGCCTTACCGCCCCTGGCACAAAAGTATTACGGACCCGCCGCGCTTGCATAGTGGCTATGTTGTTGGGCTGTAAGCACGAGGTCACGGGATTGAATCCCGGCCACGGCGGCCGCATTGCAATTAGGGCGCGAAATGCAAGAACGCCCGCGTACCTTGAATTTGGTGCACGTTAATGAACCCCAGGTAGTTCAAATTATTCCGGTGTCCCCCACTACGGCGTGCCTCATAATCAGATCGTGGTTTTGGCACGTATAATGGCCGCATAATTAAAATTTAATTTTAAAATATTACGGAATGTTGAACTTCGATAACCACGCAAGTCGCCCTCCCCACGCAAGCGCGACTCACATGCTCGAACAACTTCACTTTTCCTAACAGCGAAGTCAAACGTGGAATATCGACGGGAACCGCGAATTTTTTTTTTCTCAACGGGAATCAAACGGCGGGCGAGCGATCGCTCTGTCACTCGTAACATTTTTGTCCACGCGTATGCGAATACATTTTCTTCTGTACAATCAGGCAACCATTCCCAAGTTATCTGATTATAGCGCTGACGACAAGAATTCTACGGTCGTAACCAACGACCGTTATCGCTGCAGGTCGCAAACAAGCATTTTCTGCGCGCGCACACATGCGTATTCTCCTAACGAAGTTGTTCCACATGCAGTTAACGACGACGCAGAAGCTCGATCGTATAAAATCCCTACGAATTTTGCCGCTGTAAAAAGTAGAACTTTAAATGGTAAAAACAAACATCTGGTTGCAACACTCGTCGCTTTCAGTCGGTAAGCTTGCACACTGTTATGATTGCAACGCAGACACACTGCACAAATGAAAGGTACATACGGTAACTGCCTCTGCAGCTTTCGACGAAGTCTTTTGTCGTCTATGCCCATTCGCTGCTTACTGTGGTATACCCGAAATAGCAGGCTTTCTGAGCCATGCCTGCGGCCGCCGTGGCCATAGTAAACAAGCGAGCAAACGCCGATCAGAAGGTGCTCAATGGCGGGCGCTGTCACGGGAGATAATATGGTAGTGCCCATAGGTCTGGTGCTGTAAAATTTATATAGGTGCGATTGTGGCCTAATGGTTAGAGCACCGGACTCCGGTGTTTGGGGGACCGATGTTTCGTCCCACCATCGGGTAGGTCGTCTCTCTCATTTTTCGACGTGGTTATGTTATACATCTAACGCTTGTGGCAGGCTAGTGCAAAGTATAACTCAGGCTGACATCTGTCTTTCTGTAAATAAACTTCCCCTCTCTATTTATCTGCTACGCTGGATCGTCCTGCAGATAGAATCTGACTGCTCCGAGTGAAGAGCCAAAAGCATGCCATACGATATGCATAAACGTCAACAGGCGAACGTTCTCATTTAGGCTTGCATTCATCAAAGAGGGATGTTACCCAGTTCCCAGTTACCCTTGCATTCACCCAGTTCGAGGGATGTTAGTGACTGCAAAGAGAGCCCCAATCATCGAAGTTGCTTCACACAAGCGCTGTTTCTAGAAGCCCAGCCAGCTACAGTAAGATACCACTCTCTTTTCAACGCTGCTTGTTCGCTTGAAACAGGCGTCGCGCAATATACACTGGTCGACAGTCAGTCACGCGTTTCAACGCGTCTACGCGCAGTCGACAATTCTACACGAATGACTTCCACGTGGGGGGGGGCAGCATGATAGCTCCCTCGAGGGGATAGGTTTGACGAAAATGCGGCTGTGGCTATGTCCCGTCGAACGCTCGAATGGCGTAATGAAACCGACAGTGACAACAATGCTAGAACAATCTGAGCGGAGTGGTTCTGCAAAAAATGTGCTTCGATCATTACCTCTTGATGTACTCCTTGCATACGTGTAGTCGTGGACAGTTGTCCAGTCAATTCGCTTCAGCGACGACCACGCGCGGCACGGCCATTTGCGTTTCAGTGACGCGAAAATTGTCCGTCGCTGCAGCTTCGACGTGTTAATAGAAAAGCCGGCGACCCAACCCGGTCACGCCCAGTTATTATGCGACGAGTGCTCGGCTGGCAGAATGTGTAACATTGTATCGCCGGTTCGCTCAGACATTGCACGTAATGTGCTACGTTGCACGCCTACACTTCGGTTGCATTTTTTTGGAGGCAGTGCATGATATTTCTGGTTAGGCGCGTTTATGACCGCTGGTTTTGCGACGCGTCACTGCGAATGCAACACCACACGCAAAAGCTACGAAATCATATCCTGTCCCGCAAGAAGAAATGATCACCGTGATTTCGTCACGGCGAAGATAATGCAGCTCATTGACGGACAGCTGTTTTTGCGCTAAAGCAGTCAAGGCGTGTCCCTACCGCAACAAGGGATAATCATCATCATGACATAAATAAAATAAAATGTGAAATCTCGAGGCTGTTGTCTCTGAAAGTTGTCGCAGCTCCTAATCTTCGCTGAATGTTTCTGTCCTGCTGAAAACTTGTCCTTCTTAGCAGGGTGTTTGCAGAACAATTTCTAGAATGGTAGGAAGGGGGGTGCGAGAATGTTCTGACTGTACGGCTGGTGGTGCCCATGCCAGGACATCATAAACTGTTGAGCGGCCTGTTCGCTAAAGTGCCCAGGACACACCGTAAAAGTACCTAGCGGCAATAGATGGGTGTACGGCAATTAGTGATTTATAATTATTAGTGGCACGAGCACCGAGTGACACTCTTGTTTATTGCGCAGCAACTTCCGGTTAGGCACCGACTTCCGCTTTGTCACAGAGGTGGGACGAAATTAAAAATAAATCATAAAAAATAAAACAGGTAGAAGATATCGATGGTTCTACTTATTATTGATGATAGATATGACATCAGGGCACATGTTTAGTACAGTAAAGAACTAATTAAACGTCCGGAAAAATTTGAAACAATTAAGTAAAGTCTAATTTCCGTACACCAAAGCACACAATCGTGCCCTTTAGATACCCACCGCACCAGTAAGGGTTTGGCTCCATGTGCGTGGCGGTTTCCCGCCAGTTCCGTTCGCCATGGAAGTAGACGACGAGGACGCCGGGCCAAATGTTGTGTAGTTTACATCATTTACATCAGGAATTCACCAGCATTCTCTGTGTCTGTGTCGCACTTCACTTTAATAACACAAAGTTAACACTAGGAAAACACAAAGTTAACCCAAACAATACACTGTGGTACACCAACGCCGAGGTACGAGTGCCACTAGCAGACACCTAAGTTAAGGATTCGGGTCGTTTCTATTTTTTTTTCTCATCATTACTGTCACCTAACTAACTCAATTTGTAACTAAACTGATGCTCTGATGTCATTCCTATCATCAACATTAAGTAGAACCATCGATTTCGCGAAGTTTTATTTTGAATGATTTATTTGGATTTAGAAACATTAAAAAAAATTTCGCACAAGCCAGGAAGTCGGTGGTCGACCGGAAGTCGCTGCTTAAGAAACAGGAGTGACACTCGCTGCTCGTGCCCCCCAAAAAGGTTACCATTTCCCCATTACAGGCGGAACGCGGAACGTCGTCTAGCATTGCGTCAAACACGGTATATTGCCTTCAGGAAAGTGATCGTGTGTTGCGATACACTGAAATGGGACGTTCGCTCTCTCTCATCTTTCTGTGGAGCCACTTTGGGTGAGAAACGTGTTCAGTTTACATGAAACTCTATGTCCTCAGTTTTTTCTTGGCTACCAATGGAGCCACTTGTTCTTGCTACCAAAAGAGGCAAGAACAAGTGCTGCAGAAAAATGTGTAGATCGTGACAGAAGGGGTGAAAACCCGGCTTCAGTCTCGCATTATCGTGACAAGTTGGGCGTGCTGATGGTCAGAGCTGTGCTCTCGTTCATTCCTGCCTCTCAGTGCGTGATCACTGAACCCAGGCAGCTTGTATCATGGTGGACGTAAACTCAGTATCTGTACTTTGTGTTTGCTGTGTATTTAGCTGCATCTGGTCCTTTGGCATGGCGTTACCAGATAATTGAGACACCTTCGTGCCGGTTAGACCGTAGATCACGTAGCTCTTGAATCATCACTGTTTCAAATGGAACGGCATGCCTCTAGCAAGGGGAGCAAGTAGGCAGGCCGTCTAAGGAATGGAATTCTAATAAGAGCCGAAGCCGGCGAAGGTTCGGACAAACGAAATGGTATTGCCCTAAACGGTTCAGGCAGAGCTTCTTTCTCTTCGACATCATGACTTTCTCTAAGTCCCGTTCTGTCAGGTGTTGTGATGTCGGCCTTGTCTTTCTGTAAAGGAGGAGGAAACATGGGAGTCGAGGGGAGGGGTGGAGCACATCGCGAATTTCGAGCTGCGGGCTTGCTTTTCCGACGCAATGGTAATTGTTTTCTCCCGGGCCGCTGCGCGTAGCGGCCAAGCACACTCGCGGGCTCGCCCCAAATGTAGCCCCGAATGCGGCTCCAAATTCGTGCTCGAGGGTCTCTCTCCAGGTCTTCTTCTTTTTTCTTTTTTTGCTCGCGGTTCATCTCATTTCGTACTCCGATGTACCTATACCTTCCGCTACGGCCGGTCACTTCTTCCCTCCTCTCGCCAGTCCTGTTCCTATTGCGTGGAAAGAGACCGGCGCGCCGAAAGAGCGAAGTGGTGCTAGGCAAACAGGGCGCGCATTCACGGCCACTTCGGAGTGCGCGCACGCACACACTGCTGGAAAGACAAAGATGAAATAAAGACCTCGGCACGGCAGCACGACAGTGAGGTGGCGGCGACCGACGGCGCAGAGTTCAATTTGGAAAGAAAGAAACAGTGCAACAGGAATGCCGAGGAGGGGTCGAAGTCGCTACGCGAACTTTTCTTGCTTTCTTCAGGGGGAGGCCGCACGCGCTTGATTCCAATGCGCGCGCGCTCCGAGGCGCCGACGACTTCATGGCGCCGCGACGGGACAGGGCAATCCAAGGGAACCTGCTAATGCAGCCTAATCCTCGGCGCGGCGGCGGCGGCGGCGTCGGAACCCGCGGTCGCTTCTGCGAAATCGAACTGGCGCGTGCTTCTGTCTCCCGGGCTTCGAGATTTGGCGGTTAAGAAATAACAACGCAACAAGGAACGGAAGACGTTCTGCGGCGGCGGCGGCGGCGGTCGCGGGGAAGGAGAGAGAGGGTATCTGTCGGGAAAGACACTCCATCGGTCATCGCGGCTAATCTACTTTCGCACCGGACGGAGCTCCGTGAAGTTGGGCACTTCTTTGGCGCCTCGCTTCCCCCGCTTTTCTTTCTTGTTTCTCTAGTTTACTCCTATAGTTTTTTTTTCTTGCGCCGTACGAAACTTTCGCGTCGTGAAACGAGCAAACGCAAAGAAGGGAAACAAATATAGCGACGAAAATATTCCGCGGTTGGTGGAAGTAGAGATGGAACGCCCCGGAGGGAGTAAATGGGGGAGCCCCGGGGGAAGGGGGCAAGCCTCTGGGTGTACCGAGCGAGCAAGCTACCTTGTGGCGCCGGCGGCGCCGACTACGCGCGCGCACACACACACACACACACACACACACACACACACACAAACACCGCGGGCCGCTTCGGCTGATGAGTGACAGCAGGAAATTGAAACTGGAATGGCAGCCAGTTTAATGGCACTGCTGCCGTTCGCTCGCCCACTGCGGCCGACTCGTCGAACGCGCCACAGCAGCAGCAGCAGAAGCATGGAACGAAGAAACTAGCCGAGTCGCAGGCAGAGATCTCGAGACGACGCCGAACCGCGCTCGCGTGTGCGTGCGTACGTCGGGGCACGCGAGCCCAAGGTCTGCCTTGCCTCCGCAGTCGTCGCCGAGCTCGCCCCCCCCCCCCCCCCTTCCCCCCTCGCGCGGGGAACCAGCGAATCCATCGCCATTAAGCTGTCCAAGATTACGTTACATCCGCGTCATTCCCCCTCGGCCGTTGCCGCACGGCAATGCCACCGAAGAACCGTCAGCCTTCAAGGCCGATCGACGTGGTCCCACGGCTTCCAGGCAGGCCAGACGCGGGCGAACGGCAAGAGCTGCCGCTACGCTATCGCCGCGCGTACAGAGCGTGCCGGTGGCGTGGGACGGGGGGCTAAAAGAAAGAACTGGACGCTGGCAGTGACCAGGCGCGCACCTGTCTTGACCGCGGGATGAGCTTTCGTAGGCCGTACCTCGACGCGAACCTCCAAAGACAAAAGAACCGCAGATCCTCCGTCGCCATGCCGGAGCCTGAAGAAGGCGCCGGCGCGACTCGGGCGAGGGTCTGGTCTCCGGCCTTGCTTCTCTTTCCATAGTTGGCGCTTGCCCTCGTCGTGCGAGCTATTAGTCGGTGCACGCGATGCCAAGGCCGTTCCTGAGAGTCCTGTGTATATACATACGCGCAGACACATGCCGCCCGTCTCGAGGATTCCGTCGCGCGCGCTTCGCAGCGAGGGAGGGAGGGAGGGGAAGGTGCCGGTTCCGCGGCCGCCTCGCTTTCCGTGCCGAATCGATGTCGTGTGTTTTCGCCGGATGGTTCCAGCCGGGCCTCGGCGGCCACTCGCTTTGTGTCCGAGTGATACAAACCGTGTTGGCATCTGATACAGGCCGGCGCGGGACCTTTGTTGGTCAGTTCTGCAGCTCTTGCCTCACCCCTGACATCATACCTTTGCAGTTCCTAGATTACCGTGGAAAAAGAGCCGTCACCTAGCAGTAAGAAACAATAAAATCGCACTGCTTGAGCTACGTGGGGGCAACATGCTGTTGCGGAAAAAATGGAGGAGAACACGGCCGAAGGGCTGTCTTTCTTTTTAATGCCTCTCCCAAGCTAGAGGTCCAAACTCGAGGAACTAAAGAACACTGCTTGGGCTTGATCGTACTCGCAGCAGAACAGCGCGTACAACAAGCATAAGCTATCAGCAGCAAGCTCCTTTTCCATGCAAGCATGGAACACTGATATAACATGGTACACACACACGCGAGCATTATAGCAGCGTTGACGGGGACTTGGACCACCTGATTTGCACTTGCAGGCTAAGGGGAGAGAGGGAGAAAGCTCTTTATTTGAAAAGCAGAGTGTTTAGCCAGAGTATTTTCGCCTACATGCTACTCTGCAAGGAATGGGACGAAGGAGAAGAAAGGCCCTAGAAGAAGGTGGGCAGAAGAAAAAAAAATGCAGGTCTTGTGATGTTATTGATAGTAGAGTAGTAGTCCAATGCGCTGAAGGTAGATTATCTTGGTAAAGTTCGACGGTTAATGCAAAAGAAAAGAACATCGCAGTCTTGATGAGAGGACGTGCGCGAGTCATAGTTTAGATAGCAATCCAATTGACTCCGTATATAAAAACAAGTCCAGGGCTTTGCGCTGTTTTGATGGATAAGGCCAGGGACACAGCATCCGTGTCAAGCTTTTCAATGTCCATTTTATATCGATGTCGCTCGTCTCTGCAAGCTGGACACTAAAAAAAAAATGTGCTCTGGAGATTTCACGATGCCACAGTTGTCCCAACATGGATTTGTGGTATGGCCATTCGAAAAAGAAGATTGTTCATGTATGCAACGTTTAGTCGATGCCGGTGATAGAGGGTCTTCAGAAGCCGTGGTAGACATTGTGGTAGCCTTGATTGGAGTTCCGGGCCGATGTTGTACAAAAACTTGCAATTGCTTGAAGGTGAAGACCATCTTCTACGCCGTTCATTGAGTACGTATTGCTTCGTTAAAGCAGGAGCCTCACTATTAGGGAGAAACACTTTTATAAATTTTATGTGATCATGGCATTTGCGGGCTGCCTCATCCGCCTTATTGATTACCTATTATACCACAATGTCCTGGAAGACAGTGAAATGCTATCACATGTCCAGAGTTAGATGCCAAGTGGTGTAGGTATGCTATGTCCTGCAGGGACCAAAATGTAATTGCTTGATTTAGTGCTTTTCGTGCAAAGGCATTGCAATACTGCATTCGAGTCTGTGAAGATTGTCGATTGTTGTTGAAGCTGCCGTAGTACGTATTTTATTCCCTGTTTCATCGCATACAGCTCAGACAATGTTGATGACGTTACTCTCTCTAAACGCCATGAAAATGTCTGGCCTGTGGAAGGAACTCAAATACCACAGGAAGAGCTACGTTGTGTAGAGGAGCCGTCACTAAATATGTGCAGATTAAGGACTATCTTTAAGAGCTTACTAAAGGTGCATCACTACACGTGTCTTAAGCTGAAGGACTTGTTTGGACCGTGGCGGTGTCCTGTCGCTTCTGCTTTGCGCGCTACTAAAGTACTTCTAACATTCCTGCAGGATGCAATAATCAATAATACTTTGCAAACTACCTTAAGTTTGCGTGCTGAATGGCATTCAAGCCTGTGTTTGTGTGGGCCAATGCGCATACTTCTTTTTCCTAAAGGTTCTCCTTTAACCCTTCATCGTCTACTAAACCTGGTGTAACAGATATGTCAAGCGAAGATTAACCTCCCTGTCTTTCCTTCGCCTTTTATCGATCTCTCTATTTCAAGCGTGCAGCTAGGCTATAACGTCTATAGATGACATTAAACTTTCTCTATCAGCGTAATAACGAGGCGCTGAACCAGCTCAAGGAAATTCATAACCGGAACAAATCGCAAATGGCTAACGAAAATAACTGCGATGGTCGTCCTCACGTGAATATACGAATGAGTGGCAGCGTCCAAGGAACACATCTCAACTCTGACACACGTATACTTCACCGCATGTTCTCGCGAGTCCTTTGGACTTGTCGCAGTTTCATTGGAGGAATCCTACGCGAATGTCTCAACAGTCCTACGGCCTTTGTTTCCCATAGATGAGGCTGAGTCTCACTGACACAGGAGTCGGTAGAGTCGGTACATTAAGTAGCGCCGCAATTATATATTCAATGCACGTCGTGCAGAGAGGTAGAGGCAAAGGAACACGAAGTTTCAGGGAGGTGTTGAAGTTGGCGCGGGGTTTCCAAACCTTACCCAACGCCGACGACATTTCAATTGCGCCAGAACTATTGGCCCCTCGTGTGCTTCTGCGTCGCTTCCACGCTGCATGTCGACAGGCGGAGCTCGGAGACTCCCATGGGACCAGCAGGGTGCATTCGTTACCGGCACTGGTAGGGGAGATAGCACCGGCATTGAGAAATTAAGTGCACGTGATCAAATTTGGATTGGATAAACTACGTTACTGCATGGCTTACGGGACCTCGCTGTTAGTGAGACCACTACTACCTCGGTCGTCCTTTCAGTTCTGAAGTGAGCAATCTGTTCATTGGAGGATGTGATGAGAGGAAGACGTGAGCGCAACGCAGAACACTCTGCGCAGAAAACAGTTCATATATAGATACTGATCTTGTCAAGTGTATATTGCCCAGTGTATATTCGCCAACGTGTATATTTTCGCACTATATTTATGCCTGACTATTTTCTTAAAAACTGAGGCATTAACTTAACTCCTTTCTTCCCACCATTCTCTTTTTTGCCATCTCCCCTCTCCCACCCCACGCCCGCACACACAGCTTGTTTTGTATTGTTCGCGCAGGCCTCTGCAAGTGTAGCAAAGCTTGGACATTCCTCAGCATCAGATATTATTCGCACTGTAAAGCAACATCTGCCCGTGTAGACCCGTTTATCACAGGAACTTTGTGCTGCACACTGCCAACGGATACCGGAAAGGCTATATCCGAGAATTCGGCCAATGCACCGAGGAAGGCAGATAGTGCTGGAGTTACGTGACAACCCGGCGGCCCTATCTCGCACGCGTGCTATGTACACACAGCTAATGTCCAACTGTTGCATGACACGCCTCGCTCGCCCAAAGCACGCCCACTTTGGGCGCAGTTTGCGCCCGGAGGCCGGTGATCAGTTTACGGGAAATAAGCTCGGGGATGCAGATTGCAAGGCTTAGTTAGGGAGATGTGAGGGGAGGAGGGGCGGGGGAGGACGTTGCGGAGGTTAGGTGCTTTTCGAAGCGGGCCGAGAGTGAGGTGGCAAGCAGTGGCAGCCGAAGTGACGGCGCGCAAATGTGCTCCGAAACCTGTCAAAACTAATTTGGCTGGAGGGGGCTCTTTCGAGCGGGCGAAGGTGGTTTCCTGTCAGTGCACGGGCGTGTAGGGGAGAAAACCTGATTATTCGATTGCATCGAAGCCGCGGCGCATGCCACCGCCGCGCCACTTCGCAGTCTGTGCAGCGGTGTCGGCGTCGATTTGATGAAGGGGGCCAGGGAGGGAGGGTGTCTGGCCGGGCTGGCTAATATGATTGCACCACTGATGAAGCAATCTGCAGCCTATTAGGGCCAAACACGCACACGCCGCCACCCTGCCCAGCGCAGCAGCTCGCACGCGTTCGCTCGCCTCGTGGACATGCACAAAGACGTACAAAAAAACACACAAGCTCGCTAGCATACACAAACCGCGTGGTGTGAGCGGTCTCTGAAAGTATATATACTGCGGCGGGCAAGTGTACGTTGGTGTATCATGCAGTTACCCCCTCTAGCGGACCGGAATCAAGCGGTTCCCTATGTCTATGGTAAAGGAAGTCTAAATTACGTCAGAGACTGACATATATAAGTGCATTTGTCTCCAGAACCCCGTTTCAGCCTGTTCTGCCTGCTTGATTGCGTTTACGTGACACTACTCAGATGCAAACTCAGCCTGCGTCGTATACATGCGTTACTCTTGAATTGAAACGCATGTTAGTCTTGAAATTTGCATTCGTGTGATCGGGAAGTGTATGTATTGGAGAGAATGCCCCACAGCCGGTGTGAAGTGACGGGTGAGAGAACGCCGAGGCGTTTCTCGTTTGTGTTTGGTTTTCGTGGACATCCATCTCTGAGATGTCGAGTGATGACGGTCTGGTCTCGTAAGGTGTTAATAAGTAATCGTCGTGACCCCGACACCGTATCGTTCGTTAATTAGGAGACGGTGCAGACCTTTCCACGATGCCATAAACGTAGCGATATGTCACGTTGCGACTGCCACGTGCCTCTAATGGCTTCAAGTCTGACAGTGTCTAAGTGGACAGCCTAACGAAGTAATGGTAAGCATTGAACCTTACCTAGGAAAAACGGAGCTAGGAAGATGTAACTCCCGCACCATTCTACATATTCCTCCAGGAAGTCAATGCACTTGCTAAATCTGTCCTGCAGCTTCTTAAGTTCCTGCAAATAAAATTCTGCACTCTGCTGATGTAACCACTCATTTGTACCATTAGTTGCTTCCAAAACACTCCCAAATCGCTGTTCCCATATATTTGTTTTAGGTTGGAGAAAAAAAAAATTGAAGTCAGAAGTCATGCAGCTAGGGAGAATAGGGTGGTTGGGGCTAAGGAGGCGAGTCTTGCCTTTAACTTGAAGTGTGTGACGAAGCAGTATCATGCAACAGGATGACATCGTTGGAGAACTTTCCTTGACGTTTTTGCTCGATGTTTTGCCTCAGCGTCGTCAATAAAGCAAAGTAATATTCTTCATTGAAGGTTGCACGCCCTTAGTGGAAGTCCACCAGCCCTTCTTACCCCCCAAAACGGTTGCCATTTGCTTCCGCATAGACCTTTGCACACAGAACTTCTTTGGCTTGGTATGTAGTCAAGTCGATGTGCCTCTAGCATGCTCACAAGCCACAATTCGTAGATAGAAATAAAGTAAATAATGAAAAAGTAGATTGGCGTATGTATGTTATTTATTCAAATAATCAGTTTGATTTCTCGTAGAAGTAATTAGATCAAACAAGTTAGATCAAGATTTGGAACTGGGCTATCTGCCACAAGCAATTTTTAAAAAGAACTTGCGGCAGCGAAAAAAAAAAGAAATAAAAAGAGGCAGGACGTGTGTCGAGCGAGCTTTTGAGCACACTTTGAATTGTTGTGAACGCGGTTTAAATCAAGAAACCGATACCTCGAAAAGGTGCGACGTAATTCTAACGCATTTCTCTCTCATTTACCGCTAAATCATCACTGAATTTTTCGTAATGGGTATATAATCAAGTCAAGACAAGCTTTTCTTTTTCCAACTACAGACGTTGGGGGTCCCGCAGGCCATAAGCGGTCATGGGCCATTTGAAAGTGCCTAAGGGCCCGAAGAGAGCCAGCGCGGATACATTAAATTACACACTCACAGTTAAGTTGTTAAAATTACGTGTTCCCAATTAAATGTCAGTGGTTATTTGCCACTGGATATATGCCGCTTTTCGATTAACCTCTTTGATGCCATCTAAGGTCACTCGGTAACCCAACAGCAAATGACACATACGTAGTGACATCCACGTAATGCTTCACATTACGTAGATATCAACTGGAGTTGACTCAGCTCAGATTAGCGTGTTTGGCCGCTAAAAATTTGTGAACAAATCAAGTTACGCACATCCAACGCACATATTGTCGCAATCTTAAATTCGATGCGAAGCGTTCGTAAAGCGTTTAATTGAATGTAATAAAAGCAAATTTGATGCTTGCAATTGTATTTATCGTTATGCAATTGTTATTTATCGTGCAATTGTTATGCGACGTCTGATCTAGTGCGATATGTTTATGTCTTCTGCACAACGCCGTTCATAAGTTAAGCCGAACTGCAAACAGAAGTTCACGCGAATGCACGCTGCGTTGCGGGGCGACCTCATGAGGACGAAGCAAATGTATAATGCTTTGGGAAAGAAGGAGGATGAGGAGAGGTGTAGGGTGACAGAAGTACATGAAAGACCGTAATAACGTTGACTGTTTTTGAAACTGGTGCTACGTGACTTTATGTACAGTCAACCACAAAAGTTTGCGGACCACGCGAGCGCGTGGCCAAGAGCCTCTTCGCGACACTTCCGCTACGTCACCAGCGATCGACAGCAGCGCTACGTTGAAGACGCATCCCTCCTTAAATCTATCGCCTGTCTATTTTCGCACTGTGCGCAAATATTTTCTACCTATCTCTTTCAACGTGACGCGCTCTTTGTTAGCCAGGGCTACTTGCTTATATTTTGAGAGCAGAATATCAGTACAAGTAATCAGACAGCGTATTCTTCGGCTGTTATCAGTTCTATTTTCGCGTAGCCACGCTGTTTTTGTTTTTTTTCGTGAGTGCGTGAGTGAGCGGTGAGGCAGCCATGGGACACAGATGCTTAGTCAGTAGGCAGAATTTTTCCGTTCCTCCCCCATCGCTAAGTGACAGTAGCGGCCGGGATTTGATCGCCTGCGCCCAGGTTTTGCTGCGCAAAGCCCGAACCACCGCGCTGCTATAGTGGTTACATTTAGAAAAATAAGAAATAATCGGGTGCGATGACTCTTTTTATAACCCTTTGCGACACGGCGTCCTCGTTTGGGGACTCGAACTTCGGAGGCGCGTCCCACGCCACGTGTTTCTTCAAATGACCTAAAACTCAGTGTGCACATTCGTGTCCGCTTCCTGATGGGACAACTAGCGGTGAGTTAACTTCATTGTCCTGCGTATTGCTGCAGATGATCACTTTGCTGGAGACACTACCATGTTAGACAATCGTTCGACGTGCCGCGTTCCAAGACCAACGTCAAGAGTATTTTTTTTCTCCGGTCGACACGAATACAACCGAAAAAGCAAGTGTGCATGCGTTTCGGGCCTAATAGTTGATTCTTTTTATGCAAGCATTGAAGCTGACGGATTTCAGAATAATTAGATAGAGTTATACGCTAATTAATTTTTTTTACTGAAACTCGCACAAAACAGCACATTGCTTCTTCTTCTTTCTTGGAATGTAATAGTGAGCGTCTTGAAATGATGCCATGCGCATTTGACGCATTTGCAGACAGTGCATCATAATTCGTGTCTGAAGGGGATGAATTTATTCACAAGACATTTACAGAAGTGTCATGAAACATAGGTCTCTCAATGATCTAGTAGGAAGTGAAATGTCCGCCGTTTTCTAGCACCTTATTGATGCGTGTGGGCATCGACTCGTACAAAGATTCAGTAATCTCCGGTCGACCGCGCAGGCTTTCCCATTCTTGTGCGATCGCTTGCCACAGCGTATCGGCCGTGCGGCCGCGGTTAGCTCGTGTGGACAGCCGTTTCTTCAACATGCCCCAGACATTTTCTATGGGATTCAAGTCGGCGCCACATGGAGGCCACTCAAGCTGGCAAACAGCATGTTCTTCTAGCAATGACTGGACGATACGTGCTTTATGGATCGGGCTGCGGTCGTGTTGAAAAAAATAGCAGCCGTCGCTGAAGGGACCGTCCAGCGCATACGGAACGAGGTGTCTAGTGATGATGTCGCAGTACCGTGACGCAGTGAAGGGCCCTTCCAGACGCACAAGGGGACCAAGGCCATCTTTGCTGATTGCTGCCCACACGCTCACGGAGCACCGTCCACTGGATAGAACACTCTGTGTGTAATTAGGCAGATATCTGCAAGAAATAGCATACAATTGGGTTCCAGCGGCGCGTCTAAAAATGTTGTGATTCCTCTTGCGTATGAACTTTATAATGCTGTTATAGAGTTGCAATAGAAAACGTGCAAACATCATTAGATAGTACTGAAAGACCCACTGGCAGCTTTTAATTAGCTTCAGAGTAAGTAGTACTATGAAACAATCGTTAATGTTTTCAACATAATACCACTACAGAAAAATCTCGTAATGTCCAAAAGCTCATTTTACGTGAAACATGTGATGCAGAATTAGCTTCGTGAATTAACTGCCAATACACTGTAAACACACCTGCAGTTTAGTGGACGCCAAACCCGCTTCCGTTGGTCCCAGCGCGTGGAAAAAGTTGACTCGTCGCTAAAGATGACATCGCCCCATTTCTCTGTTGTCCAATCTTTCATTGCTGTAGCGAACATGAGTCGTTCTTGTAGCTGGCTGTCTGAGAGGCAGGGCTTCTGTGCTGCTACGAAAGACTGCAGGCCAAGCTCACTCAGCCTTCTTCTTACAGTCTCAGACGATACCGTGAGCGAGAGCGCTTCTCGGATATCCTCTGCACTTTGAAAAGGATCAGCCACGATGGCGGCCGTAATCAGGCGGTCCTCTTCCTCAGTCGTGGCCCTTGGACGCCCACTGCGCTCCATATCTGTGAATCTGTCATCGTCGCGGAAAGCTTGAATAATCCTATTCACGGCAGTCCGGCTCCTGTTGGTTCGGCGGCAGATTTCGCGCTAAGGTATTCCCTCTATAAATAAACGCACAATGTGCCTTCTTTCGTCAAGTGGAACACGCAGCGGCATCTTTCCAAATAGGCAA
Organism: Dermacentor silvarum; assembly: GCF_013339745.2. Lineage (NCBI taxonomy): Eukaryota > Metazoa > Arthropoda > Arachnida > Ixodida > Ixodidae > Dermacentor > Dermacentor silvarum. The sequence goes on along the minus strand of NC_051155.1, from coordinate 101,589,986 downwards.
TCACCACGTGGCCTGAAGCAAGTCTACTACGTTTTCAGCGACTGATGCGAAGATGCGCCTATGTGTGAAAGAAAATGTTCTATGCATCCGCTTTTTCTTTATTTTTGATGACAGTGAAACACCTCCCTACCCTTTCTCTCAAGACGCAGAAGCAGCAACACTCATTGGACCAAGATGCTGCCAACCAAAGTGCGCCAGTAAACGTCGCGTAAAAAAATCGTCGCAGCGCTTCGTGAAACTTATCTACCCACTGGCACACCAGTCGACAAAGGTTGCAGTGATTGCTCCGATACTGCTATCAAGCCAGATATGTGGCGGTCTTATCGCAGACAGCGCTCTGCGTCAACACAACGAACTAACAATGTCATGCACGGGAATAAAAAATTAACAGGCAGGCGAGTACCAAGAGGGCTCATATCCGGGAGAGCGCCCCTGTCGCCGCTAGGTGGCGTACCGCTAGGTGACGCGGATAGGCAGTCTGGCACGCGCTCGCGTGGTCCGCAAACTTTTGTGGTTGACTGTACGTGTCTATTATAGCAAATAAACGAACGCTCGAGGCGCAACAAACACAGTCGGCGCCGCCATTAATTGTCGTGCGTGCCACTCGGCGGCGCATGCGCGGCTCAGGCGCAGTGGATTAGAGGGGCCTCCAAAGACGCGGAGTGGCTGCAACAACAGTGAAGCGCTGTGGACGTACCGTCAACGCTCCATCACCTCCGGGGCGTCGCGGGGCAGCGTGCTGCCTTCCGCTGCCGGCATATGAGAGTTCTGCGCACGCCACTTTTGCTTACGTCAGCGTTCCTGTTGAGCTGCGGTGTACAGTGCTCACGGATTGAAACGCGACAGGCAAATTTTGGGTAGAACACTCCTTCTGGGCAATTACTCGAGAGTACCATGCCATGTTGCTTCGAATCTGGTCACGAAAGGTGACGCGGACTCTGATCTAAGCGTACGAGTCGAGATTGTGCCGATGTCACACAAACTACCGACGGTGGAAACAAAAGCATGCGCATTGGTTAGGCCTAAATTGGCGCGTTTCAATCCGTGAGCACTGTACATGCATGCGCTGCTCCGAGTGGAACGCGCAGCAAATGTCAAGTTAACGTTTCACGGGGCGCTAACGCCATCGTTTTCCGTCTCGTGCAGGCAGCACCATCGGGGTGCGGCACCTGCTACGCCACTGGCGACGCTCCTCGTCTGACCAGCGTCGTGGGATGCCTGGTGATAGCTGCCAGGGCGCTGTTCCTTGTACACAGCAGGAGTTGCCTTGCGTGCAGCGTGGCGCCAGCGTGTCACATGCCTGTGTTGTTAGAACATCATCCGAGGTGTCTGAGCTCAACGTTACGCCTTGCTATCACTGTCAATGCTTTCGCTGTTTGTGCGATACAACAACAAACGTTTTATTGCGATAGCAATTATATGGACACTCAAAAGCAGATTTCTGCCGTCGCCGTCGCCGTGAGGTTCCGTATGACGTCAATGGAGATGAAATCGTCGCCGCGCGCCGAACGCTGTATGTGCGAGTGAAAGGGCGCGAGGGGCGCGCGCTTTCACGGGGAGGGAACGCACGGCGGAGAACAAACGCGCGTTCTGCGCTGTGCTCCCTTAAGGGCTGCAGAAGTAGGCGTCTCTTTCCTCCTCTACAATCACCATACATGTAGAGCAAACGTGCCTTCTTCCGACGCACGAAAGGCCGTGGGGGAGGGGGGGGGAGGAAAGGGAGGCGACGTTTAGCTGCGGCACCAAGTGCCTATTTATATCAGAGGCTCCGGCAACAGTCACCAACGCCGCACGCATTTTGAGCGAACGCGGGCAAAACGCCGACGGCGTCGACAACAGTTTTGCGTGTTGCCGGTGCTGCTGAATGTCCAAGTTTATACAGCTGATAAAGCTAATATAATTACTCCGTATAGCTCTCTACAAATTTGCTATCGCAATTGATGCTTCGCCTTTCAGGTGAAACTGCGACAACTTTTTAATTTTACAGTGAAGCGGTTAAAGGCTCACTCTTCGATGGTCGCGTCCGGCAATAGAAAAAAAAAATTACACCATCTTCCCGTAGGGGAACCCTGAGTAGTGTGCGAAGCAGCCATGGGGTCGACTCAATTTAGTTTTATTAGTTGTATAAACTTGGACATGCAGCAGCACCAGCAACGCGCAGAACTGTTGTCGACGCCGTCGGCGTTTTGCCCGCGTTCCACTAGAAACACAAACATGTAACCAATAATTGAGAAACGCTTCTGTACAGCGTCCGGTTAACTCACTGCTAAACACCGGGGCCGCACGTTTCAGCTTCGCTGGTTAACCGTCTGCACGGAGTGCTTGTCCAGAGTTATTTTATTTTATTTTTTTACTTCTACTACTAAATCTTTTGTATAGCGGAACCGAAAGGAACGCTAACGTAAACGCAAACAGCTACGGCGTTACCTAGGTCTAGCATTTGCTTGGTTAGCTGTTCTCTTGTCAAGTGCCGTGTGCGATTACTCGCTGGTATAAAACGTTCACGTATACGGTTTTATTTGTCCAGTAGCGCACACAGCGCTGACCACACTTTCCACTTCCGCAGATATTGACGATGATCACCATCAAATGCCTGCTGTGGTGCCATCTATGCGATATAGAAAGTACCGCAAGCAAACATTTGTCGTCTAGAACGTGTGAGAATCTGAGTAGGGGCGGCACACTTGGCTTCCCGCGCAAGTCGTCAAATCTCGGAGGTCAGGTAAAAATATAGCGCAGATTCTCTCGTTAAGCCAACAGCACCGAGAAATTGAAAACCGATCTCGGAAACTGCTCTGAATTGTCACTGATACTGCGATATTGAAGAAAAATTTATGCAAATCTCAAACGAAAACAAGCACCAGCTGGGAACGAATCGCCACGCATTGCGGGATGACGATCCGGTAGATCCGAAGCGGGTGGCATCCGTTTTGATGAACGCCGTTATGTTTTCAAATCTCGAGCTGTCTCGAAGGCGACGAAAATAGCGAGACTGCAACGCTAAACCGTAAGCGCTCACTCGCAAAACTGTGCGTATGCGTGCGCTATCACAGAAACTACGATAACTAAAGAGTCGGAGCTTTAGTGTACGTTTACGAAAAGAAAGTCCCTTCTACTTGTAAGGAACTTCAAATGTTAAAAGCACAAGTATAGAAGTGAAGGAAACATGGCTATCGGTACGATACAACTCGAGGACAGGATACTGTTAAAGAAATTTTCCCACATTCAGCAATGTAACTCAGGTACCAATGATGTTCTATATTTAGCATTCTGGTATTTTTTTAACCGCACAGTGCGCACTCCAGACGCATTTCATAGAGAAAGAGCAATGGACCCCTCGTCTGGCTGGAATGGAGAAGTGGAGACAGCACCACCTCGACGGAGGCAACCTTTGCCCTCGGTGATCGACGAAGACCAGGGCATCGCTCCTGTTGTGTTTGCGTCGTGGAGGTGGGGTGGAGTTCCGACGACGAGAGGCGACGGACCGTGTGTGCGTGTGTGTGTGTGTGAGAGAGAGAGAGAGAGAGAGAGACGCTCTTTAGAGACCAAACAGAGCGGACATTGCGTCCTACGCTGCGATGTTTTCCTTTGTTCTGCTGCACTGCTTAGCCAGAATAAAAGTGTTGTTCATTTCTCCCTCAACACCGAGTTCTGTGTTATCAATCTTTCAGAACGGGTGCGTTGGGAGCTGCCGCGAAGCTCATAGCCTCGGTAATGCCCGCGTTCATTCGCATTGATCGTTCACAGAGTGCCTGTTTAATAGTTTGTACATACATCTCTAAGAAAGATGCCGGGGAAAACGGGAGTAACTGGGCTGTTAGTCCTAAAAACGGCGCTTTCGTCCCTCGAAGGACTAACTGCAGGAGTGTGCGTGTCGTGTGCAAATTTTGGGGAGTAAGTGTTTAGTCCCTGGTCGAAAAGAGAGCAATGGCAGGACGAACGGCAACAGTTACTCCCGATGTACTCCGCTGTTTTTGTCCGTGTCGTGGAGTGGTGCGCCGAAAACTGTATTGTCTATAAATCGTTAATAATTTGAAGTTCGTGGACTATCTATTGAACTACATGCGAAGCAGCACTTAGTCTGTTCGTGAGAAAATTGAGTGAAACTTAAAATGTGGAGTGTGGAAGAACCACGCAAGGTCATGTGCAAGCCATAAGTGAACGATACACATTAAACGCGGAAGTCATTGATGTACTGCCACATGTTCTTGGATAAATGGTACCTAAGTTCCTTCCGTTCCGAGGAGATTACAAACTTAAGTGAAGCGATATGTATCTGAAACGTGGCACGCTAAGCGACAGATAAGTTCGTCTTTCTCTGTCGTCTTGCGTGTCCCGTATGCGCTCGCTGTACGTGTGTACGTACATCGCGTAATGTCTCATCGCGTAATCGGGCAACTCTCTTTTTGCAGTCGCATGGTTGCAAGTGCACGCAGCATTAGACTCTCTCCACATAGTATACACAAAATACTGAGTCTCTTGCACTGCCGCACCTGCGTTGCGATGCTTAGCCTTGTCTCAGTATCCTTTCACGTCAAGCGAGCTGCCGTGGTGTACTTCACATCTAACGTTTTTGTATACAATTTGAAGAAAATGATTCAACTCCTCCTGGTACACTCATGCTTTCAACTCGTTTAAGAACGTTTGCCCATGGTCTGGCACAATATTGTGATCTATACAGAGGAACTGGTAAGATAATGACACACCGATCTTTGTATAGTTTTTTTCCGCGACACAGTCCAAAGGTAGTCCAATGAAAAACGAGCCTGCAGGAAAATACATGACAGGTAGACTTTGTTGAGGTATCCACCGAGGCCTCCCGGCATACTTTCCGACGCGACTACGAAGTTTGGCAATGCTCTTCCCAGTCTAACTTGACAAACAGTCCGCAAAAAGGGGTCTGATACATCGCGATGACTTATTTGGAAGAAAAGAGATTTTTTGTACATTGGGGCACACACTGTTTCATTTGTCGGAAGCCAGAAACGATCGAGCATGTATTCCTAGATTGTTGGGAAGCATTTTTCTTCTGGGATATCTTACAACGTACTCTCAAGAAAGATCTACCTGTGGACTCTTTCGGTATACGATTTTTGCCACTTGAAAATGAGGATGGTATTCCATTTGACCTCATTATGCTCTTGGGCCTCCGCAGCAATTGGCGATCTAAGACGGCAGTTCGGAATGCTCACATAGACGCGAAGTCGATAAGGCTATATTTCAAGGAAAACATCAATAGAATTATAGCTGTGTACCAGTTTCAAACCCCAGAGCCGGAATGGCTCCCAAGAGTTGAAGCATTGTTAAACATGCCAGAATATTAACGGGATCCCCAAAGCCAGTTCCGAGAGACTGTTCCCTCGAATGTATCTTTTTGTGCAATTGTGCCCTTCAATGTGGCAAAAAAAAAAAGAGCTGCCGTGGTGTAGTCGGTAGGTTACCTGACTTGTGAGTGTGAGGACGTGCCGGGATCACGCAAAGTCACTTCCGAGAGACTGTTCCCTCGAATGTGTCTTTTTTTTTCTTGTAATTGTGCCCTTCAATGTGGCAATAATAGTAACAAAAGCAAGAGCTTCCGTGGTGTAGTCGGTAGGGTACCTGATTTGTGAGCGCGAGGACGTGAGTTCAAATCCTACTTTGGAGTGCTTTTTTTGTAACCTCAATAGTTTCTTTTCCTTATCAGCGTGTAAATGGCTAATTTGTTAATTCCATCCTTGCGGAGCTGTGGAAAAAATCACCGTTACTCTCTTGAGGAGCATCGGAAAAGAGCAACTGTGAGTCCTTGATGGAGCAACCACATGGGGAGTAACAGTTCATCCCCTCGCAGTTCCTCCCCCAAAAGGACGAATGGTTGTGGGGGGTCAGTTACTCCCCAAAAGCACTAAACTCGATACCCCATTTCGTCCTTTTTTTCTTAGAGTGTATGTGTTACCTGTGCCCGAAGTTCTGCACATGCGTTCATTATTGTTATTTTTGTTACATATCGTAAATAAACTTTTTTCTAAACGCACTACAAACTTTCGCTTGCAGATCGATGGGAGGCTGACTCAACTGCTGTCAGCGTCGGCTCGCTGAATTATTAAGACAGTCGAATTGACATAAACTAGCTCACCAAGACTCATGCGCACGTCGTTTCTGGATTTGCTGTCTTTCGAGTCGCATAGGTCCACTAGCGCAATTGTTATCACAGGGCTGCCGCTTCATACTTCCCGTCATGCGAGACTATATAGCCGCGGCTACCATTACATTGACGTCCACGTGGGAGCTGCGTCTGTGTGCCGGCTACTTCCGCACTTGCCGCTGCTCTCGTTACCAATCGTGAGAAGCTTGCGGTCCTCTCCATTAGACGTCCCCGTCTTCGCAGATGATGATATCCTTTCGTTGCGGTCATCCTGCCAGGTGGAGTGTAATCAGCCCTAACGAAGACGTCACCATCTCGGCGCACTTTCCGACTAACGGGCACATATACTGTATACTCAGTGCAGGGGGGTTATGTGGCCATGTGCCTCGTCGACCGGAACCGACCATTTCATTTCCTTCCGATTTTGTGCTACCCCTTCTTTCTTTTTCGTTCTGCAGAACATACCTCTCCGGTCGGTTGACAGCACTGCAAACAAGACCGCGTGGAGCAGAAATAAAGACGGTCATCTGAGAAATGCCGGGGGTCGCAGTGCGCAAGCAGACTGTCCTCGTGACACGGCCGCGGCGCAACCGACATTTCTCACGAGCCAACTGTACGAAGGCCCTGTCTAGACGTCAGCGCGCGATCGCAAAGTGGCGTCCATCTGTCTCCGTTGCTGCTAGATTACTGCCGGCGGCATTTCATTCGCGCACCCCCCCCCCCCCCCCCCTTGCAGCCAAAGGCACCGCGGGGCCACCTGAAACTACGGGGCGTGGGTATGAGGAGGAGGGTCATTCGTCACTCGCTCAGCATCAGGTCGGCTGTCTCCGACGTATATGAGTACAGGCCGGTCACTGCTACTGCTGCTGCTGTCCGGCGAAGAGATCCGGCCATTGCGAGTTGATGCCGCCGTGTGGGTCGAGCGCGTTCCTCGCGGCGTTTCGTTGGGCGTCAACCTTGGCATCATTCTCACGCGTGAGCGCCGGAGAGTGAGCGGCGCTGTCAAGTTCGTGCTGAGTCACTTTCGCTGCGACGCGGAAGCCACATTGCGGCCGGCCTCCTTTTAACAGCGGCGAAAGCTAGGCGGGAAAGAAACAAGAAGGAAACTACCAAGGTGGATATATCTTGCGTAATCCAGTATACTGTTATAGAGGAGAGTGCTGCCTTCCGCAAGGGGGGTATGCTAATGCCGAGAGAAAGAGACAGAGAAAAGAAAATTAACTGGCGATTTAGTGGTAAATGCGAGAGAAATGCGTTTCCATTACGTCGCACATCTTTGAGGTTCCGAATCCATAATTTAAACCACGTTCACCACATTGCAAAAGTGTTGTTCAGAAGCTCACTGGACACACGGGCTGCCTCTCTGAGGAGCGACCGACGTTGTGAACTTCTTGCTCGATAACGTCATTCAGCAGCATGGTGCATGGAGAATTTGGCTCATCGGACGACGATGATATGACCGACAACCAGACCCCCTTTCAAGGTGTGGCGTCATCTACCACTGCAGCCTCGCCCGTGGCAGCTCAACAGCCGTCGCTTTAGCCATTGCTACGCAGCCGACGACAGACCCGGCAGCCAAAGCGTCTGGGTTATGACCAGCAGTTCCAGCAGACGAGCCAGCGGTATTAATGTCGTCATGTTATTACTGTTTGGGAGGAGGATGTATCATATCTGATGAAAGCGCACGCGCTATCTACATGCACGATTGCCACGTGCATATACCTGCCCCTCACTGTTACTACCCTTTCCACCTTCGACTATAAATAACGACCCAGAATAAACGAGTTAGTGATTTGTTTCTTGACACCCAGCTGTCCATTCTGTTCGTTGCACACTTGAACGAAACATGGTGTCAGAAGTGAAACATCAACTCGTCAAAACGAATTCTGGCAGAAAACAAAGGAAGAACTCGATATGAACGCTGTCACAGCCAGCAAGAGCACTCCTAGAGGGTCCAGGCACGACGTAAAATGCAACAGCTGCAACCGAAGGCATGCCGTGAGGCGCTGCCCAGCTTATAGCAAAGTCTGTTACTCGTGTAATGGGCGAAACCACTTCGCGTCCTGTTGCAGCGAGAAGGAGCGCGTATACGAAGTGCAGCATCAGAACGACGACTTCGAAATACTGAATGTCGCCAGCAGCAGCGCAAGCAGAGAACGAGACTGGCATGTGAACGCATGCATTGACGGCAAGTACGTCACCTTTAAGGTGGACACAGGATCGCAGGCAAACATTTTGCCACTTTCAATGTTTCGTAAGCTCAAGATGACCAGTCTGATGCCCAGTTGCGCCGTTCCGAGATCTTACGGTGGCAACGTGATCAAGCATATCAGGAAGTTTTCAGCGTCCGTCAAGATTGGCGACCGCGAGGCGTGCGTAAATTTTTTTGTGGTAAAAAAGGACCACAGCGCTATCTTAGGCTTGGAAACCAGCTGAGAAGCTAGGAATCGTACAGCGCGCTGTTGACAGCATGACGATGAGCAACACCGAAGCAATTGTGAAGGAGTTCCCACGTCTTTTCCGTGGAATAGGGCGCGCCCCGCGTGAATACAAGATTGCGCTGCACAAGGATGCCGTGCCAGTCGTGCAGCCAGTTAGAAGAGTGCCCCTGTCCCTGCGAGAGCCTCTCCGTACTGAACTTGACAGAATGGAAAAGGAAGGCATCATCCAGAAGGTCAGCAGCCCCACAGATTGGGTAAGCCCCCTTGTCATTGTACTAAAGAAAAACGTCACAGTTTCGCCCTAAGGGCGAAGCAATGAATGCGATAGCAACACAGCAATGTCATACCAAGTAAGGTGAGCGGCTTTGGTAGCAATATGAATTGTAGTAAACATGAGCTGATTAAGTAAGCAGGTGTGCTGCGGCGTAAGTAGACCGACATGAAGAGAGACTCGATGACTACGAGAAGGCGCGTGTGAAACGGTGGTGTTGATGAGAATGGCTTCCCGTGGGCTGCGCGTGCGAAGGGACACACCTGTAGCGCTGCACTGCCGATCCGGGCAGCATTGCATGTGTAGCGTGCGTTGGAAAATGTGGCCCGACTATTACTAACTGAATGAACAAGCGTGGTGTGAGCGCGCACAAACAAACATGAATAGATCACACTCTATGACTGCAGACAACGGCTGTCAAAACGCTGGCAGCAAGCATACGCCGCAGTGGGCGAAGGTACGTGCGGTCTATCGCTTCAACGGAAACTGAGCGGCGAATGCACGGCGCATAAAGGTCAGAGCCGTGTGGAGATCAGAGACGGTGCGGACGAGCGACGAGCGCGGTTGTTGGCAGAGTAGAAGTGCCCCCCCCCCCCCCCCCCGCTCCCTCCGGCGCTGGCTTCCTGCTTCCTTGCTTGCGCGTGGGAGATTGAGTGCGTTCGCTCTCCGTGATAGCGCGCGTCCCCGCACGCTTCCGCTCGGGCATACGGCGCGCGGCGAAGATTTTATCTATAGGGAACCTCACGGCGACGATGACGGCGAAGGCAGAAATCCGGTTGAAGTGTCCATATAATTGCTATCGCAATAAAAGACTGGCAAATTGCGAGTCTGCATGGACCCAAGACGCATCAACGAAAACATCAAGAGGGAGCACTACCAAATGCCGCGCAGAGAGGATGCGCAAATGCCGCGCAGACCTAGCAGGCGCCAAGTTTTTTTCGCGATTTGACGCAAATGCGGGATTTCATTAAATCGCATTAGACGAACAATCATCGAAGATATGCACATTCGCGACGCCCTTCGGCTGCTATCGCTTTCTTCGACTACCGTTCGGCATAGCTTCAGCTAGCGAAGTTTTTCAAAAAGCCCTTAACGAGGTTTTTGATGGCCTTCCCGGTGTACGCGTGTACGTAGACGATGTGTTAATCTGGGGAGGGACCAGGGCCGAACACGATGAGAGGCTGCGCAGAGCATTAGAAGCAGCTGAAAAAGCAGGCCTTACTTTCAATGCATCCAACTGTCGCTTTGGCCTACAAGAAGTTCTGTTCCTGGGTGACATCATTAGCGATAAGGGCATTAGGCCGAATCCTGATCTCGTTGACGGTCTGTTAAAAATGCCAAAACCTCAGGACAGATTGGCGGTACAAAGGCTACTGGGAGTCGTTAACTACTTCAGCAACTATCTACCGTCACTCTCGCAGCGTACGTCTACTTTACGTTCCCTCATCAAACAAGGTGTCATCTTTGATTGGACACCAACCCATGAGAAGGAATGGCAGGCTATATATCGGGATTTAAGTAATGTACCATTGCTTGCTATATTTCGTCCGAGTCTGGAGACAAAAGTAACTGCAGATGCCTCTCAGAGTGGTGTTGGTGTGGCGCTCCTGCAACGTCATGGGGACTGCTGGCAGCCGGTCGCGTACGCGTCAGGAGCTTTGACAGAATCGGAGCAAAGATATTCACAGATTGAAAAAGAGGCGTTGGCTTTAGCTTTCGGTTGCGAAAAGTTCGATCATTTTGTTTATGGCCGCCTCCTCATCCTCGAGAGTGATCACAGTCCCCTGATAATTATTATTATTATGTAAAGATATATACATATATAGACTTGTAAACATATATACAGGAAAGAGAAAGCGAGGAGCAAGGCTGGCAACTGCCACCAGAAGGGGCACAACGCCTGCCTATACTCTTCAGAAAGGAGGAGACAATCATAGAAATGAAAGACAGGAAGGAGGGGAGGGAAGAGGAAAGAAAGAGCGAGATGACAAATCTCAAAGAATAAAGTAAAACATACAGTAGGGCCCGTCCCTGCAGGTCATGCTACTAAAGAATGTAAAATAAAAAAATAGTTGCTGGGTTACAAACGTGCCCCTAAGTTCGTTGCTTCTAGAAAAGTAAGGAGAGCGCGATGAGCTTGATCACGTCGAGACGCACAACCAATGGGGTATAAACATTCGTCTAGAGTCGTACACCGCAGGCCAACGAGTTGATAGTCCCTCACTAGCGATATGCGTTGCGCACTGAAAGCGGGACATTCCAATATCAGGTGCTGAAGTGTCTCGCAGCCACCGCAAGACGTACACGATGGATTGGTCACACCTCCTTGTCTGTATAAACGTTCGTGCACGTTAACACAGCCAACCCTTAGCTTGGGTAGTTGCCCTCTAGCGCGACGGGGCAAGCCTCGACCGCGGACACGCGGCGGGAACGTTCCATTTGCGATGCGCTGGTCTGGAAGCTGCTTGAGTAGGTGGCGATGAATGAGCAGACGAGCGTCATCAAGCTTGCACAAAATTTCAGAGCAAGCACAGTCGTTATGAGTGCAAGTTGAAGCCAGTCGATCAGCCTCTTCATTTCCGGCGATCCCTACGTGCGAAGGTATTCATTGAGCAACGAGAAATACCCCCCCCCCCCCTAATAAACATATCAAAGAAAGGCATACGTGATATGCCACCCAGAGTGCAGCGATTTTTCTCGAGATTGCTGAAATATGATTACACGCGGACATTTCTTCCTGGAAAACAAATGACCCTTGCTGATATGTTGTCCCGATCACCTGTTCCTGGACTCAAGGCAGCTGCAGACACAAGTGACATCGAATTGCAATATGGGCCATGAGGTAATTAGTTCAAAACTCAGTCAGTGAATTTTTGGTAATTAGTCGATTATGCATTTCAATTGCGTGTGCAAGTAATGTCCGCATCTTCGAGTAGACTAGCGCATTAACTAGAATCGGGCTATCTGCCACAGGCAACCTTCAATAAATTTTGAAAGTGTTCGCTGAAACACCCGGTATATATATACATATATTCCTACTCTCCTAATGCTAAAATCACTAAAAAACATTTTTATTAACAAAGCAACCGTTTAGCCTGAGTTTATCTATTCCCGATGCATTTAGAGGCCTATAAACCACACTAACAGGGGGAAAACTGCTGGAGGAGGTTGAATACGCGTCGATTTAATCAAAGATCGAGGATATATCATGCTTGAAAAGCTTGACGCCCTTTATACGCAATGTCTCACGACTTGCTTTCAGTATTGTATAAAATATTCACCAAGATAATTTCCATTAGAATCAAGATAACACTTCACTTCGGTCAACCAAGAGAACAGGCTGGCTTAAGGAAGGGATATTGTACTATGGATCATATCCATGTCATCAATCACGTAATCGAGAAATCTGCGTAGTACAATCAACTTCCCTATATGGATTTCATATATTATGAAAAAGGCATTTCATTCAGTAGAGATATCACCAGTCATAGAGGCATTGCGTAATCAAGAAGTACAGGAGGCAAACGTGAATATTTTGGCAAATATCTACAAGGATTCAACAGCTAATGGAGCAATAATGGACTGGAAAGGATTGACAAGAAAAGGCAAAATAAAACATAGGACAAACGTTGGGTACGTCTGCGATAGCATAAGCAACGTCCCATAAGAGATGTGTCCCTTTGCGATTGCTTTTGGTCGATGTCACGCATGCAGAACTTCTGTTCAGTGGGCTCACTTCGTTGAATATACAGTAAGTTGTGAGACCGTACGCTATATCGGCGCCTGCTTTTCCCCGCCTTTTTGTGCTGTGGGCTTTAGCCCAAGCAAGCGTTACCCGATGCAAATCGATATTCTGTAATGATTAGGTTAGTGTGACTGCGGGCAGTGTTTTCCGAATGGGAAACAACGTCACATCCTACAAAACAGCCAACATCTGAACATCGGTAGAGGGCGCAAAAGAGTTTATTGGGTGGATACGCCACTAAAATTTCGGGGTAGTGCTGACGTGGAAACACACCCCGTGAATATGCGATGCTGTGATCAACTGTGCACTTATTTTATGCGTTTGCCAACATTTATCCATCTACTAAGTAACCGTGCTCGCATTGGAAGTAGGGGTGGATGCACGTTTTTACTTCAGGGGGATGTGGTATCAGTCGTCTGGAATTATAAGAATGGCGAAAGTGATATTTTCTTTAGCCTTATCAAGGCCAGCCGTTTTTCCTTACGACATGCAGACCGTTTGTATTGATAAGAGACGCCGGATTTGAACCACCCGTTTCCTTTTGTTGGAGTCTTCGAGGAAGCGCCCACTAAGAAACTGAACAGTAAAAAAAAAAAAAAAAAAAAAAAAAAAAAAAAAAGAGAGAGAGAGAGAGAGAGAGAGACGAAAAAAGGCTTTCCCCACTGAATTTTACAGTGACGTCAGTGCCTCACAATACACTTGCGCCCCCATCTTGTTAGCAGCAACAATAATTGTTTTTACCGCTAAGCAAACGAAAGCTTGGAGGGAATTTCCTCCAAGTAACGAAGGGTACAGTTACAGTACTTCCCATTGATGTTTCCGAGGTGCTGAAAAAAATCAAATAAAACAGAGATACGGGAGATGATCGATTCTGTATATGTTAACATGCTGTCGGGTCCGCACCAGGCTGGAATAAAAAAGCATATCTGTTGCAAATTCTACAGTTAGGCACACGACATATACTGAAGGGACGAAACAGAGGTGTAGAGAATCCGGAAGACCGTGTTTCGCGAGCATTGTCCTGCTTCGTGTGGCGCTGGTGTACTGAATGACGCCTATCAGGCGTCAAATGTATTGAGTGACGCCCGATGTACCTGTTCTCCATCTGCACGCCTCTGGCGACGTGCACGACGGCCATGCTTCTAGTATCTGAGTAGAGCTGCTTGCGCGCGCATGTGTCATTCCGTATGACAGGAAAGAAAACTAAGCGCACGCATATGCACTGCCCGAAATGACATTCATGCGTCCGTGTTTAAGCGAAATGACCCAACTCAATCCAGGCGTACAGATTGAGAACTCGAGGTACAGGGAGAACACCGCATTGGGCGTGTCATGTACGCACAGGCGGATTTATGGGCCAGTGTATAAGGGTAAAGTGTATAAGCGTACGTGTAAATCAGTGTAAAGGGAACGAAGGTTAGGGGGGGGGGGGCGATGAAAGGAATATTCTTTGTGTCTTCACCATGCTAATTGTGTGATTTCTGATTGCGTGATCTCCCAAAGCCAATGAACACAGCTGACAACAGTTTCGAGATATTATATCCCATAGTGCACGGGGGGCGTAATACTTGGGCGTTGCAACTCATTTTGTGCTTCAATGCATTAAAGCGCGTTTTGTAAAAAAAAAGTGGAAAAACAGTGAATTTTTAGGGCGTATTTGATGGTGGATGTTTCCCAACTGGTGTCATTCTGGAAATTCATTCCAAGTGCATATGCCTTGGAAGCTCACCGGCTGCGAGAAAACATGCGAGAAAATTTGTAGATTGTGAATGCAATGTGGTATACAAGATTCCACTTTCATGCGGAAAAGTATACGTGGGTCAAACGGGACGTTGTCTCAATGGTAGACTTGGAGAACACCGGTACTAGTGCCAGCAAATAGGCGTATCTAGCAATCTTGCCATGCACTATAAAATGTCCAAATGCACGCCACACTTGGAAAAGACAAGAGCCATCGCTAAATAAAAAGAAGAATTGACAAGAAAAATTTGAGAAGCTATATAGAAGAAGAAAATGACAAGTGCGTGAGCGCACCTTCAGTCATGCTTATTGACGCCGAATTCACATACGGACGTGAGGCATGCGTACGCGCGAAGTCTTAACAAATACCGGGCACGAAAAAAAATGCGTGGATGCGATCTGTCGATTCCATTCCCAACTTGTTTCAAGCAGACGCACTGCATCGTTGTGTCCAATTAAATACGTGATCTGATGTGACAATTAACCAGTTGGTAGTTCGCGCGTCTTCGTGTCAGTTTGCGTCTTCGTTCCCATTCTGTGTCCATCTTGTCCCCGTTAGTGCGTACTGTACACAGCGCAATGTCAATGAATCACCGGTCACAATTCGTAAATTGCAATATATGCCGTAATGTATTGAGGAGTTATTTAGTGAATTGTTTATAATTAGTTGAATATTAGTTACCATTTCTCGAGCAAGTAATGTCCGCCTCTCTGAATAACCTGTCTCAAGGACTAGCATTAGTTTATCTGCAGCAGACAACTTTTTTATTATTCCGAAATAAAAAATTATCACCCCAAACGTGTACATGATTGAAAGTATTTGGAACTACGATTTTTTAGGCTTCGTATGCGGGATCAAAACATGACCCGGGGAAAAGGCAGCAGGAGAAGATGGAATAACAGTCGATTTAATCAAATATAGAGGAGATATTATGTTTGAGAAGCTTGCGGCCCTTTCTTTGTACGCAATGCCTCACGACTTCAAGCGTAACAGAGGGCTGGAAGAATGCCAGCATTAAACTAATCCATAAGAAGGCAGACGTTAAAGAACTGAAGAATTAACGGCCCATATTAGCTTGACTTTCAATATTGTATAGAATATTCGCCAAGATAATTTCCAATAGGATCAGGGCAACACTTGACTTCAGTCAACAAAGAGAACTGGCTGGCTTCAGGAAAAGATATTCTACAATGGATCAAATCCATGCCGTCAATCAGGCAACTGAAAAATCTGCGGAACATATAATCAACCTTTCTATATGACTTTCATAGATTATGAAAATGCATTTGATTCAGTCGAGATACCATCAGTCATAGAGGCGTTGCGTAATCAAGGAGTACACGAGGCATACGTGAATATCTTGGAGAATGTCTACAACCAAGGGCCACCTTGGTTCCCCGCAAGAAAAGCAGAAAGTTGTCTATCAACAAGGGGTCAGGCAAGGAGACACAATCTCTCCAGTGCTAGTCACTGCATGAAGACTCTTAGACTGGGAAGGCTTAGGAGTGAGGATCAACGGCGAATATCTGAGCAACCTTCAGTTTGCAGATGACATTGCCCTGTTCAGCAACACTGGGGACGAATTACAACAAATGATTGAAGACCTTAACCGAGAAAGTGTAAGAGTCGGGTTGAAAATTAATATGCAGAAGACAAAGATAATACTCAACAGGCTGGCAAGGGAACAATAATTCAGGATCGCCAGTCAGCCTCTAGAGTCTGTAAAGGAGTACGTTTATCTAGGTCAATTACTCACAGGGGACCCTGATCATGAGAAAGAAATTCACAGAAGAATAAAATTTGGTTGGAAGTGCATACGGCAGGCATTACCAAATCCGGACTCGGAAGCTTACCACTGTCGTTGAAAAGAAAAGTGTACAGTCATTGCATTCTACCGGTGCCAACATATGAGGCAGAAACTTGGAGGTTAACAAAGAAGCTCGAGAACAAGTTAAGGACCACACAAAGAGCGATGAATGAAAACTGTTCGGCGTTACGTTATGACACAGGAAGGGAGTGGTGTGGATCAGAGCGCAAACGGAGATAGCCGCGGTATTCTAGTTGTCATTAAGGGAAGAAAATGGGGCTGGGCAGGGCATGTAATGCGTAGGGTACATAACCGTAGGAGCACTAGAGTTACATAATGGTTGCCAAGGGAAGGGAAGTGCAGCCGAGGACGGCAGAAGAAACCTAGGTGGGGCGATGGAACTAGAAAATTTGCAGGCGCAAGTTGGAATCAGATAGAGCAAGACAAGGGTAATTGGAGGTCACTGGGAGAGTCCTAAGTCCTGCAGTGGACATAAAAATAGGCTGATGTTGATGATGACGGGGTCAATGCAGTTTCGGTGGAAAGCTGTGATAGCTTCTTTCGGTCCATGGTTAGCGGAATGTCTTACATCTATTTCGCTAAGTGCCCCTACAGGAGTGTTACAGAGCGATTCAACCAAATTACCAAGGGCGAGTTAGCATACGCTGGTGCACGAGTGCACATTTGAGAACGTGCGGATGAAATTTAGTCTGTAGTCAGTGCTTCGAACTTCATATTTATGAGTTCGCTTACGCAGCTTTTCCACCATAAGAAAACCACGCCACTATCTCAGCGTTCTGTACTTTTCCACGAGAATAGATACGTTGCGAGCAAAACATAACCCCTCTAGTGGTAGAGCTGTAAGCAAATAACGGCTGCTGGGGCTATAGTTCTGCCGCTCAGACGCCACGTCGACAATGGCAACGTCGCATCTAAGTTGGTAATACTCAAATAACTACAGTGGTCGTTGCGCACGTGTTGAGGAAACCTTCACTTTCTCTCTCTTTACTTTATATTCCCTCGTCCATTCTTTATAGGGTAGCCAACCGTGCGCTTTTCAGGTTAACCTTCCTAGCTTTCACTCTTCATATATTGTCTCTCACCGATTAAATGCAGATGTGCGTTCGCACAGCATGAAGTTACCGCAAAATGTTTTTCAAGCGAAGCTTGTATACGATAGCCTGAGCCGTGCGCCGCCAATCAGAGCCGTTCCACTTCCACTGGGGAGGGAAAGGGTCTCGCGTGCGCTGCGCCCGCTTCGTTTTTACACCTTTCCTCTCCCATCTCATTTTTCTCCCACTCTCCTCTCCCCGTTGGAAGCTGAGCCGTGCTAGCACTCCTTAAGGGCTGCAGAAGATAGCGCAACATTTCCTTTCTCATAACGAACCACTTAGTAGTAGTTGAGTTCAGTTTTGGAAAACCGATCTGACGGCCGCGCATTGTGCGTACCCCGAACAAGAGGCAGCTCTCGATGAGTGGCGAAGGGAGATCGCCCGCGAAAGGGCGCGTCGTCAACGGTCCGATCCTACGGTGCGAGCCGCTGAAGCCCCGGAACTCCGCCAACGCCAAGCAGATCACCTGACCTTCCCTTGGTCATGGTCAAGTTGCTCATAAGAAACATAACCATCAAACACAAGGTGGACCCAGGATAAGCTTCGCTTACCCCAATTTTCCGGTAGGGGAAGGGCCGACGAATTTTACAAAGAAGCTGTTAAAGGCTCAGTCTCCGATGGTCGTGTCCGCGTGTAGAAAAAAAAAAAACTTTGGTGACCCTGGGGTGGAACTGCATCAACGAACGTACTTTCCACGAGACATGCAATGAACTGGAAGATTAGGCTTAGAAGAACTTTCTGTGGCCCTAACTGGTGCATACCTGACAATTTTTTGAGCACGAACAAGATGCATGGCACAAAAAAATCCCAGCATATCCACGGGGTGAACGATGATGAGTGGGCGAAGCTCCGGAGGGAATCATCGGATCTCCCGCTTAAGGGGACGCTAGCACAAACGCGTTAGAAACGTGCAGTACTCTCTAGTAAAGGGGAGCGGCCACAGCGTCTTACGCAGCCATTTACACATGCCGGAACGTGCACCGCGGTTGCCGACGCCATCACATGACTGCTGAGAGAGTATACCCCCCGTATTCATAAACGCTCCTCGACTCGTTTGGCGCTGAGCCGTGCTCCCTCAAGGGCTGCAGAAGATAGCGCCAACCTTTCCCTTTCCCTCAAGAACCACTTACCACCTCGACTTGAACTTGTCTTGCCACCGCTTTGGGCAGCGCGTTCGAAACGCGTTGAATGTAAGGCGGAGAGGCCACAGCGTCTTACACCAGCTTCTTACACGGGCCGTAACGCGCTAGCACAAACGCGTTAGAAACGCGCTAGAAAAGCGGCCTTTCGTTAATGTTGGGTATTTATTGCCATCGTGGTGCGTGTGTCCATGTCCGCTTCGTGGCGTAGTGGGCTAACGCCGCGCGCTCGGAAGCGAGGTGTCCCTGGTTCGATTCCGCGCTACGGACACAACTTCGGAATTTTTTTCTCATTTTTCTCAGACTGGTTACACACTACTACTACGACGACGGGGACGAACGGGTGCCGCTATAAGGAGCTTCGCCCCTTAAAGGAAGGTCAAACAAAGGACAGGCGTTGAGATTTGGGCACGCAGCTGGCCACTTTGTAAACGCAGCGACGTCTCAGGGAGGCTTGACTATGCTCGTAAGCAAGGATGCCGGTTGAGATAGGTGTAGACACACATTTTTTCGAGAAGTGTGTCAGGGAAGTTGAGAGTAACCAAAGCAGTCATTTTTCTTTTCTGTCTTCGTTAGACGCAACTAACAACCAGGTGGGAGCGTGTACCTGAAAAGACAAAGGATAACATGTTGTGTTCTCATTAGCCTCGAGCGCTACACAGCTGGCCTGGCATCTATTACCTTGGCATCTACCTATGAATCCGCTAACGGCTTCTGTGAGTACTCTTTTATGCGTGTTCCATTGCTCTGACATTTGCCTTGGGGGGCATGGTATGCCTATATGTATGTTAATCCTTCATTGGTGAAATATTTTCAGGCAATATGGCATTGTTTGGCAGAAGACGCCCTTAAGATGCCGTGGCTGATATTCTTTCGGCGCAATGGTGGCAATTATCCTGAACTGAATCGTCCTTATCAAACTCGAAGCTTGCCAGTACGTGGCAAACTTTCGTTGTATTTAAGTTTACGGATTGCTAACTAAATCAGTGCCTGACCAACTCATAAGGACAACCGTAACTGATGAATCCTTCGTCGTTACGAAAACTGATCCCGCATCGGTACGTGATCTCAGTTCTTGCACAGACCATCCAGTGCTACGCTAGAGAGCGAAATTTTTCAGCACATCTTTGTCAAAAGTAAACATTTGTTCACGTCGCAGCTGGTAGATTGCAGATCTGACTATAGAACGTTGAAAGCAGACTGCATACGTGAAGGAGAGTAAGTGTGTGTGCCTTAAATTATTCAGTGGGCCCAAGCACGCGCATGTTCACGCTGTGCGACCTCATCGAAACAAAAATAAAGTATCTAAATCGAAACGTTTCAAAGCCGTAAGAAGCTTAGGACAATGAAGATTTTTAGCCATGGTTGTACTGGCACGTGAATGACATTGCGGCGCATAACAAAATTAAGTCTCTTTAAGGGTTCTCGTCTTGTGTGCCGAAATGATGCTCAAGAATATGACTAGACGTTGCCTTCAACCTCTGGGGCACTTTCTCGGTTTGTTTTTGCCTGTTGTTCCGTTTTTATTATTTTTTTTCGCCGATGCGTGGAGAAATGAGGGATTTTCAAGACATGTCTTACCGCGGTATTGTTCTTTATTTCTTTCTGTACTTGAAGTGCAATTTGTCTTTATGCCACGCTCAGTAACACAGCGACAAATGTTCTTTTCTTCCGCAAGACTATTTTGTCGCTTTTTTCTTCTCCCGACTTCAGTTTGTTTTCTCTCGTACATTGGCAAATCCGCATGCGGTCATAGCTTTATCGCCTCCCCAGGGGTTGGTTGCTTGCTCGCTGCAGGTCACGTGTGTGCCCACCATAGCGGTTGACCAGATTGCTTCCTTTCCAGCCGGAGCACAGCAAACGCCGCAACGCCCTGCTGGGTAACGAAGCATCGCGCACTTAACGTCACCGAGAAGGAAGGCCTCGCCGCGGAAGCGGAACGGACCGGTTTTCGCGCACCAGTCCACCGGACACGTTCATCAAACAAACGCCTTTGCTTCGGGGCCAGTAAAGGGCTTTAGGGGCCAGTTCTCTCGCGCGCCTCTCGCAGTGGGTGCTGCTGCTAAGACAACACAAACGTCGGCTCAGCTAGACGCGATTGGCACACTGAGAAAACTGAAAGTAAGTACACGATGCGCTCGCCATGATGTCGCCCTGCGGTAGAGCTGACCTGGGGAAGGACCCGATGCGTACAGCGTGTCGTACTGTCTGCCCTCTCCCTTCGGGTCACCCTCCTTGCCCCTTGCCCCCCCCCTCTCCGTTGGAGCAGGGCACCTAAATCACGCGCTCATTACATCGTTCCGCAGCTTGCACGAAGGGCAGCCATTTGACGCGTCCCGCTTCATCAAATGCTCGGGGAGGGCTGCTGCCCGCACGCGCCCGTCTCTGGTCCGCTTCTCTAATTCACTGCAGCTACGCCCGAGTTACCAACATATCTAGACAGGACAGTAGTTGCTGAGACGCGCCATCAAACAGACAGTTCCCAAGCCAGTTGTATGGGCAGGGTTTATTGGTAGGTTCACTCATCGGAGACGCGGAAACCTCGACTGCATTTATTCGCGTTTAGCTCACTCGGATATTAAAGGCAGGTAGTAACCACATAGGGTTCGAAGAAAGGAATGCAGGCGCGCACGGGGAATCCGGAGTGGTTTTTTCCATTCTTTCCGCGGAACCAATCTAGCCAGTAGGTGTCACAGCATTGCACTCAACTATATAGTACAGTCGGGACTGACTGCGGTTTCAGTCGGCTTCGACAAGAAGCAGTGTCGCGCCTTTTCTTAGCCCAGGAGAGACGGGGGGAGGGGAGGACGTGGTAGGCACGTCTTCAGCATCGGTAGCGGCGGTAAAGACAAAGGCGGCGCCCTTGCAGCTGGCACGCCACGGGAGTTCTCGGCCCGGCGATGCCGTCCGCCGCATGGGGTCGCGTGAGAACGCCGCGGGATGTCCGCACCGCCAGGCAACCTCGCGTGAAGAACTCGGCAATGACGTCTTCTTCGCAGTTTAGTGCCTTCGCTCCGTTTTCCGTGACGGCGCTTCTCTGGCAAAATATCTGATGGAAAAAGGGGATCGAGGTATTGTGGTATTAGTTTACTGCTACTTTTCTTCAGCGCACTGCTATCGTTCTACCGTTTTAGCGTTGCCGCTGTTCCTGGACTCCACATGCGCAGTTGGCAGGAGGCGGTAATGGTAGCGGTAACAGAACGAACGGTAATGCTATGCTGAAATTGCGAGAGAGAGAAAGAAAGTTAATAAAATGCGGAGAACTCTGCTGGCGACCTACATGCTACTCAAATCCCCTGTCCTATGCCCTAGGAGGGTCCTAGGAGGAGAAGGACAAAAAAAAAAAAAGAAAAAAAAGAAGGCAAGAAAATATATGAGCATAGTATGTATAGCCGAGTGAAATGTATTGGTCTAAATAGGCTAGAGCTTGTTAATTATTCTAATGTCTTGAAATAAGCTTTAAACCTTGTTTTTCCATGTTGAAATACTCTGACATTGGCATTAATCGCTCTAAACAGCACAAGACCTTGAGCTTTAGGCCACAAGCAAGGGTCTCAAAAAAATATCAAATTTCCATACCAAGTACACCCTCAAACTTTGCACATAAATACATTTCAGGTGCTTACAGAGTTACCATCACACCGCGTTCGACGTTTCCGTCTATACGTGGTGCCCATATAGACAGCAGCGTCCTTGATGATTTCTACATCAAACATAATCTGAGGTTTCATTTGAAGGCTCCATTTTACCGACTTCCGATTCTTAGCAGTCGTAGTCACATAATAGCTCGGACTTTTGGCAACATTTCGTGGCTATGGAGCAACGACGATTAACATCTTGACGTTTTGCTTATATGAACAGTATTTGATTGGCTAACGGTACTGCTATGACTGAACGAGTGCTGTTGCTGAGTATTGTAACACGTGAAGTACGGACACCAAGCAGCGCAGTCCCTTGAGCGTTTAGCGAACTGACAAGCGTGTTAAGCAAGATTGTTGGGCCGTTCAACGATTTTAAACTGTCAAGGTAACGAAATTAAAAGAAATATGGCTTCTAAGGTGCCGACCGAAGTTTCCAGTGGAGCGTTGTAAAAGCTTCAATTTACTGGGTAATGACGGTCTGTTCATGTCCGAAGAACCTGCAAAGACAGGGAAACATGATGCCGCTCAGCTCCATATAAACAAGGCGGCTCTCTGCTCTCCATCCTGGAGGTCTTACTTAGTATTAATCTAGTCTAGGTATTAACAAAACAAAGGGGTCACAAGACGGTGAAAAAAAAAAACTAATCAACAGTGGGCAAACGAGCGAGAGGGTAAAAGTGTATTTGCTGCCTCATCTTGGGGTTGCCGCTCGATGAAGTTTGGGCTTTTTATGCGACCCCTATATGTTCATATGGGATTATTGGATATGAGGCTTATGGGTTTTTTCGATAGGGTATACACTCTGCACTTGTTACTTTTCGCGCCTCCATAAGCTGCGCCTGCTCAGAAAATATCCTTACCGTTCGCCAAGTTTCGGATTCAAAATGATAATGCTATCTATCATGATATTGCAGCTAATACCTGATACAGAACATTTCACTTGTGGCATGATGAACCGTCAACAGCGGGAGCTGCTCCTGGACTACCACTTTTCACGTGCTAAGACGGATAATAATGCCGTGCGGGGCGCGGGCTATCATCGTGGTGCTCCGGGGCAACTGCTTGTGGCGCGAGGATGTGCTTGTCCAGGAAGCGGCGCTGTCTAGCCGCAGCAGTTGGCGTTTAGACACAATCGAGTAAAGGTGCTGGCAGTCCACTTGTCTCAATGGTGTCCTTCTCCTGAGACTCAGCTGGCCTAGGAATACAGACTTTTGGGCTAGTTGTTTTGCATAGTCATTGGGACCATAGCGCTTAGGTGACGCAAACAAGGAAGAACGAGGAGGACAGGCGCTAACTTTCAACTCATTTCTTTAACTCTATAAATGCCCAATAACCCCCGATAACTGTATCAAACCCCAAGAAAGTACCGAATCACTGTGTAAAACCAACTATCTCAAAAGTCAGTACTCCTAGATTTCATTTCTTGTATATTCATGTGTGGTAATCTCTATGCGTGTTCTTTTAATTCTCTCGTCGTTGTTGCAACCTGCCGTGACAGAACGCGTTCCTTCCTCGTCAGAGCACGCGTTCTTCCAGATAAAGTCAAGCTATTGTTCGGCGCCCTCGCGCCTTCCTTTGGTCAGGGTATAAGGATTTGCCAAATCCTGAAATCCGAATGGCAGCGCCATGCACGGCCTACGGAAGCCTCCTGCACCAATACATTCATCTTTCCGCACATAGGGAATTAGACGCCAACAATGCCATTCGGGAATTTTTTTTTCCTGGTCGCGGATCGGACAATGGAGTGGATGTGGAATGGTATGCTTTCAAGACTTCGAGCCAGCATGCCGAAGAATAGACGCTCGCAAGCCGTCCGTAAGTCGGAGAAAATTTACCTTCCTGACTTCGTCAACAAGTTGCTCAGCCTTGGGCCCAAGTTCACCACCGAACCAATGCAGTACAGCCGTTCTTGCGGCACATTTCGTTATGCGTCTTGCCGGTGGACAAAGAGGGAGGCTTTGTCGTTCTCACAGAGGTTGAGTTCATATCTAAGGCTATTGAAGCGGTGACGTCTATAATGGAGCCCTGTGATGGTGTTTCGCTGTAGAAAGCGAAGGCGAAAGAAAAAAGGTTGTGCTCTCGTTTCAACCTCTCTCGCTTAGTGAAAAAAAAAAAAATTGAAAACAATGACGACTTTCGTTTAAATGTAATTTCTTCTGTGAAAACTCGCAAATTAGATTGGCCATTGAGAGTAACTGGATCAGAAAGAGGTGCGTGGCAGAATGCGCTTGCAAGTTTTCTGCAAGATAAGCTTCTGCTTCTTCTGCACTAATAACTCGTTTCTGCTCAAAACCTCGCACATAGTAGGGGAGTTCCTAAGAACAAATCTGGACAAAGCGTTTTCAGCTTCCTCCGTCGTTGAAAATGATTTGTATTATTCCATGCTTCAAGCCGTAATGCGATGTATTGAAGCATTTCGTGATAACTATGGAACAGCGTAGTCGCGTTTCAAGCTCGGACAGGCATTTTGACCGTTGGGTTCCTAGATATACTGGCGTTTTAGTTGAGGAGAGCCTATATAGAATGTGATAACCCAATCTATCTTGAGAAGAAATGCGTTTGTATTGGGTCATGGGTTAGCTCCTGTCTTGAGCGATCTGTTCCTCGCCAACCATGACAGACGTCTAAAAGAAAACATGGAGGCGTCAAATATATTATTCTTTTTTTAAGTACGTGGACGATTACCAAGTGTAGTATGAACGGATTGACAATCTGGTGATTATGCATGAGCTACCAGTTAATAACGCAATACAGATTTTAGATACAAGACTTTCTTTCAACTGACAATGCCTGTGGGGAATATAACCCTCGGGTGAAAAAGATGCTCCCACCGCGTGCTTCGTCACATTCGAAGCTGGTGAAGCGAGCAATCGCAAATATTTGTCTTGTGAATGCGATCCGCAAATCGTGCCCTCATGTGATGTCCGGGAGCTTTGCAAGGAAAAAACAGCGTCTGTTGGACGCTGGCTACCCTGACCCCCTTCTTGTTTCAGTGGCGGAAAATATCATGAGAAGGCTGAGGAAGCCGAGGGACCCGTGCGAGCGCAATGACCGCAAATAGAAAGAAGGTAGTTGAGCCATACATCCACGGTTTGTCGCATGGGTTAAAGAAAGTGACACGTAAGGTACAAGTTGATGTGGTATTTTCTGCTCTCCAAAAACTTTCAACAAATTGTAAAGCAAATCCGTTTGTAAAGACGCACCGAGGTTGTGTGAAGAAGCACCAGTCTCCTTTCGTGCTCTTCGCACAAGTTGTCGTTTACTGCTTTCTGTTCTCGTGCGATAAAGTATACATAGGGCAGACCGAGAGATGCCTAAACGACAGATTAAGGAAGCACAGGCAAAAATCGAACGGATATCGGGGTGGGCATGTGCACAGTGGTGATTGTGGCGCACTGTTTAAGGAATGTTCCGTGCTCTACATGAATGCGAATAAAGATAAACGGGAAATTGTGGAAGCGAATTTCATAGCAAAAAATGGCTGCGGCTTAGCTTAGCTATAACCCTGGATATGCAAAGCGAAAGCTTGGTTTAGCCTGGTTAAGTCTTGGTTTCACTTAGGTATACACTCACCGTTAAGCCAGGTATGACGGCTGTGCCTAGGTCGGCAGCTAGACATGACTGTGATTAGGGGGTGGTCAGACGCCGCTTGCCGACAACGGCTCAAAGCCTTCCGCTCCCGCGCAACGCTCGGAGAAGACGGCCCGGCCTCGCCCTCATCCATGGCCAAGCTCGCACTGACTAGGCGAGCACGGCGTTCTTCTTATCCAGGCGCGCGGCGAGTCACATGGTCAGGTGGCGACCCAGCTGCGGAGAGCGCATGCGCGAAGCCGGCGGCGGAGCTCAGCGCGGCGAGTCACGTGATGCGTTGCCAAGGCTACGGCGCAGTTGCGGTCAAATGAAGGTCAAATTGCTGGCGACGGCGAAACTCGGCTTGACTGGGTTAGTAAAGCTTTCGCTTTAAAACATGTGCGAACTGCGTCAGCGCCCCGTCTGTAGCTGTGAGTGGAAGAGAAATGGCGTATCTGGACATTGCAGGGATGCACGCGCGGTAGCTGGTTACCTCTTATCTGTTTGGTGGCATGTTGTCGATAGAAATATGGCCACTTCAGGAAATAAAGGTCAGTTGAAAATTTGCGCTCGTCGTTGTCGTTCTTCCTTGTTCGCGTCACCTAAGCGATACGGCCCTAATAACTTAGCTGGCCATTTGGCTCGAAAGCCGCGGCCCTGAACCCACACTTTGGCGCCCAACGTGGGGCCAGCTGAGGGTTCTAGACACCGAGATTCTTGTTTCAATTTGGTGTTTTATTGTCTCCGTTGCGACGTGCTTGGTTTCTTAAGTGTAGCGGCTGTATTTTATAATACGTTTCTTTCAGCAGTGGTTGCTGTGGTTTTCCTTTGCTATGTCTTTTCTGTTCTTTTACTTATTTTATTTTCGCCCATGGAGATCCGTTTTTCGACGCGAAAGGCTGCTTCGGAGGATGCCGTAGAGCAGCGAAGGAGCGCTGAACCCTCGGCGGATGCCGCAGAGAGATGCGACGAGAGTACGTCCTCGGTGCCTTTGAGTCAATTTGCTGGACTGGGCGAGACTTGCAATTACAATTATTTAGAATATTCCATTGCTGCTTCAGTTGCTTCTTTTAATTTTATATGTGTAAAGTGAAGTGGTGTTAATATTACCCATACATTATGTATTGCCCTACGGGACCTTGGGTTTAATATAAGTGATATGGTATTAGTAATTATGATGACAACGACAATTATAATGGTCATAATGAACAACTGTCCCTGTTTCGATTACAATACTTGCGCTGCACACGGACGCGCAAATGCATCTATCTCCGCCACATGTGGTATTGCAGAAGCCGGCTTCCCCTCAGACAGTGTCTTATTGCAGTAAAGTGAGCTTTTAAGGTCACTGCACCTATGTGCAGACACTTTCGGAACATATTTTTTTTTCGAGTTAGCATTAATTATTATTATTATTAGTATTAGTATTAACATTATTATTATTATCATTATTATTATTAAAAGAAAAATAGGAACAGGAACAGATTGGCGACTGCCGCAGGAGGGGGTGCAAAGCTATTTGCGACTTGCAGTTACCATATTTTTTTTTGCATAAGTAGCTAAAACGGCTGCACATTAAGCCACACAGTACCAGCACCAACTTCTCTGGGCGCCGCACGGGCTGAACTTTCGTGGCAAGCGTAGCATCTTCTGGCTGCGGAAAAGCAGTTTGCCATATGTAACGTTCGTTGATGTGGTCAGCACGACTTGTAATGTCAAGTCGGTACATGACACACCAAAGGTGGCTCTTGTTCATAGTCACCAAAGAAAGCGTCCGATCACAGACGGAGGCGCTTCCGAAGAGAGACGCCATTTTCAAGGAATTGTTAGCTACGTGTCCATGTTTTGGTTTTGTCAAGGATCCTAAGCAACCGACGGAGGGGCTGCTACGTCTGCGAGCCTGTTAGCTCCGGTGAACATGCAGGTCTATGCAGCTGTTGCTGCACTGGATAGTGGCAGTTTTCCGGCATCACGGACGCGAAACGGGTGCTCACTCACTTTCTTATCGTCGAATGATATTAAGGGATCTTGGAACTCTGCCAAAATGTTCTCGACATACTTTGAAAATTTCTTCACGTGCATGAACGTTTGTCTTCGAATTAAAAAAAAAAAAGAAAAACCCATCCGATACTATAAATTGTTGAAAAAGACGCCATGTACATTTCAAACATTGCGGCTTTCACCTTGAATGAACAAGAAATGGCCATGTCTGCATCCTACTAGCGATATGAGTCAGGCTAGGATAGGAGCATATCAGGAAATTGTTCCACAAGGCCTTTGGTCATTTTATTACACTCCTTTAAACTTGCCAATGAGAACCAGCACGTTATTTGCATTGGCCTAGTAGAAAGCCGTGAACGACATCATTGGCATCGATGTTACAAGATACAAGTAACCTTGACTGATGCTCAATTACTCCCTGTGTGCCGCAATTCGACAAAATATTTATCAAGGTTTAAAAGTAAGGCAAGTAGCCGAACAAAAGCATGTTTGCAGACACAACCGTACTCGATCATTGAATTGAAACATGTTATGAAAGCGCAGGTTCGCTTAAACTGTTGACGCTGCGCGAATGATGCGGCCTTGGTAACTTGACGAAAATTTCCTGTTCGCTGGTTGCGCGTATTGCTTATGTCTTCCCGGCAAGAGATCCTACGCTTCCACTCTTTGTAAAGGAAGCTTTTTCTGGTTTACTGTTCATGTCGGGCATTGGTGCGAGCGACAAAATTGTCGTTTTTCTCCCTATATAGCGATGCTCTGATTGGAGCAACAGCACACGATAGAAGTCCTCAGTCGCAGGCCGCTGCAGATCGGCTCGCGGGCCGCATGCCGTCCGCGGTCCGTACGTCATGCAGCCCTGAGCTAAACTAACATCGTCATGGTTGGTGGTTCCATGAGACCCAATTCAGATGAACCAATTCGCTTTATGTCACAGTGAAACGCCACGGACCTTAAGTAGATGCTTGTGCGCATTGATCGCGCATTGTTCACTATTAATCGTTTTTGTGATGATAGTAGCTATTTGTATGTGCGCTTAGCCGTACACTTAACACGAGCTAGCGCATGTGCATTTAACACAAGCCGTGAAACAACCACGGTTATTTAGTAATTTTCGTGTTACCATTATGAGTAATCATGTTTTTATACCCTTATCTCTGTTTTCCCGTTCGATGCACTCATGAGATTCCGTTTTCAAGGTTTATTGCGTATCAAAAAAAAAAAAAAAGAAGAGCCAGAAGCGAGTGCTCTAACGCTTTCCATCGAAAGCGTTAGATGTACCATCGAAGTACCCCTTTAACACTACCTATGAGAGCCTGCGTTGCCTCCGCCGGCCGGATGCTCTGCCATAAGTACTACCACGTAAAGTCCCTAGATTTGCTGCTCCTAAAAAAAAAGAAGCAAAAAGTATCTAGGGACTTTACTACCACGGTCCTCGGAATAACGCACGGGTTGTTGTTTTTCTTGCACACCAAGTGTTCTCCTTTGAGTGATTTTCAGAATAGAACTACACCGCTGCAGATACAGAAACAATTAAAAAGATCTATTCATTGCGCAATTCAGTGTAAGAGCTGTAGTCGTGGAACGGCCTGATTTTAGTTAGTGCATGCCGTGACACCTGTAATCGAATATAACAAGCGTTCAGGCATTTCCAGGTTGTCAAGCATTGCCTGCGGCCAATAAAAGCAGTCTCTATGCTACCGACTACTCATGCAATGAGTGCTGACGAATAACGTTTTACAGCGCACTTTCTAAAATAATTTACACTTTTAAAAACGAATAAGGGGTCTAACTAGGTCTTCAACTCGCAGCCTTACATATAAAGAGGGTGTACGGGTGTGATTTATAGAGCAATTTAATCCTTATTCACTTTTAAGGGTGTACATTAATGTACAGTGTACATCACATGAAAAAAAAATGGTAAGTTGCAATGCGAAGTGAGAACTTGAGAGAGCAAATTCGTGCGTTGTCCCCTTTGTACTGGCATTTTGAGACATGAATGGTTTCGTAGCGTTAGAGAAACCGGTTTTCATATTGTAACGAATGGGATGGGTTTATTTACAAGAATGATGGATGGTTAGCGTAGCACAAGGGACAGGACGGTCATCCAAGCCCAACAGGCAGCGGCCAGCTCCTCGCGCACACTTCTACTTCCTCTCCTTCGGCTGCGCCGTGCAGCGTGACAATTTCTCCGGGGGCAGACGAAGCTCGCCGAGCGAGTTACACAGCAGCGTGACAATATTATTCATTTGTTTATGACAAATACTTTGTGCTGCAGCGTTAGGAACATCGCAAAAAAAAAAGAAGAAATGGATGGCTGCGAGCTTTTTGGCTTGATAAAAGGCCGTTCATCGCTGACTCGGCATTACCATCTCTTACAAATATTGTCGCGGAGTGTGCTCGGCAGCATCGACAACTTCTGCGCGGCATCTTCCAAACTAACGTCGCTCAAGCTGACAGCGTCCTGTCAGTCAACTCCGTTTCTGAATTCTGCTGAATATGAGAGAGAATTGCCTTTCCTAAACTACCGACGCAGCACCCTAATGTCGCTCTTCAGCGATGCCTCAAATAAAGCACGTTCGGCGTTCACTCGAAAGCATCGGACGTCTTTTAAGTAACTCTTTCTCGCAGAAATCATCAAGGAGTGTTTTTGAAGCACCGTGACTCTTTTCCCGGGAAGGATATGTTGTGCTGCACTCGCAAATTCGTGAAGGAGATTGAGGTCGGGGCGTGCTTGTGAATACACAGTAGATACTGGTGTCTTTGCGACTGCGATCTGGTCGCACACCTAACAGGGTGAAAAGTTATGGGTTAGCATGATCCGGCTTTCACGCGCTATCTGTGTAAACGGTGTAGAAGATGTTAATAAAGCAAATTTTGGTGATCTGTGACGTCACATAGATATATTCTATGCGTACGAAAGCATGCTTCTCTATATTAAAACGGACCACACGCGGTTGCTTTCGACCACTCGGTTACATCGATAAAGAAGCGCGCAATCTACAGTATCTTTCTTTTGATCAGCCAATCAAGTTTTGGGTATGACTGCATCAAAATATACACAGCATACCTCGCGCGTTTTTGTTGCGCTGTTGCTTCTGAAACGTTATCTGCGAAAGAAATCCACATTTCACTAAACAAACCTTGAATTGCTTCTAGACGTGCGCACTGATATTTAGGAGGACTGCTCTTGCGTGATATTTATTAGGCAGTACTTTCCTTTTTTTCTTTTCTTTTTCTGTTTTAATTCAATGTTCCTCCCTATTGCATATCTTTAAATTTCGCGCGTGTTCCCTTGCTTGCTATGGGTAGCACTTCAGTTGGTAATTTGAGCTTGTACGTGCTGTTTTCTTGCTGCGAGTTTCATTGACTGTGCAATTCATTGCTGTGAAACTGCAACGATTTTACATAAAGTCCTAAGTTATTGCCGGAAATGTGCACGCGCGGAATATTTGCTGCGAATTTTTCTTTCCTTACATTTATGGAAGTAATTAATGGCCTTTTTAGAGAGTGAGGGAGGTACATTAATTTTACCATGGAGGCAATAGCGTAGGTGACGCGATACGTGCGAAACACAGTGAGAGGGCCCGACAGATTGCACTGGACGTTTTATTTTTTCGAACCAGTGACTACCGTCAGTGCTTCTGTGACCTGCCAAGTTTTACACTAAACTAACTCTCTACCTTTCCTTTTCTTATTCCTTGTTTTGCTGCACTTCTGTTTGAATAAGCGCGTCTTTGCAACAAGCAGTTCCAGATCATATTGTTTTCTGGCGATTACTCCTCCTCTACGGCTATATTTCAATAATGTACTCCGCACTTATTTCTCCAAGTCAACGTAACGCCGTTAGTCCCGAGCTGCGAAGAGATATTGATCATTAGGTGTAATATTCTGGCGTATAGGTTATAGTTGTTGCGAAACCGTGTTTATAACAGGTCCGCTATAGAGAAGGATTCTTGCCAGACACTTTAAGTAGCCCAGCTACGCACACTTCTGCTGACCAGACGGAAAGTCGGCCTGCAGTTTGTAGTCAAGCGAGTGTTTTTATGCTCTTGCAAAGCTTGATTTCTCGACATTTCGTAGACATAAAAAATTACAAAAAAAACTACCCATGGTTGTATTTGATACGTATGAAAACACGCAGCGTTGAATCTGCGTTCTCAATTACCAAATGGAAAGACAGATGAAAGGGGAAAGGCAGGGAGGTTCAACAGAGGGGAAGTTCCGGTTTGCTACCCTACGCTGGGGATAGAGGAGAAGGGGGAGGTAAAGTGACAGGAAAGTAGAGATAGAGAAAGAAAGAGAGCACAGATACCGACTCAATTACCAAAGTAGCTTGTAGTACTGCGAGCTAAGTTAAAAATTATCTACACTTCTTGTCCGCTGGCATTGGACATTAAATGGCATCCGGAGGCAGCTCTGCAGTTAGGAGATTCATCGCGTTCTATGCTCGAGGGCATTTATGGAAACAGCAGAGTGACAAAATGCCAATGTCGCATAGTGGTTGAATATGTACGTTGTTCTCTATAGTGGCAGCCGGTAGAGGTTTGGTGCATTTCGGTGTATACCGAAATGCACCATTCTTGGCTTTTCTGCAACTGTCGGATACCAGATATCTGGAGCCGAATTCAAAAAGCGCTTTCGTGTGTAGAGTTGTTTGCCGTTGGGCGGTCGCCATATGCCTAAATGATATGCCTAATATCACGACTGCTCGGCATCTACTCCTATACAAACAGTTCTAACATAAGTGTATTATTGTGACTATAAGGGCCCGGCTTATCAACGATCATATTTCCGTTTCCCAGCGAGAGATCGCCGGCGCCGATGACGCCATCATCTTTAAAACGGGGTTCTCACCGAGACAGACGCAGTCCGCAGCTGCGACCGCGAGAGAAACAGAACCTCGAATGCCGCGGTAAACCGCGACGGGCGAGGCGCGGTCTCCGACACATGGGGGCCTATAGCTGCTGTCGCGCCGTATGTACCTGGCGGCATCGGTATCGGCGGCGGCGCGTTGCCAAAGCGGCGGCGGCAGCATGCATGCATCGGTCGCGACAGCGTCGTGTCGTCCCCCCCCCCCCCCCCCGCCCACACACCTCCTCCTCCTCCGCCCCTCCTATTTCACACGCGGCTGTCCCGTCCATCACGCGCACTCCAAAGGCACCGCCGCGGCACGCCGCGCCGCCGCTCTCTTAATCACGGCCCTAATGTTGCGTCTCCACCTGCCTAATCCGGGCCCCATTACACACACACAGACACACGACGCATGTGCGCGTGCGTGTGTGCGTGGGCCGCCCCCACCGACACGCAGCGCGACAACGGAACGTCGTCGTAGCCCTCGTGCCTCCAGTCCTGCTGCTGATCGCGGTGCCCGGCCGACTCAGCGTCGCAGCGGGCCACGCGGGCGTCTCGCTGTGTCGTGCCGAGGCCCGCTTGTTGCGCGCGGTGTCTGCCCTCCGCCGCACCCTTTCCTCACTATTCTAGAATATCTTCTCCACTGTGGCAGTTCGCTCGCTCCATACCTAAGGGCCGAGTCGCAGCCTCTCGCTACCTCTCTCTCTCTCTTTCTCTCTCTGTAATAGCTTTTCGTTTTCTTTCTTCCGTCCTTTTTCTTTTGTTCAGGCTTTCCTAATTTTTTTCTTTTTTCTTCTCTGATCGCCCGCAGGCTCTCAGTCCTACGCATGCGTGGTGCGTGCGTGTGTGTGTGTGTGTATGTGCGTACGCTGCTAATACCGTTGTCCTCGCTCGGCTTCTCTTACCACCTCCATCCGCGACCTGTCACCTTCGCGCTGTCCGCGTTCCTGTCGCCGCTCTGTGTATACGCTCGTGTTTCCGCGGCATTCCCTCGATTCCGCAGTGGGCCGGCAAAGTGTGCACGCAATTTGCAGGCCTTCCCTCTGCTGAACCACTCCCCCTTTTCCTCCATCTCACTCTCCGCTCTGGCATCGGAAACCCTCCGGCAGCGACGCGCTGAGCTGGCGTCTCGGCGTTCGCGCGAGCTTGTTTTCGCTCCATTCCTTACTGCGATGTAGCTAGCGCGGTTGACCGCTATAGTAGCATTTTCTTTAATTTTGCTATTTCTATCAAAATCCACGTCAAGAGCTTTCTCTTCCTCGTCGTGGTATCTTTTCTCTACACCCTTGCATTTGCTTAGTTTCTTCCTCGGCTTTTTCTTTCTGGCGCCTTAGCACCTCTATATTTCCCCGATAGCTTTACGATGATGATGATGAGATGATTCAATGGCATCCCCTTTGAAACGGGGCGCTGACAAAAGTCACCTCGCCTGCTTGATTTAATCAGCTATGGTATATATATTTTTATGCATATATGCTCGTGTATTTTATGCAAGTATGTGCGTTTATTTTATACTTTTATGCGTGTATTTATTGCAGCTATTATAGCACCCCCTGATGCATGTCACGGAAAGTTCTCGAATCGAGAGCGTACGAGAGTGGAACCAGTATTGAGTGAGTGAGTGAGTGAGTGAGTGAGTGAGTGAGTGAGTGAGTGAGTGAGTGAGTGAGTGAGTGAGTGAGTGAGTGACGTGTCTCGCGCGGGCCTCGGCGTCAGTAATACGAATACGCACACATACAATCTTGCACACAAGCATTTGCACACGCAAACGTAAGCACGCGGACACACCCAGCCACAAGCACGCACACATGCACGGAGCTCATGAGACTCGTAATAGGGACCTATCGCTTGTTATGAAAAAAAAAAAAAAAAAGGCGCCCGGCGCCACATCGATGCTTCGTGCGACGGCTTTCGCCTTTCTTTTGACAAGCTCCACTCTTCCTCTCTTTCTCTTTGTGCCTTCAGTCCTTGCTACGATTGCTTTCCGCTCGCTTCATGCGCACTTGTGACATCCTTTCCATTACGTGCCGGAGCGTTTTCTGCGGCACCGTGAGTTCTACAGACTGGCGTTTAGCGTTACGAGGGCAGGAGAGGCTGGCAGACCGCCAAATGAAAACATTGTAGCGGAGAGGAAACAAAATTATGAACTAAAACGCGTGCCTGCGGCGCGGTGATTGATGGTTGCGCGTGCCCCTGCTCGAAAAGCTTGCGCGACCAATACTATACATACACACCTGTTTGGCGCCGCGCGATGTATACGACAAGCGGGTCATTTTAGAAGGAAGTGCCTATCGTAACGTCGCTGTTATGACGATGTTGCCTTGACAGAAGTAGAACAAGAAAAAAAAATGAAATGGATTTCTCGAACCTGAAAAGCGAGCGTGTGACTCGATCGTAAATTCACGGCCACTGTGCATATCAAGCACGCAAAAGCGTCGAGCATACGAGGAACCTTTTAAGGCTCGCATATTAATTTCTTTCTTTCCTATACATGATCACTTCTAAATTTTGTGGAATTTTGAAAAATTGGCTGCGGCAGATAGTACGATTCTTGTCCGTGAGCTGGATTATTCGAAGAAGCAGACATTACCAGCACGAGGAATCGAAGCGCATAATAAAGTAAATAATAAAAATTTACTAATTAACTTCTTCATTAATAATTTTACGGTACATATTGCAATTTGTGAATTGTAGCCGGTGAGGTTGCAAGGCGCGTCCACTTGAAATGAATTTCGAGGATTACCCCAGTTTCGACATATTATTTCCCGAAGTGTGGAACGAAATACACGGGCTTTCCAGTTACTTTTGTGCTTGAATGCACAAAAGTGCGTTTTGTTAAAAAATGTAAGTGGAACAACAGTGCATTATTAGGGCAAGTTTGATGACGCATATCTCTAAACTGGCGCCATTCTGAAAATTCATTCCAAGTGGATACGCCTTCCGATCTCACCTGCTACATTTCGCAAATTGAAATATGTACCGTAAAGTAACCAATTCAAAAGATAATTAGTGAATTTCTTGATATTTACTAGAATATGTGTTTACATAGGGCGTCCCAGCTATTACATAGGGTGTCCCAGCTTACGTTAAGAAGAATAAATTGTTAGGCAGTTGGTCTTGCATTTCGTACCAGTCAAAATGGCGCAACATAATGACAACGCACACAGGAAGGAAAGACAAAGACAAGCGCTGTCTTTTTGTTGCGTTGATTTTCCTCATCAGCGGCTAAGTTTAGCCACACTGTTATTAGAAAAAAAGGGAAGAAAAAAAAACGCCGTAAAATTACGGTTATGAGACCTATGGTGCTTGATCGTCTGACCTGAGACGAACGAACATCATAAGTGTTATTATTGTATATTGCGGCGTGTTCTTTTTTTTCATTTTTTTAAAATAAGTGATTGGCTAACGTTAGCTGGTACACACGGTATAGCCACTGATCAACTGTGGCAGGTCCATATAGTGGAGGTCACAACTTCGACAAGCCCATAGAGGGCGCGGTTACAGCTGCGACGTAAATCGATCCCGTAGCGAGAGTGGAGCACGTGCTCTGGTGACTGCTAAGAGGAATACTACGCACCGCCGCTCATACGTCCGGCGACTTCCTCTCGGTCACAACGGCCTTGCCTCTCACGAGCACGCGCACCCTTTGTTAACCCGCGGTACCCGCTGCAACCGGATACGATAATGGCGCCACCCCGTTACCGAGATCATTGTGACGAACGTCGTCCAGGCACGGTCGGGTTATAACATTGTGCACCGAGGAGTGGGGGCGTACAGCGATCCACCACAGCACGTACCCTTCTGTGATGCGTGTAGGATCCCTATCGAGTTGCAGGGAAGCCGCAACCAGGGATGCCGGTTCATCCCGCGCACTTTCCTAATGCGTACGACGTGCCCCGTAATGCTTCGGCGTTGATGATACCCATGTCTGCAGTATCGGATTGAATGAAACGCGTCTTTTGTGATCGGTGATCTGGAGCAACAAAGGAGACGGGAACACAGTCCGAAAGAAGACAACAGCAACAACGAGAAAGTCGACGACCTGAGAACTTTGGATTAGTATCATCAACTCACCGGCAATTGACTGTAGCATTGCGTGTGCTGCGAATTTTAAGTGTTTCTAGAACGACAGCGAAAGCGACAAAACGTTGCCTATAGGTGGTGTAGACTATGTAGAACTGACGGTAAGCAACAAAGAGCTTTGGCGGTAATAGGGAAGTGAATCGCGAGGTGCGGAATCGTCCCATCGAATTAGTGAAGACGCGCACATTTGTGCTCAGCGCCTGTAAGCGATCGCAGGTCGATGAGCGTTGAAAAAAAAAGCGATTTGAAGAAATGCTCATCGCTGTGCACTCTCCGCCATATGGTATGGGAGTGTGCGCACTGCCCTCAACACCTTACTCCGGAGCAGTGGGAGAACCTGCTGACCAGCTCGTGCCCTGAGGACCAGCTTCGACTGGTGGACAGAGCGCGACAGGCAGCAAGGGACGTACCACGGCGTCCTGGACTGAGGATGCCGCCCACTTGGGGACGACCATCATCGTCTGCTCTTTCAATGAAGCTTAGATGCGTCTCTCTTTGAAGAAATTGAGTCTAGCTGGTCAAGCCTGTGAATCAGTCTAAATGAACAAGCAACAAAAGGAACTGCGGAAAACGCATCTTATTCTTGACTGCATTGTTTCGCAAGCGGCACACGTGACTTCCGGCGAAATGTGGGCGTACTGTTTCCCATAAGTAAAAGTTGATAGGAATAACAATATACAAAGGAAAGAAAAAAAATCACTTGCAGCATACTGTGCTAAATGTAGCACCCACTCTCGAACATAGAGGTAACAGCCAGCAGACCGCATAGTGTCAATGTGTCGTCTTCGGATTTGCCTGAGCGTCCTCCACCCTCCTGCCAAAGCAGGCACACGAGTCAGCTCGACTCACGCCAGGAAAGTTCACTCTGTACTACATGTGAACTTATGAGTGTGTAACAGTAGGTAGTGTACTGTTATGCGTTTTCTTTAAGTGTTGCTGTAATGAATATTTTTCAGAATTTCTTGTTCAATGTTATGCAGCCCAACCCGGATATATCGAATCTGAAGGGGACCACAAAAAAGTTCGTTATATAGGTAATCCGATATATCGAATAAAACTTTTATACAGAAATTTTCAAGGGGATTTTACAGCTGTTCCATATACACAATCATTCGTTATATGTCTGTTTGATATATTTGGGTTCGGCTGTATCAGCAAATATACGCCCAGTGCTTTGGTTGGTTCTCCGAAGAGCAAGTCGTAGTCTGTCAATGCGCTGGGCCGTTACGCCTCGTGTCGTAGGCTTCGCGTCTACAACAATGTACAGTCATCATATACAGTGGAGATGCTGAGTTTACCCACCATTACACGCAAGAAATGCAATAACAACAAAGAAGGAGAGAGACAAAGAAACGACGAACAGGTTTTAAATGCGAAAAACTTATTTAAATTTTAGCCCGTATATCCCGATCATGATCTGTCAGCGCAAAAACCAGACAAAGGCGAAAAATATGAGACGGTCACAGGCGCCGTCTATCAACTGAAGCTTTAATGCAAACATGTGGCTAATATATGCAACGCGGATTGCACCAAATCTGGAAAAACAGTACACGCTGTCAGTTGACAAACTGCGCATGGACTCAAAAACCTATATCTACGATGTCGCTACTGACACTGTCGTGCAGTTAGATCGATAGCTCATACAGCAGCAAGTGTGCGCGCATCCTCAAACAACCCATACCAGTCATAATTTTTCCCACTTATCAATATCATTCACTAATATCCGAAGTAAATTATCCAAATGTGCTCATGCCTCATCTTTTCTCGAAGACAGTGATTCCGATATCGCTTTCACTGAAACATGGCTACATCCTGATATCCACGTCTGCGAAGTTCTTTCCTGCTGAAACTCGCTGAATATACTCAGGCGTGATCACATTCATAGGAAAGGAGGAGGCGTACTGTTAGGCATTAAAAAATCGCTCACATCATTTGATGCCGATGCGGATTCCGGTCTTGAAATTATCTGGACAGCTTTCATTACATCTTCCACCAAACTATTGATAGGCAACTGTTACCGCGCACCAAACTCCGATCACTCGTTTTCAGATAAACTGCACGAAAGCATTTGAGCTCTTGCAGGCTATGCCACTTATCCACTCGGCGATTTCAATTTTCCACACATCGACTGAGCACAGCTCTCATCTTCTTGTACTGCTTCAAGAAGCTTCATTAACTTGACCTTAGAGTTAAGCCTGTTTCATCTAGTTACTCAACCTACCCGTGATCCCAATATACTAGATCTCATCTTTACAACATCCCCTGATACAACCGGTAACGTAACTTACTTAGATGGACTGATAAATCATAATTTACTTCAAGTGACAATTAACATTCCGCTTCCGTTCACCGGTGTCCCGAGAAAACAGTTTCGTGACTACAACGGAGCTGACTACTATCGTAATAACGCCGAACTTCAAGTGTTTTCTGATAACATCCTGATGGCCTTCTT
Source organism: Dermacentor silvarum (assembly GCF_013339745.2). Classification (NCBI taxonomy): domain Eukaryota; kingdom Metazoa; phylum Arthropoda; class Arachnida; order Ixodida; family Ixodidae; genus Dermacentor; species Dermacentor silvarum. The sequence continues at coordinate 101,551,011 of NC_051155.1, read as the reverse complement.
TCACCACAGGTCAGTAGAAAGTAACTGGGTTCTTTTTAGAGATAAGCTCACAGAATTTGTATCCAAGCACGTCCCACTTATCACCATAACTAATGATAAAACTAACCCTCGGTTTACAAGAAAGCATCAGCGTATGAGAAGGAAAAAAAAGAGACTGTACATAACAGCAAAGCGCGAGAGCACGCCATGTGCCAGGGATAAATATAAAAACTACTCAAATCATTCTGTTCTGCTCTTTGTGACGCAAAAAATACTTTTCAGAAGACCTTCCTGCACTACTGAATCCAAGTAGGTTCCGGAAAACAATGGGTCAGAAAAGTGTGAGCCATGATGTTTTAATACATAATTCAAACGACACCGCATACTTTGACGCTGACAGTCCGATAGCATTTAACTCGTTTTTCACATCTGTTTTCACCAAAGAAGATAATTCTAACATCCATCACGTACCTGATTTTGATTATCGCTACACGGCGCGAGTTGACATTACACTTGATGGCTTTGTTAATCTAATAAATAACCTCAAAGTGTCCTCTTCGGCCGGTGTCGACGAAATTAATTCAAAAATACTAAAAAGTACCATTCCCATCTCCAGCATCATGTTACTTCATATCTATAGGCAGTCGTTATCAAGTGAGCTCCCCACTTATAGGAAAAGAGGGAAGGATGTTCTGGTGTTCAAAAGTGGCAATAAACATTCACACGATAATTAACGCTCCATCTCACTAACAATCATCTGTTGCAAAATGCTTGATCTCATTATCGCATCCCATATCTACAAGCACCTGGAATCTAGTAATTTTTTCTTCCCCAAACAGCATGGATTTAAAAAAGGCTTTTCCAGAGAGTCGCAATTATTTGAATTCACAACTGTCCTATATTACAACATGAACATTAACTTACAAACCGACTGCATCTTCCTGGACTTTGCTAAAGCATTTGATCGTGTAGCATATCGCCGACTAATACCTAAACAAACTTCGCTCAATTTAGATTCGCTAACCTTGTCATGGGTCCGTGACTTTCTTTCTAATTGCCAGCAGTTCACCATAGTTAATAATTATTCATCTCCTCCCTCCGACGTCACATCAGGTGTGCCGCAAGGAAGCGTCCTCGGCCCATTACTCTTTGTAATTTACGTCAATGATCTGCCAAATAACATCTCATCTTGTATACGCATATTTGCTGACGACTGCATTGTTTATCGTTCAATAAAAAGTACTGACGACCACCTTTCACTCCAAAGTGACCTGGATTAACGATTCATGTAAAACATGGCTAATGACTTTCAACATTTCCAAATGTCACACAATCTTTTTTACCCGAAAGTCAGCTCGTTCGCATTTTCCTTACAACATTAATAACAACACATTGGCTAGAACCACACGGTATGAGTACCTAGGCGTACACCTTCATACCAAATCTTTCTTGGGTTGATCATATAACCTCCGTTTCTGCTAGTGCTTCCAGATCATTAGGGTTTCTTCACCGTAACCTACAAAGCACTACCCCTCCCGTGCGTTAACAAGCCTATCTAGCATTTGTCACAGCCGCAGTTAGGATACACTTCATCCATCTGGTCACCTCATCAAAAATACTTGATAGACAAGCTAGAAGCAATCCAGAACAGAGCATGTCGTTTTATTTCGCGGAATTATAATTATCAGTTCAGTGTAACCCAGTTGAAGCTGGAACTTTCGCTCCATCCGTTAAAAACCCGTCGAGACATTGCCCTTTTATCTCTCTTTCATAAATGCGCCCATGCCACTCGGTCACACCTAGCGCAATTACAACGTCCCTCTTACTTATCACATAGATTACATACTAACTACAGATTACCAATAACTACATAATAATTTACGGCATACACATGCTTTTAACTTCTTGTCACTCCCGCGCATCATTTGCCTGTTGGAACGATCTTCCTGACTGCATCACCCGGCAGCGCAATCACGACATTTTTCGCGAACATCTGCCCAAACACTTCATTGATAACACTCAGCACGCCCCTTTATTCTCATGATTCATACAACCTTTTTTTTTTCGTATGTATAAATCTTTGTGCATTTCGCTTATTATGTTCCATGATGCATAGTTGTCGTCTAGAACTTCTTATCATCATTTCTTCCGAATTGCAATACCTTGTAATCTTATATCTGACATCACTGGTTTTGTACTTACCTCTATTTTGCTGCTATGTTTCTTTTTATTGTTATGCTAATTTCTATAGACTTTTGTATTTGACCGCCCTTACACAATGCCTTTGGTGAGGCCTGTAAGGTACTTGTAAATAAAAACATAAAATAAGAATACAGCACCCCACATCATCATCATCATCATCTTCTTCATCATCATCTTCATCATCATCATCATCATCATCAGCCTATATTTATGTCCACTGCAGGACGAAGGTCTGCAGTGGACATAAATGCGATCTCCAATTACCCTTGTCTTACGCTAGCTGATTCCAACTTGCGCCTGCAAATTTCCTAGCTTCATCACGCCACCTAGTTTTCTGCCGTCCTCGACTGCGCTTCCCTTCTCTTGGTGTCAATTCTGTAACTCTAATGGTCCACCGGTTATACATCCTACGCATTACATGGCCTGTCCAGCTCCATTTCTTCCGCTTAATGTCAACTAGAATATCGGCTATCCCCGTTTGTTCTCTGATCCACAACGCTCTCTTCCTGTCTCTTAACGTTAGGCCTAACATTTTTCGTTCCATCGCTCTTTGTGCGGTCCTTAACTTGTTCTCTAGCTTCTTTGTTAACCCCACACATCACGTGTGATTAAATCTGATGTAAGAAGTTGAATCATCCTGTGTTAGACTGATAGAACGAAAAGATCAGTGAGCATATTCGAACTCGCACCGTTCTCGCTGCTGGTGCCTTATATCCTGCTTTGAACAGAATGGTCACCCCCTCTATACGCGTGCTTTAGAGAGAGAGAGAGACAGGGAGGGGATAGAGGAGAGGAAAGGCAGGGAGGTTAACCAGACGCACGTCCATTTTGCTGCCCTGGAAGGGGTATAGGGATGAAGAGAGAGAGCGAGGGGCAGGGGGAGGGGGGCATAGAGAGAGCACCGTTTCGCGCACATTTGAAGGTTCGCTACCGAGTCTACACACGGTCGCCAAGACCTGCCGACTTGAGGTACTTCAACAACGCTTTCGCGGCTTTCTGTACCACCGACGCGTACGGCCATGGTCCAAGGATCTTAATTTCTGAAAATGGTCTAGAATCCAGCTGGTTCAATGCTGTCTGGAGAGCTTCACGCTCGACGTCGTACTGGGGACAGAGACATAGGAAGTGTTCTATAGTTTCTGTAGTTCCACAAGAGTCGAATATGGGCGTATCCCCCATTCCAATGTGGAATGAGTAGACCTTCGTAAATGCTACCCCGAGCCAGAGGCAGCACAATACTGTCACCTCAGAACAGGAAACTTTTGATGGCGCTTGTAGCTCTAGGGATGGATCAAGTCTACGCATGAAGGTGACACTTTGGGAGGTTGGGAGAAGACCAACATATGTGTGTCATAGTTTTAGCCACGATATGAAGCTTTCTTGCAGCGTCGGTTCTGGATAAGGAAACCGGAGCTGGTCGGCCTTCCAGATGGGCAGACCGGGTGGCTTCGTCGGCAAGGGCCATTAGCAGAGTGCTGGTATGTCCAGGTAACTACTGAAATATAATTTCATACACCTTAGCGATAGCTTGATGGTGGTGTTCTTATATCTCGCATGTCAGCTGTTCATGAAACTCCGATGCAGACTCTGATGCCTTAGAGTCGCAAATGATGACCCATTTCTGAAGTGTCTCTTACAGGATGGATTTTACAGCAGCACACAAGGCAGCAAGCTCTGCCGCCGTTGACGTTGTAACCGTTTGAATTTGATTGTAGTTTTTGTAGCCGAAATAAAAGCGTACTTTAAAACTGGCAGTTTCGGCCGATGGGCGATGCATCGACAGTGATAGCAAGGCTTAGTCTCGGGCTAGAACACCTCGGACGGTGCTCTAACCATACACGGGTGCGACATGTTGATGCGATGAAGCACGCAGGGCAACTAACTTCATGCTGCCGGGCAGAAGCAGAAGCGCCCTGGCGTCTCCCAACATTTGCGTGATGGGCGCCGCCAGTGGCGTTGCAGGCGCTGCACTTCGATGGTGCCCGAGGTGAAAGCTACGGGAAACCGTCGGCGTTCTATTCAGGGCTACACCGTGGTCAGGGCCCAGTGAAATATTGGACAACGTTAGGGGGCGTATTCTGCGACGATCACTTCGGCGATGCTATCGCCTTCGCGCGACGTAATGCTCAACCAGCCAATCAGCTCATCCAAATTTTGCTCAACCAGCCAATCAGCGCGCGCCTGACGGCCGAGGCGATACTATCGCTGAAAGTGATCGTCACAGAATACGTCCCCAGCTCGACGTTTCATTCTCAGACAACAACATGCATGCTTGTGTGTTTATAGCATGCAGCGGAAAGCTAAACGCAGCTCCGCTCCTGAGGCAATAGACTGTATTGGGTTGACGGTGCGTCCACCCCGCTTAGACGTTTTTCGCGGCCACACACGCAAACTGCGTCTCTGGAGACAATCCTCATGCGCAAGCCGCTGTTGTGCCTGGCGGTCCTTCGGGACAAAGAACACCTCGCGGACAGACGTGCAGCTGTGCAGTACTGTTCACGCTTCATCGTTTCTCGAGGCCGGGCAGCGTCCCCGTCACCCGGGACCAATTAGACCCCAGGCTGTAATGAGAAATGGGCCTCGTGCGTCGCTAAAACGGCAACGTCGCTCTTGGTGTGTTTCCGTGATATATAAGCACCTGTACCCCGGACTATGAAGGGGCTTGGCGGTTGCTTCCGCGAAGGCCAGTCTCCTGATTGACAAGCTGACCGTCACGGAGAGGTGACTGATTCTTCCAAGGTGCCAACGTCAAGCAGTTCCGTGGGCACAGCTTCGACGTTTGGTTCCCAAGGTGCCACCCGTTACCTGGTATGCGGGGGCGATCGAGCAACATTGGAAGCGGAGCCCGGCGGAACGGTGCCATATATGATGCGCGGGATATTGCGAACGGCCCACGACTGTGAATGGCCGAGAAGAACCACAGTGAAATCCCTCGACGAGTAAAAGGTGAAAATGAACTGATGAAAAACGCAGCTTGAGTGTTGTGTAGACAGACGCTCGGAGATGTAAACGCTAGGATATGCAAATACGTTAGCATGTAGACGGCTCCAGGAATCATGGAGCCGTTCGTGTAAAATACCATGTACAGTTGTATATAAAACCCCTTTTATGATCTCTGCACCTCTCCTTCTCCCGGTACCTGGCACGTCACCAGACATAGAACCTTCGTGGCCGCTCGGACCCTCGGACTTCGCAACACCACGCATCCACCGACAACGGACCAGCACGACATTGACGGCGCTGACGGTGTGAATGAACCTCGAGCGTCCGTTATAAATTTTATCCCAATAAAAACATATTTTGACGCAGGCTCTAATTTGCTCCGAGAATAATGATTCCCCTAGAAGAAATTACTAGCAAGGGCGCAGCTTGCTCGTTTCCTGTGAGGGTGGACCGCAGATACTGTTCAATCGCCTTTTTTTTTCGTGCGCTTTATCGCTATACTTAAGCCAATAAGTCGTTCGCGCCGTTCATTTGCCAACGCTCAGGATTTCCGGCCATCACTCGCTCGTTGCCGCCCCCGACTGCTCGATTTTGCGGGCGACAGCGACGGTAAGCGATGAACCGGAAAATTTTTTTCGTCACCCTCTTGCGGCACGAGGACCGAGTTGGTGCCAAAACCACAAAGGGCCTTCGAGGGTCTCGCAAGACAAAAGAGGCGCGGAGAAAGGAAACCGGTAATCTTCTTATGGAGCGGAACTCATTTCCCAGAGGAGCCTTCGTCTACGGCTGCTTAAAGTTGGCGCGCTCGCCGACGCAATTTGCAAATTTGCTCGCGCGCTTTCGGCATTGCCCTCTTCTTTCATTTGTACTTCCGGTCGCCAGGCGTCGCAGGGTTCGCGTAGTAGAGGATTTTGGAGAGATCAGGCGTGCAGTGTAGGGGCCGCTCGTGTCTCATTCACTAGGGAAAAAGCGAGACTCTGGATGGTTGCTTGACGCCAAAGTTATTGTTTTTTTTTCTTCTTTTTGTGTGTGTTTTGTCTTCTCGCTTTGGACAACCCGTTGCTTGAGCGCTTTGTCTAAGCCTTTATTTCACCACGAGCGGGCGATACTCCGGATCGCGGGCCGAGTGCGTACTTCGCGGGGTCCTTTATTCTCCTTATTCCGATGTGAGGAAATTTCAATCAACCGCAGAACGGGCATTTGAAAGGGTTCGTTCCGCCGTCTCTAATGGGCGATGCTCATTGTCTGACGACGTACGACCGCTATATAGCGCTGATTTTGGGCTCAGGGATTCGACTTGCAGTGCCTTATAAAAGCACAAAAAGGAAGAGAGATAATACCCGCAAAGAAATAAGTGCAGACAAATTTACTCTCGGACAATCCGTATAATGAGAAGGTTTTTGTAAGAAACTCTTGGCGGGCAGCTCAGTGCGCCTGACAATACCGAGCTGCCATTCAAATGGTCGGCCGTTTCTAAGTAGTTTTAACCTCTTCGAATGTCCCGGTTTGCGGTATAAGCAGATGCGCTTGGTAGATTTTTTTTCTTTTTTTTTTGGCGCTCGTTGCACCGCTGTCAAAAGAAGCACGCGTACGGTTAGCGCAATAAAATTTAGAATCTTAAGCAGGCATGTCTCTGAAAGTTTCTTCCCAGTTCTGGTATAGTACAATCAACCTAGCATTGATACACTCTTTCTAGGCATGTTAGTGCTCTTCTGCAAAATCTGTCTATAATACAAGGACATAGGAACATGCAGTCCAGTTACGGACAGTTTTCGGAACGAATCCTAACGTTGTCGCTCACACGCCCGAACAGCCATTGTCGCGAGGCAAATACACGTTGCTGGCGACCTTCTACGCACAGATACGAACGAGTTGTTCCAGCTGTTTGGGAGGCTGTCCTGCACTTGCGGGCAGCTACACGACTGAACACCTTTTGCCGTCTGCTTGCGCATGTTTGTCCGTGTGTTATGCAAGCATGTATGTCACGTGTGCTGAAGTAGCTGGGCCGGCATTTTGTAGCGATGCCTTTAATGTAATAATGCCTTTTCGCGCTTATCGCGCTTTGTCAGTGGTCGGAGCGACGGTCCGCTCACATTATCAACGGGATCAGCCGGCCGTGAGCGGTGGATGATAAGACTAGAGTAGAATAAGTCATAATGCCTTGCTACAAAATCGCGGCCCTGTTCTGCCGAAATAAATTCTTGTCAGAAGTTAGTGCTCTGCCTCGCATTTGGTATCTTCGTTCGTCGTGTTCCTAGCTGAGCTGATAAAAGTGTTCACCACCGCGCTTGTACAGGCTACCGGCCAATGGTACGCCTGCGGAGCATTCTCACACCGACGACTGTCGTCGAACAGCGAGCGCGTGTGTGCAGACTGGATGATAAGACTCCCGGGCCAAGCTTTTCCTGCAGTCCCTGGTGACGTGGCTATCTCTGTGCCTGCATCAGCTCCACTGTCCTCCAGATTGACTCCCTGCGCTTGCACGCCCGCCACGCGTGTTTTCCTATACTTTTCGCCTCCTATACGTGGTATACCCTTGCGTCATCTGTGTGTGCGTAGTTATGCAGGCCGATCTCACACGTATCGTAATCGTGTAACTGCCACCTGCACAGCTGGATAGAGCGTCACATGCAGTACTCTTTAAGGAGACAGCATTCTAGAAGCTAGGGAGACCTTTCATACCCCCAGCACTCGCGAGCAACACGATAGTGCTCTCTATATATGGCAAACTGAACCCATGAAAAGAACATGTGATTCGACATAACGTTAGCTGCAACAGTCTTAATGTACGAATTATAACTTTATATGACGCCTCTGATCTAATCCTGTTTAGTATACGAAATGCGCGGATTGATGTTTGTGTAACCGCACTTGGTGGCGTGGCTTGAGCACCGCAATGCCTGTATTTGCAAAATACAATAAAAAATCTCAGCATCGCGTATTTAAAACAAAACGATATGCAGACGCTAGCTGCTATGACGTCATATCTTCAAGCGTCATACCGTAGTTAGGACGTCCGAAGAAGCTATTCCACGAAAGGCCTTGCCTGCCTGAAAAATTTCACCGCGAAATGCGCGGAGTGATACATGTATACTACCGCACAACTCGCGTTGCTTCCACAGCCTTGCCTGCTAATTTTTATGCAGCTGCAGTCTTTGCATTTTGTATCTATTAGCTACGCCTTGTATTTGTTGCCTACGCCTTGCTCTGGCAATAAAATTTTGACACAGGCATGAATAAGACGAGAGCAGCCCCGCAAGATAGAAAGGCTTGCTCTATAGTATAACAACATTATTAACAACGAATATGTCGAAGATATGCTAAAAGTGAAATACGTCTAATGACATCCCGAACGGATACGTATAGCAGTATTAGGCATAGACTGTGCTGTTTTATTTTTCTTTGTTTTCGTCCTGATGAGCGCGCGTGTTCCTGACTTAAAGGGATTAAATTGTTTCGTGCATCGCACCTTTATGCCTGCTTTCGCCCTCTCTGGATTTTAGTGCCAGGTTTCTCGAATTACGAAACGTTGAACGAAGCTTAGTTAAAATGCAACACGAGCACATTCTCAGTGTACCTTGGAGTCGGGGGGACGTGAAACATTGAATTACCAAAGAAAAATTCAAATGGCCTGACATAACAGTGGTTAAATAATAATGCATGAGATCGCCAGCATTAAACGTTTATGATGTTGCACTCCATATACAAGGGTAGCACAACGCTAAAGCACCAAGTTAGCGTCACTACTCGTCCGCTGTTCTTAGGGCGTACGAATGAAGCCTGTGATTGCCGCAATTCCAGACACAATTGATTCGTTACTTATCATATAACAGCACGTTTTTCTGTCAAAACAACGGTGAATTGAGAGTTCACTTGAAATAGCAGCCTGTTTACCCAGAGCTATTTCGGCTCAGCGGCACTCCCATGGTTGACAAACTCCGCCGGAAGTTTAATGCGCCCAAGCCACCGTACGTACGTGACACCGAAATCGGTTAGTGAAAGGATGAGGCTGGCCTGCCTTCATATAGTGTCTGTAGAGTCAGGTAAAAGTGGTAAATAAAAACTTAACTATCACTATATTATAGGTGTGGCTTTTCGGACTGAACCGCCTCTTCAGCGCCTGTATCGGTCCATTCCCAAGTGACGTTGGAAAACATGTCATCGCCTCTCACGCACTTGAAGACTCGTGAGAATCTGGCAGTGATGGGAAGCGCGACGTTGCAAATGGCCTTCTGCACCACAAAAGAGTCGAGATTGCGGCAGTGCATGAAGCAGGCGACCATGTAGAAGAGCCGATGCAGCTCCCATGTGCTAAGCTCTTTCATGCTGTGTATGGGGCGGAGGCCAAAGTCCGGTTCTGTGCCGACCGTTTGCGTCAAAGAGTAAGCCCCTCCGGAGGTATACAGGCTGTCGTCGCTTCCAAAGAAGCGCGACCTCTGGATGCTGTCGAGGCCATACGAGCCGACCAGCAGGTGAACGTACTGGGTACTTTTAAGGCCAATTTTATCGAGGGTCGGTTTCAAGAAGCCTAGGACACGCTCGAAAAGCAATTTGTTAGGGTATGGGATACTGTCGAATGGCTTACTCTCGTAGTCGGTTGTTCTGTAATAGATGTAGTATAACATGAGTCCAAGGTTGAAAGCTATTTGATTTCCCAATGTTGCCATCTTCAGCGGCGCCGGAAAGCTGCTGTGGAAAGCGGGCGGGTACGTGAGGTACGTGGGAAGGCGGACTTCTCTGAGCACCAGCAGACTATAGAGCGGTCTGAGTGTGATTATCGGGAGGTGGTGAAGGTCATTGTCAGTCTGGCGCAGAGAGCTCTTGAACTTGGCCGCAGCGGCCGTGGCCACGGTGACATACATGTCGAAGAAGGTGCCTTCCAACTTCGGGACGTAATCGTAGATCATCTCGATCATTTCCCACGTCAGGGTCATGTTGAACGCGGTCAGGGACAAGCTGTTCATGACAAGACGCATCTGCTCGGCGACGGCCGCGTCTGCGAGTCTGGTGGCCTCGTACAGCGCATTGCGAACTTCCCCGAACACCTCGAAGAGGGCTTCTTTCTCGCTTGTTGGCAACTCGTCTTGGATTGACTTCCAAACTGCCAGGGGCATGACTCTCAAGAAGGCCTCGAAGCAGTGGGCGGTTACATACAATTCCGTTTCGCCCGCGTCACCCACGTCCCTCATCAGGTGATCGGTGAGGTAGTGAGACGTGAATGGCGACAGGTACCACACTAGGTAGGCGCCGACGTAGAGCTGCGCCCAGGTCCTGACCTCTGCGCTCTCCGTGAATGTCTCCAAGAAACGCCTGAAGAGCTGCACATGAGAGATCAGCATAGTGTCCTCGGGCCAGAGTTGCGAGCTGTCCGGTAGGTGGCGGTTCACAGCGACGCGCATGTCCACATCGGAGAAGTTGACGTACAAGGGGTCCGGAATGTCCGACAGAGTGCGTACGTCTCTCGATGCTGCCACGTGCGCTCGGAGCACGAGCTGAATCATCTCCTGGTACGACTGGCCTGTCCCGCCGATAATCTCGGCGCAACGACGCAGGTACACTCGCAATTTACGTCTTCTCGCCAGGAGGCGCAACTGCGCCATCCAGTCTAGCACCGAGGGGTCCAGGTACACGTGGATGATGCTCTGATGCGGCAGGGTCGGGTGGCGGCCGATGGTGAAGGTCCACAGCGCCGGCACACCGTAGTCCAGCGACGAGCCGATTATTGTGTCCAAGATGTCCAGTCTCGAAACAAGGTCGACTTTTGCGGGCCAGGCTAGCCTCAGTCGACGAAGAAAGGAACGTAGCGAATTTTCAGATGCCTTGGAGCTGACACACCTGGGGGAGAAGGACACATTTCACTGGCATGTAGCAAAAAGGAGAGGATTGCATTTGTGTTTGTCCAAGACGCAGTCAGCTGCAACCTTTGCGGGGTGGTTAACGTTAACTTGAGCCTGGGGCAAGAGAAACTGAGCTGAGTGAGCGCGAGATTTGAATAAATTTCACGCGAACCTGGCTACCACACTGGGTGGCAATAAAATTGTAGGTGACAACAGCAGGGACAGAAAACCTGCTCTAAACCAATAATAGTAGAGAATGTTGTGCTGAACTTTTGTGAAATCCCAGCCAGAAGGACTTCCCCAACGCCCCCCACCTTAAGCGGACGTCTTCTTTAAGACGCAGACTAAGCCTGATACCGTTTGTCCCAGCTAACTTCAGCCAAGCTGTTCTGCAAAAAAAGACAGATTACAAAAGCAGAGTGCAAGATACTGTTGTAAAACCTATGATGTGTGGTTGTCAGAGGTATGACGACCAAACACCGTAGGTCTGTATCTTGCATCTGTATTGTATCTTGCACCGTGTATTTTAATGTTTTTGTTGTTGAAGAGCTTGGCTAACGTTAGCTGGGACACCCTATAAAGTAAATTGCTCAGATTTTCTAATAATATGCTTATGATGATATCAAAATAGTGACAGAAGCATAAAGGAGATAAGCGTCGCCTTTCGCTTGTCGGCACCGCGAAACACGCAATACCTGACACGTTCTCGTAAACGCATGGCTCTCAGCTTCCTGGCCTCATGTTGCCTGCTCGTACAAACGCTTGCAGAGATGCGAGCTGTAGAAAGCATTACGACAGAAACTATCCTCGATTATTAGTCAATGCGAAGCATTTGTCCCCTGTACGGGGTGCAAAGCCCGATCGAACTCACGTCCCCCCCCCCCCCCCCCGGGGCAGCGCTCGCTAGAGAACCGCCACATGTGCGGGCCGCATGTGCTGGTCCCCCAATCGGCACCGCTTGATCTCGGCGGCTTCTTCAGCGGCGGTTCGCTTGGTGTGCCGCTGTTCTTCGGCCGCGTCTCTTCTCTTGTTGATCAGGCTCCATGGCCACGCGTATCTCGTCCGCCCGTCGCTTCGCCTCTAGCCTCGCCGCTTCGGTACGCATCGTGTACCTCTGTAATCTCTGCAGAGCTTTCGTACTCCTAAGCTCGTCTCCCACGTGATACTTTCGAGGGCCCATTGTGTTATCTGCCAAGTAGAGGCTTACGCGCAACATAGCGCAGCTAGCGCAACCGATCCACGTCTATTTGTGGCGTGCACGCCCGTACCGGCGAGGGGAGCAATAGGGTGCCTCGATATCAGCGCCGCCTAGCGCGGATCGAGGCACCCTAGAAAGCAAGGATAGGAGGCGCCATGCCAGTAGCGGCGTACGCGCATGCGCGTGGAATAAGGAGTGGCCGAGCCAATACCGGACAGCCAGCGGGCGCATGGCGGTCGCGCACATCGGCGACAAATTCTGCGGCCTTGGACGGCCTCGTGTTTTACCGTTGCTCCGACTAGGCGAAGAAATTCTTCACAGTTAAAGGTGGTTACACACGCGAGGGCAAAATCCCGCCTGCTCCGCGGGCCCAGCAGTCACGTGATCACTTGAATCCGGCGCAGCCGAGTTACGTCGCATTCCCACAGCCGGAGCGCTGTTTGCGGAATCCGCGTGCTTACTCTCGACTCCAACGCTTATCAGCAGCTGCGCGTTTGCATACTCGGTGTGCTCTTTTTACATAGCGCTGTGAATCCCTCAACAAGAGCCAAAGAAGTGACGGTTGCCTCGTCACTTAGCATTTTCTTGTGCACCTCACTCATGCTGAGGTCACGCAGGCTGCGCGGTCTGAGTAAACAGAAATATGCGCGCGCAACCATGACTCGCCTTTCTCGCTGCACCACAGCAAAAGCAAATGCGGTCACTGCTGCACAACAAAACACGTGGCTCCAAGCCGACAACCCGCCATCGTAGCCACGACAATCTGTCCAATGTGGACAGATTTGACGCTGACTACGCTAAATTGACGGCAAACGACCGCCAAACGGACGGATGGAAATACCAGCGAGCATTTTCAATCCGGACCGCGAGCGGAGGAGGCCGGACTAGGCGAGGGCGGCACGTTTTGATGACGCGCGCATCACGTGATACGCCATCCGCTGCGAAAATTCCTCCTCCGTCCGGTCGTGTGAATACACCTTAAAGAGTCGAAGCTTATCACAGACATGAGTGGTAATTTTCTGCCAAACATCTATAATAGTACTTATGTGGTAACGTGAGCGAGGGTGACCTAATGAAGCAATTAGAGACTGCATTTTGGTAAATGTTATTGCGTTTAAAGCATATGCGTTGTCAAGCCTCATGTTGGGTGCCCTTATAAGCTCTACGTGTTAGTTTGAGAGCGGTAATTGGAAGCGGTCGCATGTTGAACGCCTGATCAAAATTAACCAGAGCGCTTCGGCAAATTGCTCCTAATAAGGCCCAGCTGCAGTTTTGGAAAAAAATAGATAGATAGATAGATAGATAGATAGATAGATAGATAGATAGATAGATAGATAGATAGATAGATAGATAGATCTCTATGCTGAAACTGGGCGAGAGGAATAAGGAGAACCAAGGGGCTTGATTTTTTTTGCAGCTCTATATAAAAACATACCTATATTTAGAAACTGGCCATCTAGTAACAGAATCTATTTATAAATTCGCGGTACCTTTCTTATTAAAATATTACCGTAGTTATGCGAACTCGGATGTCATTTCCGCACCAATGACGTACAGAGACAATAAAAAAAAACAAAGAAATATTGGACCGCGAATGGCGACGTTGCGGTGACGATCCGTCAATCATCGAACCAATGATTCAGTAAAGCATCCAGACCGCCACAAACCGATCCCACGCGTGCATCAGCAGTGGTTACGCACCGGAAGAAAAGCCGGTTCGCCTTGTCCCTGGCCGTGCGCTGCCGGTTGCCCGAGTGCCGCAGGAGAAAGACGTTGCGGAGCACGGTGCGTATGCGCTGCTCGTACAGCTGGACGGGCGTCCTGAGGTGCTTCCAGCGGCCGCACACGTGCCGGTGGAAGTCCTCGCACGGGCTCACGCTCGGGTCCACCGATCGGCGCATATCGGCGTACAGGGACACGCCCTCGTGGTCCTCGCACCGCTGAAGCGACCGGTACACGGCCAGCGGCACCGCGCACGCCAGGACGCCGCTCACGGTGGACATGCACGCCACGAAGAGGAAGTGGCGGGCACTCGGGGTCCGCTCCTCCAAGATGCACTCGGTGGACCGCGTGGGGCGCTCTCGCGTACTCCACATAGAGAAGAGCGCGACGCTATGGGGCGACCAAGTCGGGCAACGGAAGCCAGTTGCGGGTCAGGCGATGCAAGAGAGGACGAATCCCGGAAAAGGCTCCAATGGAGACGCCTTTCTTACTTCTTCTTGTTCTTCTTCTGTCTCGCATTACTTGCGCGTGCGTAGCAAGGGTCCCTTGTCAAGATAAAAAGAAGAAGTCTGCTAGGATAATTGTATGGATAGTCTGCTTGCGCACCTCGATGAAGCCAAAATTTCCATCCTCTCTCGGTGGAAGGGTCAACGACTCAGAAAACGACTCAGGAAAAAGGTTGCACTACTTAACGAGAATATAAAAGAACACTGCCGAGTCCTTAATCAACAACAATGGGAGGAGCTTTGCAATTCTCTAGACGGGCAACTCCACCACTCCCGCTCGTGGAAAATCCTAAAACATCTTCTTGACAATACCAGCACCCGTTCACAACAGCAGGATCGTCTTACCAAACTCCTATTGACAGAAACGAAGGCGCACGGCCAGGAACACGTCACAAATACCTTATGCCAAAAGTACATCCCCTCCGGGCCAGCAAAGCCTCACGGCCCGTACACGGGGTCCTCGAACTCAGCCCTCGATGAGGACTTCAGCGTGCCCGAGGTACACGCTGCTCTGCGCAAATTGAACAGCCGTTCAGCCCCAGGTCCGGACGGCGTCACCAACAAAGCTCTGAGAAACCTAGACGACCCCTCGGTGGAACAGCTCACCGAGTACATAAACGACTGGTGGCGCCAAGGGTCCACTCCCCCATCATGGAAAACGGCCAAGGTAATTCTAATTCCAAAACCTGGCAAGCCATCTAGCCTTGCCAATCTCCGCCCCATCTCGTTAACCTCGTGCGTCGGCAAGGTTATGTAGCATGCACTCCCTACCCGCATAAACTCTCACCTTGAAGATACGTCCGCATACCCGTACTCAATCATCGGCTTTAGAGCTCATCTCTCAGCCCAGGACGCCATGATCCAACTCAAGCATCAAATCCTCGACGACAAATCCCGACACACGAAGGCGATCTTGGGCCTCGATATCGAGCGCGCCTTCGATAGTGTTGCGCACTCTACTATCCTCGAACGCATCTCCCTACTAAACCTCGGCGAGCGCACCTACAACTACGTACGAGACTTTCTATCTAACCGAAGGGCGTTCCTCTCGGTTGGAGATATTCAATCGGAGAAATTCACTCTCGGATGCGCGGGAACCCCACAAGGCTCTGTCATTTCCCCAATGATGTTTAGTTTGGTCATGCTCGGATTAACACAGGAACTACAGAAGCTCGACGGCATAGAACACACCATCTATGCCGACGACATTACCATCTGGACCACTACGGGCAGCGATGGACAAATTGAAACCGCTCTGCAAGACGCCATCGATGCCGTCGAAAATTATCTCGAAGACACGGGACTCCGATGTTCCCCCGACAAGTCAGAGTTCCTCTTATACCGCCCCACGCTCCGTGGACGCCCACCACTACGATCTACGCATAAACGCCGCTACGAGGAAATCCAACTCCACATGAGGGATGGTGGAACCATACCCGTGGTCTCCACTATCCGTGTTCTCGGCATGACCATCGAAGCCAACGGCGCAAATTCAACGGCGATATCCAAGATCCTCCGACAGACGGCCAATACATCGTGGCTGCTGAAACGGGTGACCAACCGGCGACAGGGCATGAAGGAAGAAAGCGTCATTCGCCTTCTTCAGTCGTTCGTCATCTGTCACATCACATACGTCGCCGCCTTCCATAATTGGTACAAAGCAGAAAAGACTAAATTGGACATCATTATACGCGGCGCCTACAAGCTAGCCTTAGGACTGCCAAACAACACCAGCACTGAACTTCTACTCCAGTTAGGACTCCATAACACCCTAGATGAATTAATCGAAGCAGAGCATCGGTCTCATCTGGAGCGTCTCACCCTCACAGAAACGGGCCGGCACATTCTAACTAAACTCGGCATCACCTACCACCGTCAACATGGAGACAAATACCCAATTCCACGCGACGTACAGACTTGGCTACATGCTCACCCTATTCCCAAAAACATGCACCCGGACTACAATAAAGAACGTCGGAAGGCAAGGGCTGCCTCCCTCATTAAAGCCTATGGCGACACCACGGGCGTCACCTTCGTCGACGCAGCTGAATATCAAAACGGGCACCGCTTCGCCGCGGCTACCACAGTAAGCGGCTCGCTGAAACATGCCGCCAGCATCGTAACCCAAAACGCCGAGACGGCCGAGGAAGTGGCCATCGCCCTGGCCACCCTCGATCCGGACTGCCATACCATGGTGAGCGATTCCCGCACGGCAATCAGCAATTACATCAAAGGTCGTATTTCAAAACAAGCGCTACGCATCCTAAACCAAGCCCCTCACTCACTTGAAAAGCAAATCACTCTCGTCTGGTTCCCAGCGCACGCTGGCGACGTACATCCGCACCTCACCAAACTCAACGAGGTCGCTCACTCCGTAGCACGAGGCCTTGTCAACCGCGCTGGAGACAGCGCAGGCGCACCCGCGGAACGCGATCGCCTCACCAGCTACAACGACCTCACGAAATCATTCTATCTCAACAGAAGAACGTTCCCCATCCCTCATCACAAGCTAAACAGAGCACAGTCAACCACCCTTCGCCTGTTACAGACAAACACGTACCCCTCACTAACACGTTACCACAGGATCTACCCGGACACCTACCATAGTAACATTTGCAAGATCTGTAAGACTGAGGCAGCATCGCTTCCCCACATGCTATGGGAATGTAAAAACCAATATCCGACAAATAATACCGTGACCCTCTCGTTGAGATGGCACGCCGCCCTGCGCAGCTCCCAACTCGACGACCAACTCTGGGCTACCCAGCAAGCCTGCGAGGCGGCGAAGAGGCAAGACCTCGATGTCCCCACGTGAGAGGCCTAGGCCCAGCCAACTAAACTGCTGGTTTAAATTAAAGTTTGTTCCTCCTCCTCCTCCTGGTAGCTTTCTCCTTTTGGTCCTTTTCTATTCGCCTTCCGGATTACACAACAATTTTCATAGCAGAATTATTGGCGATTGTTTTAGCACTGCGCAAACTACCCCCGAATCAATTATCAGCTGTCGTAGTAACAGACTCTCGGTCGGTATGTGTGTCGCTTTACTCGGCAACGAATACAACTATCTTAAATGTGTGTCAAAATTTAGTCCCTACCACGTTACAAAAAATTAATTTGCTCTGGGTTCCTGGACAACGCGGTTTATACATAAACGAAATGGCAGATTTATTGCCAGAACATCTTTAAATGGACCTGTGCTTCATACTTTGCCGGATACAGCTTACGTCACTGCATCGAGATTCAGAACGTTTTGCCTACGAAATGACTTAAGCAAATTATCGCTGATCCCATCTACAGACTTTCAGCATCTCGGTTTTGGCTGGAATAATCAGTGGTGTCCTTCTCGGCAGTTAGAAGTTACATTCTCCAAATTACGCTCTCGCATCCCGGAATTGAATTTCTATTTACATAGAGCTGGTCTGACGGTGTCCCCTCTGTGCCAAAATTGTAAGGAAATTGAAACAATAGACCACTACTTTTTATCATGCCGACGTTATTCAAACCAGAGAAAGATATTACTCGAAGCTCCACTCTGCAAAATTGGAATAAGATTAAGTACACCAGTATTATTATCATTTGGGGCCTCCACCCTCGGCTATTGTCACAGAGACGTTTGTTGCGCACTGTTTCAATTTCTAACAGAAACAAGACGATTACCCTGTTAATTATTGTAACTTTATTCTACCTATCAGATCAGTATTCATTTCACTGAAATTTGCTCTCCAAATTGGCTAGTAACATTGTATTTTTTTACCTTGATAATAACCTCATTTTTCACCCTTCAGTTAGTCTGCACACTACTCTAGTTATAAAAAAATTTTCTTTGTTTCTGTTTTGCCTTCTTTCATTTTGCGTATCTCATTGTCAAAAAGAATTTTTTTAGCTACCTACTGCCGCCCGATTCTTGGCCTATCGCCCTCAGTGGGTGCGAGCCATGATAAATGATCATCATCATCATCATCATCATCATCATCATCATCATCATCATCATCATCATAAGCTTTCTTCTTGGTCAACTTACAATCGAGGGTACGTACCATTCCTAGGGGAGCAAGCGAGATAACCTCGCTTCTAGTCACGGAGGAGAAGATATTTAGAACAAATTCAGAGATTGGAACTCCGGAGAACTAGCAGGCATATTCAAAAAGAAAAATAGAGAACTTGGTTCATTGATTCTTGCCGTGCTGCTAACAGATAATTGATTATATACGCTTTTTAGTCGTTTCGATTTCGATTAACGCACCGGAAACAATTATTAATGCTGGTCTGGCAAGAAATTTAGGAGACGTGATACGCGTGTATTGGAGAGCATGGAGTCCTCGGCACATACATTTTGCATTTTTTTTTGTATTCTGGCCACAACAAACGGTACATTTTATATTTAAATCGCTCCCTCCTCACCAGGTCACATAGTATAGCAAGTTTTGGTTATACGCCGGAAGTTGTTTCGTGCCCTCTAGGAAGTGTTCTACAGCAAGAAATTTTTAACGTTAGTTTATTAACAGCAGAAATACAAATATTTAAACTGCCACCAACCTTTGATTTCAGGTGGCGAGCTTCGCTGCCAGTATAGACATACTCTTCACTTTCCCCCGTATAGCCTCCGCGAGCAAAACTCCTTCCTTGCGTTCTCGTATACTGGAGCTGGAGGATCGCGTGACGAATACTTTGTTCTTTTCTTTTTTTTTCTTTTTTCCTCGCAAGGTCTTGCTGCGTGGCGCACTTCCGGTGGCGGTATCGTGTGCGAGCTGTTGTCTCGTTTCGCGCAGCGCACGACTCTGCGCGCTGCGCACGAGAACACCTGATTACAAGGTGTTAGTCACTGCCCCAGTAAGACGCCAAGTCAAAAGCAAGCGGATCAAAGAGCACGATCGCGCGCTGGAACCCGGTGGAAAACGGCAGATATAGTTTCGTATTGTGCGCGCGCGACTGCAAGACGCAGGAAGAACCAAACAGAACGGGAGTACGTCATTCTTGCTATGACATGGCGTAAAACAAAGACTCGCAAACATTTTGTTCGTAGGTTTTTAGCATTCCTCTACACTTTAATGGTCTATTGAAGCAACAGATTGAACGAATAACTGATGCTTTAAATAATCCTCGAAGTCGCGTGTCGTGGTGAGTGACGTCAAAGCATAACCATTTACGTAGGCCCACTTGTGCCACTGACGTCGACTCTCCCGCTGGAAGCCTGGCGGCCGCGAGAAGGGCGCACAGCGTTTGGCTTGAAATTCCAGCTCTTATCGCGACGCCTAGTGGCGTAATACTTCGCGGACACGATCGTTAACGCGCATTGTATGCACTGAGTTTGTCAGCTCATAATGGCCTGAACTGGTGATTAAATCAAAACGTTGATGGTAAATGTTAGCCATCGTATATTTAGAGCTTATATATTATACCAACCAGCAGCTACAGCAACGAGAAATTGGTGGCCACTAAGCTAGCAAGCCACTTCGAGCTTAGCAGTTTGTGTGGGTTTTTTTACAGCGAAGCTTTTAGCCTCTCGGTGGACGGCATTTTTCGTGTCCTGTCCGTGAACAAAAATTATCATCATCAGCAATGGCTCATGCCCCCTAAGCAAGCAAAAATGAAATGGCTCAACCGCCTCGTAATGCAGAGGCTACAAGCGCTCAAGCAAAGTGAAGGGATCAGCGCACATATTCATTGAATTCACCCATACAACACACAGAACATCACACGTTTCAATAAAGAACAAGCTCACCCGCCTTGGTTGCTTAGTGGCTATGGTCTTTGGCTGCCGAGCACGAGGTCGCGGGATCGAATCCCGGCCACGGCGGCCGCATTTCGATGGGGGCGAAATACGAAAACATCCATGTACTTAGATTTAGGTGCACGTTAAAGAACCCCAGGTGGTCCAAATTTCCGGAGTCCCCCACTACGGCGTGCCTCATAAACATGATGATCGTTGTTTTGGTGCGTAAAACCCCGTAATTTAATTTTAAGAACAAGCTCAAAATAAGCATGCCAACCATCAATAAAGCATTACATGCGCCCCTCAGCAGTTGTAGTGGTCGTTTTGCAACAACTTCGCAGGGTCGGGTTGGTGAGTCACTTTAACAGCGGAGCTGTTTAAGGTTCGAGGTTGATCCCTACGGAGCGATGGTGTTCGTTCGCAGTTTCAGAAAGCGATAGAAATAAAGAAAACAAAATAAACTGTCTTGTCAAGGTGGGATTTGAACCCGGCTACCCACGGTCCGATGGCGAGCGTCACAACCACTAGGCTATACACCCGTGCACGCTTGCAGAACATGCATTTATGGGAACCATATGATTGCTTTGTGCCGACGATTGTAACATAACTTGCTATGGGCGAGAGAAAGAGAAAATTAGAGCGAGAGGCACACACACACACACAGAGAGAGAGAGAGAAAGAAACAGAGAGGCGGGATTTGAACCCGGGTACTCACGGTCCGAAGGCGAGCGTCCCAACCACTACGCTATAAAAGTACGCTTGCAGAGCTCTGCTGTTTCATCAAATTTCACAAGCGTGGAACCAGCCTAAATTTCTTTTTTCTTATGGAAGACGCGTGACTGAGAATGGTTGCATCCATGCATGCATTTATTTAGGAGGCCACAGCAGGAAACACTGCACGACAGACCACGCCTTCGGAGTTCGAGCTGGCGCAGGTCGACCCGGAGTCTGATTGCTCATACTCCTCAGTCGTAATTATTGTGCAATGGAAACGCCGTTGTCTGGAGGAGATGCGGCACCAACCACCACGTGCCGCCTTTCCGGCGATGCAGAGAATGAAATGCATTATGACGAAATACTTGGCTGAACAGCTAGACACAAATGGGGAAGACGAGTTTGAGGCAATGGCACATGATATGACAGAATCGTATTCACGATATTTGCTTATTATTACCCCCGCCTTATTTAGTTTTATTATTGTGGGTGTACACGAGAAGTAGGCAACGTCCGAAGCGTGGTACTGTTTCTGGACTAAAATATTTTGTTAGAATACCAGCTTGTCGCAGTGACTAGTCCTTGAAAGGAGCATGAAATAGTTGCTATGTAATATGTAATAGTAAATAATATGTTGGTAACCTGTTTCTGCTTATATATTTTCATATAAATGGACGCCCCTTTCATAGACGAGCACGAAATAGTTGCTAGTATCTGTGTAACCTGTTTCCGCTAAAGTATTTTCTGTTTCTGTAAAAAATATTCCCTTTTATATGGAAAGAACGCTTCGCCGTCAGCATTGCGACTGCGTTATGCTAGAGATGATGGCGGTCTCCGCTGTGAGAGCCTGCCAGTGAACTTAAATTTGATGCTCCGCCCCAATACGTAAATTCTCAGCTGAATTAGGAAGGAAACCTCATCACCAACGAGCAGAAGGGGGACGGGGAGGCAGAGGAGGAGATTGACGGGTCAGACATCGATAAACCGTCTACGTAGCGGGACCAGATGTAAGGAAGCAAATCTATCAACGCAAACCAAAGATGTAGAATTGATGTCAACGATATGGGTAACATGAACAAGCGGGGGGAAGTTCATTAGGTACTTGTTTAAATACCAGGCCTGTTCCCATTAACGGTACATTTTTACTTACATCAAAACGTTGATGATAAGCGCTAGCCATCACATCTATTTTATGCATAAGAGTATGGCAGCGATACCTTTTGAACAAGCGGGGGGAAGTCAGAAATAGGCGTGCAACAGTGCACGGCCACCGGTAAATGCCACTACAAAGAAGACGTACGAATATGCACGAGAACAAAACTTTCAGAGAGACAAGAGGAGATGGAATGGATGGATAGGGCTAGACTTTTCTCATTCAGTGACATTACCCAATTCTACAGAAAGTCGAGGTGTATATATCCACCTCCTAACCCAAAATTAAACAGGTCTCAAGCGGTTGACTGGAGGCGACTTCAAACCAGAACTTACACGAACCCGGTACATCTTAACCGCATGTTTCCGGATTTATACCCGGAGGCCAAACGTAAGTTATATGATGATAGAGGAGCCACCCTAGAGCTCTCTGGGATTGCGAAATAGTTCAGAAAAGAATTGCAGTCCCCCCGGATGAACTAAGGGCGCGGTGGAGAGCCGCACTGACTAGCTCTGATCTTCAGGACCAACTTTGGGCCATCCATCAAGCCCGGGAAGCTACCGAGAGACAGGGTCTCTCTGCTGCCCCTGGCGCGGCCTAGACCCAGGCCATCGATTTGCAGGATATTTATTAAAGTTGTCTCACACACACAAGAACCCATGGCTCATCGGTACCACTAAGAACAGTTGATATACGTTTATAACAGCGCCATACAGAGCGCTGGATGCCTGTGTGAGTGCGTCTAATCTTTGCTACAGCAGTCCTCAACGAACCATGTACACCAGATCACCAGCAGCTTCTCGTGATCTCCTGCCTAAGCTAATGCTTCGCGCTGGCCTCACGCGATGTTGCCTAGCGCTTAAACTAGATCCAATCCCAATTACAGATGCGCACCCATCTTGGTTCACTGCTTTGTAAGTGCACTGCCGACCGCCTACAGGCACGAAAAACCGTGACAAGTGGCTGAACACGTAAAATTGAAATGCCTTTATTAGTTTCGGAACTGACCAAGCTGCCTCTGAGTATCGCATTTGTCCTAAATGAAGGACCGCGATGTCCTGGAAGGCGCTGGGCCATTGTAGATTTACCAATGGAGAGTTGTTTGCGCGCTTTCTATCATATGAGAGAAGTGGCGATGTTAACTGAAGTCGTTACTATTTTTTCCCTTTCTGACTGTACCTTTCTCTTTCAACCGCTCTCATTATGATAGTCATCAGGCTACACGTTTCTATTGCCGGCGGAAGGCATCCTACCGGAGGTCGTTAGCTATAAGCCTGCCGTCTCGCGTCCGCCTACTTCATCCACAAGCTTGCAAACTTCGCAATCTCACTGCTATTATTATTCTGTCACTCTCGACTGTGGTCCTCTTTCATTGGCGTCCATTCTGTCCTATCTGCTATGAAAGTAACGGAAATAAGACATGGTTGGCTGTGTTAAAGAGAAAAGAGTGATGTGCAAGTTGGGAATAAAATTTCGTGAACCCTAGAAGTAGGATTATATACCACTACTCAATGATTAGTTGCAATTGATAAATTTGCGAGAGCGGTCCCTAAGTGGGAGACGCCCACTACGCCCTAAGCGCGTCCTGCAGGACCCAAATAAAGTTTGTCCAGTCCAGTCCACTTGAGAGTGGTAGGTTTATCTCCTAACCTTTCGGCAGGGTAAGCTGACGATGAAAATGAAATTAATTGGCATTCCTTCATGTGTAATTATTTGGTTGATTCTTACTTAGCGAAGCGGAAGTAGTTTATCGATATCTATTCTTCTTCTTCTTCTTCTCTTGATGTGTTTTCAAGTGTTACCCATGGTATTAGGATCAGTGTTATTTAATATTGACATTAACGGACTCATACAAGCAGTGGACCCCAGTGTATCAACCAGACTGTTCACAGACGACTGCGTAATTTATAAACCTATTATGGCGCTAGCACTCAGCGCCATTATGTTTCTCAAGGAGCACACCGGAAGTCGGCCTCAGACAACCGGAAGTTGAGGTGTCTCCGAAACCTTGAGAATAACACAAACCCATCTAAAAGGAGGTAATGGTTCAAGTTAAGTGTTCTATAGGATAGGTATGATATAGGAGCATAAGTTTAGTTAAGGAAAGGTCCAAATAACCATCAGGTCTTTCTCATCATTATGATGCTTAAGTTTCATGATCAGCAATGGCTCGAGCGTCGTCGTCTTTTTACACAGCTGGATCGTTGGCGCCCCTCGGCACAACCGCGCAAATGCGCTCGTGCCACTGCTCACGCATTCGTCGTCATCCTCTTTTTCCGCTCCGTTGCCGCTCATCATTCCACTTCTCTTAATTCTATCGTCGTAATTTGGAGGCCGCGTTTACGGGGGTATGAGCCAATGCTTAAGCGGGTATAAACCATTCATTGTTCGTCACTTGTTCCTCTGGGTGAGGTACGAGAAAACCATGCGTTAACTTAAGGTCTAGGGGCTAGTGCCATTGAAGGCACTTAAAGGGAGCATTTAGGTCGCCTACAGTTTTTTTTTATTTGTTTTTCTGATCGAATCATGCCTAATGATAATTTGCAATTATTGACAACATTATGTGAAAATTGGGACATTTCTTGGAAATGAAACTGTCCATCTAAGCGTGACTAATAAGTTTAACAAGCGTTTATAAGTTTTACATACAATAGTGAAGAGCAATTCGCCAGGCAACTGGAAGAATTCAAGAACATAAGTGTCACCTTAACTTCACGTTTGTAATGGACGAAGCACATTGATCATACATGTTGTGCGGCACGGAGGCAGTATTAAGGAATTACTAGATTTCTTCAAACGCAAACTGAAAAATGCAACTAGTTCACTTTGACCAAAGGCATGCAGAGCAATTATTAGCGGCTCTTGAGTACGTGAACACGGTGTGGAAGCTGCAGACGTCGGAAAAAAAAAGAAAAAAAAAAACTAGTAAAGCTTCAAGCATTATCCTCCCAATTCATATAAAATCGTTATAAACACCACCCCTCTCCGACAGTAATGTTACAACCAGCAAATGTTGAGTCACTATCAGAAAGAAAGAAGCTCGCGAGGTTCAAGATTCTTCGTTCGATATACTTTGGTAAGCTGGGAATTCGACCTGATAATGTCTTCGACAAAGACGCAACACGAGTACCCCGCCCCAAACATAGGCCTAACATTAAGCCGGTTTTTTTTTTTCTACGCACCAGTGTACATAAATATTCCTTTTTTCCAAACACGATTGCCGAGTCGAAGGCATTACTAAAAAGTTTAAATTTTCTTATTTAAAATTAAATTACGGGGTTTTCGCGCCAAAACCACCATCTAATTATGAGAAACGTTGTAGTGGGGGACTCCAGAAATCTGGACCACCTGGGGTTCTTTAACGTGCACCTAAATCTAAGTACACGGGTGTTTTCGCATTCGCCCCCATCGAAATGCGGCCGCCGTGGCCGGGATTCAATCCCGCGACCTCGTGCTCAGCAGCCCAACACCATGGATAGCCACGGAGCAACCACGGCGGGCAAATTTTCTTATGCCTCCTGAGTGAATTATATTGTACCGAAGTCCCGCTGTTGTGCTATTGTGTGTTTTATTTTATTCTTTATTTGAAAACATTGAAAAGATTATCCTGCTTGGACCCTAATTGGTCCGCAATATGTACCAAATAAATAAATAAGTGTTACAATATTTGTACGAACGTTAAATACTAGACCACCTGTGATCTACAGGGTGTTCATTTTTAAGTTTTACGGAAGTTTTAGAAATCGCCTGTGGCAGGTAGCCTAATCCTTATCATTGAGCTGGGTTATTCGATGAGGCGGACATTAGAAAAACAAAAAGAGGAGCTAGACATTTCAATAAACTGTTAATATATTACTAAATTAATTATACTTCAAGGTTGTCAACAAGGAAAATCACATGACAGGCGCTATCAGGATGGATGGCAACGTGAAATAGCTTCAATGCAGAACAAACCAGGAACGATAAGCAAAAAGCCCGATCCTCGACAGTCGGCGGCGAGAAGCTATACCGCTAAGTAGCAAGCATACGCGAGCATGCTGGACACAGAATCGTCAACGCATTGAAGTCAACAAGAGCCAATACAGAAACACTCGGCCGGGAAGAAAGGGCAGGCAACAAAAAATCCCCCCAATTCACTGGACACGCATGAGCCGAGATCCTCCGGGTACGTGACCTGACTGAATGCCGTCGGGGCTGTGGCGACAAGGGCTGAGACCTCCTTGAGGATGCTCATTTGCTAGAGAAGCCAAACTTCGTCACCACTTCCTCCCTGCCCTACTCCAGGCTGCCCACCCGCGAATATCCCAACGGGTGCGTTCGGTGCCTCTATGTAGACATTTAGATGTCACCTGCCTTTTCTACATAGCTCTTCCCTGCATGCAATCCAATTTCCCAGCTCTTCTCTGTTTGTATGCGCTCTGGCCGTTCCGTACCGCCGACATCCCCACCATCGCCAAACCGTTTGCAAAGGGGCGAAGGTTCCTAGCGGAAGCCGTTTCAGAGGCGGCGAGTCGAGCTCGTATATAGTTTGGGGGCAGCGCGCTGTATATAGTGCCACGTTTGCAAATTGGTGGTTCGTGTCTCGGGTGTCCGATTGGCATACCGCCTTCTGCCGCTATAGCATATAGGGACGTGGCTGTGAAGCTTGTTTGTTCTTTTACCGCGCACGGCATGCGTGTGCTGCATGCTGTCTTCACTGCAACCGACATACTTGTTTTGCAGGTAAGATGTTTGTTTTTTGGACAATTCCTTGCTTTTATTACTCCCTGCAATAACCCGTTACTTCATCCCGGCCTCACTTCTGTTCTCTCTTGCTTTTTTATTATTGTTTGCTTGCGTCATATTTTAGCGATGTCAGCGCGAAGAACGAACGCTTGTTACAGAAAGAAAGTACTGCTATATTATTTGCAGCATCTTAAAGCTGCCGTTGAGCCAGTTGAGTGGAGGGATATTTGACCACGAACGATATACGAGTAGATTGAGCTCATGCGTGGCCTCAGACAACTGCTGTCAGGCTCATTTGTTAGAAATATAACAAGGAGCCATCGCGATCACATTACTCGACACGTTTTAGACTGCAAACAGAGAATTTAATTGGAGTTTTATCCCCGCCCAGTTTACACATGTTTAAGCCACGCTTGCTTTGTGGGCCCACAAAGCATTGAATTCAAGCAAGACGCCGAAAAGGATGACAAGGAAAGCGTTGAGAAAATGCTGAAACAGCTGCTAGAATCAATGCGCGTGACTCTCTGCGGTCTCCGGACTCCGGCCGCTAAAAGCGCCGTGCAGGTCCTTGCCGATACTTGAGCCAATTATTGTTGCTCTTTACTTACCGTAAAGACCTTTTTGAAAACTGTGCGGCGCACGCAGCACAAGCCCACACGCAAGATTCTTCACGGCGCGTTTTTGTAAAAGTTTCAATTGGATTAGTGACTCCAGCCAAGCTCTGGAAGGTGGATCACATTTCTGAAGAACGTTTTCGGACTTTGTTGATAACCGTCAAAATGCCGAACTTGTCTTCGTCGTCGTGCATCCTCTTCTATGTCATCGTCATCCCTCATCCCGTTTTTACAAGTCTTTTCCCCCTCCCCCTGGGCGGAGTACAGTCTATAGACCACGCTAGCTCAGATCGACCTCTCTGCCTTCCTTTAAATCAATTCTCTATCAGGATCACGGGTGCAGTTACTCAGAAAAAACAATTGTAGATGCTTTTCTTCTTTCTTTTTTTGCCAATGAGGATACGGCTATTTTGACATTATATAATACGGGTAACATTCCAAACAGTTCTCTTCGGGAGATCAAGTACAAAGACAACGATAAAAGAAATGCGAACAGTGTAATTGCAAGAAAGAAAGAATGAAGAAAATAAAAGCAGGAAGGGTAATTCTACGTTAAACAATTGCTACCTTACATGTGGGCGAGAGCGATGCGATGGGTGTGCGAAAAAGCGGAAGTGTCATTGTAAAACTAATTAACGGACTACGCGAATGTCAGCATCATAAACGCTCTACGCTATTAACCACAATGAAGGTTGCATTTCACTGGATATCTACGACAGCCATCATTCTCAAAAGAGTTAAATGAGGAATAAAAGCGTTCAAAACGCTTAAAGGGTGCATGGACAAAGTTCCGGGCTCTCGGCAGTGGCTTAGACAGTGGGTGGCACACCGGGAACATGCCCCTCCTGAAGTTTCTCCGCTAGTATGCGGCCTTCCGAGCGTCCCTCCCCCTTTCCTTCTCCTCCCCGTCCCCCGTCAAGTGAATGCCTTCCTCAACCGAACAAAATTTCTGGATACGCCACTAGCCTAGCTTTCGTTCGGTCACTTTCGGGAACGGCATCACTTTTGTGCGACGTCAGACGTCGTGCACAGCGCGCGCAACGTCTCACTGGGGCGACGGGCATCAGCATTGGCCACGGCTTAGCCAATCCTCGCGCACCGAAAGCGATATCCGTGAAAAAGTTAGATTGAGGATACGGTCCCAACTTGCAGCGAAGCTCTGGCAAAGTATAATTAATTACACGAGACGACGCGGCCCGGCAACCGTCGTGTCTATCTTGGCGGCTCCAAATCTGCAGTGTTGTCCTGAACACAACAATCCCAAGGGCAGGCCCATGACCACAAGAGCTATCGAACCGACACCCGCGGAACTTGTCTAATTCGACGGCACTCACAGAGCACACACATCTAAGGAAACCAGAAACTCTCAAATAGTGAAAAAGCGCTGTTACAAATAATTTTATTTTAATTAAGAAAAATTCAGAGCCCTTCCACTACTGTAAAGATGGAAGCTAGCGAAGCTGTGACTGTGGTCGTTCGGCTACAGTGAATTTATATATTATCATTATTGACTATTTTGAGCGAATAAACAGAGATACACTCAAAGATCCCGGTGTTCATCATTTATTTTGTAAACATGGTAACCATCGCCTTGTGATCACTATGGTATACGGCGAGTGGTTTCACATAATCACCAAATCCATACCGAGTCTAAGGGGAAGCTGATGACGTCGTTAGGGAAAGGGCTATGTCAAGAGAGAATGAGATACAGCAATTGGTAGGTAGACTATTAAGTTTTATCACTGACGTTTCGACACGCATCGTCGTAGACTAGCGTTTGGGCAACAGCGTTCATCGCTTCGACGCATTGTTGTTGTCTCTTTGGGTGCCACGTGTGACAAGGGTAGTTCAAGGGCGTGTTACAGGTCCCCAAGTCACAGGGGCATGTGCCATTGAGCTTGGACCCTTTCTGTACTATCTCCAGGATCGGCCCACTTTGTTGTTCTACGCGCCGTTTTGTCCGCGGACGCGATTCGCCAGAACCTAGTCATTTGCAGCTTCGCTGTAATATACAGATTGGTAGAAAGAAAGCGGGGCAGATCCTAGCAAACGAAACTGTAACGATGAGATGCGTATACTTAAAGAGGAAGAGATGAGAAAGGGTTGCCGCTCCGACACCAAACCGCTTCAAAAGCCAAGCGCGGTTCGGCCTATTCCTCTTCCGTTGTTGCACTCTAGCGCAGCAGTATGATAAGTTAACTGTAATTTTTGAAGCACTTTTCTCAAACAACTGCTTGAAAGCCGGGCAATATACTTTATTTCATGTTTCGAGAGGGCAACTGGAAGTGCAATGAAAAAAGTGTCACCAACCTTCTGCTTATCATTCCAGCCTCGATGATTTCATGAGTTAGCTTAAATCCGTAGCATGGTGTGCGCTGTGAACATGGTCGAAATGAACCGTTTCCAACTCGTCCGAGCTTCCACACTTGAACTTAGCCGAAGAATGGCTTTCTCTCTTAAGTTGGATGTGACGTCCGGTTATCCAGGCTATGGATTCTCTGACACAGGAAAGGTGGACATCCCGCACCGCTATAGCTATACCAGTTAACTATTCACTGCTGATTCGCCTCCTCCCTACAGTATCCTCCATACGAGCGTTGACATACTTTCTCATGGTATGCTAGTACCAATACCAAATGAATACATTCCTGTTCATTTTACGCAATGAAGCTTTCTCAACCATTAATTCGATCTTTCTTATAGCATACGCGATGACTTAAGAATCTTAAGTCAGGAGTAGGCCAAAACACTCCTTCCTCCATGTAAATTCATTCATCGAGCGGCGAAGTTTAGCTTTACTGGCTAAACGCCACCAATCACTCGATGTATAGGACTACTCAATGTAAGCGTCCTACCTCGGCTTCACCTAGATACCCTGTTGACCTCTATTGGTCGAGTTAATGACGCGGGACCTGATCGTGCCACGCCACAAGTGTAACGATTTACCAACCATCTTTTACAAAATAATTATGGGGTCTTACGTGCAAACCACTATCTCATTATGAGGTAGGCTGTAGTGGAGGACTCCGGAATAATTGGCGCCATAACCGGGAAGTGCGAAGACAGGTGTCTTCGCACTTCGCCCCCATCGAAATGCGGCCGCCATGGCCGGGATTTGATCCAGCGGCTTTTAGCAGCCCAACATCATAGCCATTAAGGAATCACGGCGGGTCCAAGCGTCTCTTGAAAGGCACAGTGCTATTGAGTGAATGCAACAGCTGGTGCTTCAGACCGACGTAGAAATATTTCGCGTACTCAGACGTAACTGCAGTTAAAGCAAAGTTCTGTATCTCACATGAAAACGCAATTTCAAGTCTCCCCTCATTTTCGCGGCGAGCCTGCTGGTGCTTCTCCCCGCATATCTGGGTCTCATAAAGGCATTCGTCTGCGGGAGTCACCACTTCGTGTGGCGTGTTTTGCTTTTATTTCTGTTCTCGGCGTGGCAGTGCGGCTGCATTCTTGCACGCTCCGCCGCTCCTCAGCGGCCCAGGCTTCCTCAGCCAAACTTTCGAGCGCTGGCATGCCAAGTTCGTCACCACGAACGCAGCGGCGTCGCCGTTTCGGCGGGCCGGTTCAGCAGGCCCCCTAACCCGATCGTGCGGCGAGAATTCCACGGACCATTTGACGCGAACAAAACGGGCGCGGAAGCATCCGAGGAAACGGACGGGCAGCGTCTCGTGCTCCGAGGGTTCCCTCATTTTAACGCGATTATTTCCATAATTCTAGTTTTTCATCACCATCTCTTGCATAAAAACGGTCGCTAACTTTCCCCGGGTACTGCAACTGAGAGCGCAGTTCTTCGCAGCTTACCCTTTCCGTTTCGCAGCACTTTTAACCGATTTTGTTTTTCGCCGCACCCACCCCCTCCCTCTCTCTCTCTCCCCTTATTTCACCCGCCACGAAACTTCCTCCGTCAAGAATCTATCGGTTGAAGTCTTGTGAGTGTGCATATTGTGTTACAGTTTGTTGTATGCCCGCACGTGGACCACCGCTCCCAATGCTATTGTTAGCTGCCTCTTCGGCTGCATTTAAATGAAGAACGTCCCTCATCACATTAAGTCTCGGTTCCGTTCCTTTTATCTGATTCCATTTTTTTTGCGGCTGACATCCGGAATTATTTCATGAACCAAACCGCAATTACAGGGACAATTGGGAATGAAGTTTTTCCCAGCTTTATAGCATGTTCAACTCTGGCGGTTTCACTTGGGAGCTCTAAGCGGATTCCTTCCTTTTCCCCATTCACCTCGTAGCGTCTCGATAGCACGTGTGACTTCACGTTCACAGTTTTTTTTCATCCTGCGTTTCACTTTCGCCTTCCCTCATCGCTGTCCCTTCTTTTCGCCACTAATCGCCGTGTGGCATTGGATTGGTGTTGATACAGTGGCATTTTCGTTAGTTTATTTCACAAAACCGCAAAGACGGACCAAAAGGACACGAAGTACTTCCTAGTGCATCGTTTTGATCTGTTAAGTGCATGAAAATGTCATACCAACAATTTTTTGCAGAGTGCCACATGCGGCGGTCAACACAATTACCGAAAAGTCTCGAATCACCTCGTTAGAGTCCCCACGGATTGCCCTTCACCGGAAGCCAGGCAACGGAGCAAACGGAACTGCAGTGGCAATCAAGCCGGGAGACAATGAAAATTGGGACCAGGACTAGGTCTCGCATGCCTCATGGTCCCTGTAGACGTGATTGAGCATGTATCGGCCACATTAGATTGAGTGTAGCACGTGGTATGTAGCACGTGCTATTCACTCGTTTCTTACATACAACTATGACACTGGCTGCATACAGCCTTCCTGAAACAGCATACAGCCTTCCGGATAGACTTAAATCATCGTGGTTTGAAGCCGTTACTACGCTAGACCGTCCTCGATGGATGCGTTAGGTATTCAATTGATGCGTGTCCCAAGCTGTGCTGGACAATCTCTGCCCTGGGAGATGCATCCCTTGTGCGTTGCAGTGAGCGAAATTCGTTTTGGTCTTCTTACGAGAATGGCGTTTCAGTAAAAGTTTTATAGTTTCGAGCACTGAACTCTTAGTGTTGGTGGTTGTGTGTCAGCGTTTATGTTGTATGCGTGGTTCAATATCTCACTCTATACACGTGAAGTTGTATGCCAGACCTGCAGACCTTCGCTTCCTGCGGTCGATCGGCCGGTGAGATAGGATGTCGTAGTGTTGTGTGCCGCCTCAGAATTTTGTTCACTGATATCCGTTTCACTACTTATCGCTTCTCTTCATCTTTAAATTCTTATCATCGTGCAGGGTGGCACACCATACGTTTTCTGATCTACCTCTATGCCTTTCCTTTGTGTCTCTCTCTCTCTCCTATTTCTGGGATTATTTCTCTTCAGTTTTGAGGCCCCCTTTGTTGAACGCAGCCAAGAGCCCCTCGTCGCCACTTTGAGTTGATATTTTCTGGTCATAGAAAAAAAATACAAGGTGATTTTCTCTACAAGAGTGCGAAGTTGGGATAGTTGGTTCAGCATCATCCAAAAAAGAGTGCAGCGAAGAACCGAAGAAAGACACAGTATCGTGTGATCGTTCTTCGGTCCTGTTGGTGCGCTGTGTTTCTGGGGTGATTTCTATGCCCGGGAAGCTATCCTAAGGATTGGAAGAAAGTTGGCTAGAAAAATCTTTTGGTTGCATGCAGTACGAGTGTAGCTGCACTAACCTTGGAATAGACGCTATAGCGTGCCTAGTCTCTGGCCCTCAAGATATTCGCCAAAGAAGCAATGCGAAACCACAGGAAGATTGTGGGGCGTGTGTGAGAACTTCGTCGACTGTTTTATTTCTGTACAGGAATCGTCCGCCTATCTATAGCTAGGCAAAGTATGGTTCGGAGATGCGTACGCTTACCGACATTTGACTCGGAAGTCGTTTGCCTGCCCCAACGAAACAGAGGAAAGGTCTAAACTTCTTGATTTTCACATAACGACTCAATAGGGTTACTCTTGAAACTGTATATCACCCGCTTACATCTAATCAAGAACGCATCTTTTTGTTTTCATTAGCTGGCAAGGTCACAAATTCAGTACTAAAGACCTGCCTTCATCTCCTAGAACACTTGTCCTCCAGGTCAGATGACAACAAGCGCCATTTCCTCCCGTTTATTTCTTTCTAATCTTCCGTTAACCTTCTTCCAGCTCCCTTCTTTCCTTTCGTCCCATTCGCCACAGAGCAGCCGGCGAAAATACATGATCTACTTTTCAGTAAACAACTTTCTCCATCTTTCTTGCATGTTTAGATCTGCTCCCAGATTCCATGAGCAGTCATGCTTGGACAGGGAATAAAACAGCTAAGACGCCTAATTATTATTTTCGTTGCGATTACCATGGCAGAAAGACAGGACCGCGAGCTTCTCCGCGAGCTTATCTTTCCTTCTTCGAGAGAGGCATCGGAAATGCTACAGGGCAGGGAAGCGGGAGAGGGGTGGTGGTGGTTGTGAAAGGGCTTGTCTCGCACGATGCTCGCCGCATCCGTCCTCAGCAGAGCAGTTCACGGGTTGGCCGTGGGCGATGTGGGCATCCTTCGTGATTTGCTGCGCGCGGACACCGAGAAATCTAATTCTCCACCAAAACATCCTTACTTTCGTTCTTCCTTCCGCTACGCCGTCGAGGAGAATCAGGAAGCTGTTTGGGGAGAGCGAAACGCCACATGTGGCACGTCGGAAGACGGGCCAAGTAGCAAGCCTCTTCTGTGCCAGGAATACGGCTCTCGGATTCGTCCAGTCGCTCAGGCTCTTTTTTTTTCTTTTCTTTCTTTTTTATTCCACGCTTGGATTGTCGCAATCACTTGTCTGAACCCCTGCACATACACGCAAGAAAGAAGCACAGAAAAAAAAGCCCTTCCGTAGTACTTCCACTTTTTTCTTCAGTTGCCATAATGTTGGTTCCGCAGCCCTTCACAATTTTTCACTTCTCCCGGCGTTCGTGGCATCGTGCAGTTTCGAATGATTCGAAAACTCGACCGCATTTTGTGGTGAGGCAAGGGTTATGAGTTATGAAATGGCCTCTGAAGCCGTCTGAAGCGCGGAACCGCACAGAAACACACACAGAAAAGTAGCGAAATAAAAAAATTAATGGAGCGAGCGCCCTCTGGCAGCCGGGAGAGAAATTCCCCGGCCATAGCAGAGCAGATGGCAGTTTCGCTTGTGTAGCGGAGCAGAAAGCATTTAGCCCTCCTCTGTCGGTCGTTCGTATACACGCTTCCGCGCTGACATTTGGGTTTTAATTTTGCGTATGCGGTCGGCGGGGCAACCGCTTCTTCATCTGCCCCAGCATCCCGAGAGACATGACCTCGATGATAGTCTCTCGGCAAAAGAACGCCGCCGTCGCCGCCACGCGAGGTTGCGCTCCGCGGACGCCACGTCGCGACCCGTCGAGCGCGAACGAGTTCTATGCCTATACGTGGGACCTCGCGATTTCGCTGCGTGAAGCGAAAGGGTTGACAGCATGATTCGTTGCAAGACTGAATTAAATATAACAAAATATCATAAAATAAAATAAAAGCAGCCTAATCGCAGACTACAGAACAGACGCAGATTCCCTAAGTTCCCCTGTACTCGCTTGAACTTCGGGAAGAGCTTTCCGGCGTCTCTGAGGGTTCCTTACTTTTGTGTGTAAGCGGGTGGAATCACGGTTGATTTGCGCTTGATTCCAACTGGGCTCAGCATTTGTCATCGAGTTCGAGGGCGCGGATGTCGTGCGTCTTCTGTCAGCTGTAGTACGTGCGCTTACACGCACAACAATTATGAGCACGATGCCAACACGACTCAGCACAGTGCAGGAGTACGAAAGGGGTAAAATACTTCATACGAACTGACGTGGAACTCTTTCAATATCAAAAACGCGCACTGAATTTCTGAGGGACTCGTGAGGCAACGATGCCGGGGACGTATTCTATTTTTTTCGTCTGTTATCTATCTGAATCTGTAACTTAAAAGAAAGATTGTCGGTCTACAGTCTCACGTGTACTGTCACTGAGATGATTTATGAAGGTGTACGGGCCGCAGAGGAAATGAAACCATGCTTGGCTACGTTCGAGCAAACTTTGAACTTTGTTGTTTCGAGTCGGCATTTAATCAGGGTTTTGGTACCACATCTGTCGCGTAAGCAAAGAAAGCTGTATTTTACATTGATGTTGCAACCATTTTTTACGTCGCTAATAATAGATTATGCGGTCAAAAGTTGACGAAATTAGCTGTCCTCATATTTAATTCATCCCACGATTAAAACTTGGCATTGATTTCCTGGTGTCGAAGTTTAATATTATCGTCGTCGCCTTTCCAACGAGGTTTGTTTATCAAAACTTGGCATTGATTTACTGGTGTCGAAATTTAATATTGTCGTCGTGGCCTTTCCAACGAGGTTTGTTTGTTATTGCGTTGTGTGATGGTGTACTGTTCTCGAGGTGCCTGCACGAGGAGGAGGAGGAAGTAAACTTTATTTAGAGAAATGAGCAGACGCTAAAATCGTCCGAGGTGGGCGGCGTCCCTAGTCCTAGGATGCCTTGGGCCTGAACCGATAGCTTGGCCCTGCTCACCAGGCGATGCTGGTCTTCAGGGCTTGGGCTTGTCAGCTGGGCCTCCCACTGCTCGACGGTTGGTCCGGTGATGAGTGGTGTCGATGGGTTTTGTCGACATTCCCATCCCATGTGGTAGAGGGTATTGGGCGCAGAGCAGAAGGCGCATTTGTGAGTATAGCTCGTAGGATACATGGCGTGTAGCAGGGTGCCGTGCGGGAATGTGCCGTTATGTAGTTTGCGGAAGATCACTGCCTCTTCTCTTGCTCTAGCTTGGTATGCGGGGGTGGGTAGATCCTCTTGCCCAGTCTGTAATGACTCAGGATATCGGCGTATCTTTTCGGGACGCTATCATGTTGGCCTGCCGGTGCTCGTGAACCCGGTGGGATAGCCCGGAGAATGTGATCTCGGGCAGCAGCGTTAGCCGCTACATTACCCGCCAGGGACTCGTGTCCCGGGGCCCAGACAATGTACAGTTCTTGAAAATTGTCTAGTTTTCGAGGATGCTCAGGGCTTGTTTGGAAATGCGGCCCTTTTGGTAATTTCTGCATGCTGTTTGTGAGTCCGTGATGACTGTTATGGAATCTTCCTCTCGCTTGCCCGTAGTGGCCGCCAGGGCTATCGCCGTTACTTCCGCGCAGTCGATGTCTGGAGTGCTTACCGAGGCCGCTGCTACCTCTTGTCTTGGGCCGTTGATCACGCTGATAGCGTCAGCCGCTCTGTTATTGTACTTTGCCGCGTCAGTGTGTCTGACTTCCCCTTGTTTTGGTCCTTCGTAGGCCTTACGTAGAGCTTGCACGAGCTCAAAAAAAAATGTCAGGTTTTGTTAGCCAAACTTTTGCCGCGTACATACGAATTCTACAGTAGCACATCGCATCATATACTTCCATAGCGCATCGCATTGACGTAAATGATGATGATGCGCATTAATAGATAGCTCGAGTGAGGAAAGTCGCCTCTAGCAATTACATATAAATGGCTAGCGCATCGCATCACGGGAGAACAAGAAGAGTGTTTCCCATGACATTTGTACAAAGTAATAATCAGCCCTCACAAGTGCAAGTGCTTGTTTGCGCGTCTGGTCAGAACAAAGCGTCATGCAGGCAACATACATAAGCCCTAAGACATGTTTTATCGCGATAGCAATTATATGGACACTCCAAGCTCATTTCTGCTGTCGGCGTCAGCGTCGCCGTGATGTCCCGTATAAAGTCCAAGTGCAATGACATCGTCACCCCGCACCGCAGGCTGCATGTACTCGTGAAAGCGTGCAAGAGTGAGCCGACGATGATGGCTCAATCTCGCGCGCGCATGGGAGGAAAGCGGGGAGGAAGCGCGCCGTCTTCCATCGTGCGCAAGGTACCGGGGGGCGGGGAGGGAAGGGAGGTGTTCTACTCCGACAGTGGCTGCGTATGGCGCGGCCGCGCGGGGCCGCACGGGCCCTACCTTGAAAGCGATCTGCGATGGGACAGAGTGCTGTGTTGTTGTGTTCTCGCCGCTTAGTTCTCGTTGAAACGAGAGGCAGCACGAAGGTCATTTCGCTCGCTGCTGCTGCGGCACTTTCTCACTGCAGCGTTTTGACAGCGAGTGTGCGCAGTTATCGAGTGATACGTGTTGTTTGCTTGTGCGTGCGTGACACCATTCTTGTCAATTTAGTTATTAAGCGAATGCTTACAAGTTCATACGGTCGATAAAATTGCTGTTCTTACTTTGTATAGATGCCTACTAATTTGCTATCGGAATCGATGCTTCGCCTCTCGGGAGAAACTGCGACCTTCAAAAAAATATATACGAAAATGAATAAATATAACAAGGCGATAATATACGTAAAACATTATGTAATAGAGAACGATATAGTGTTGAAGGCATGGTAAAAATTTGTCTTTTTGTTTTCTCTAAACCATGACTTTAAATGTTGCCTAATTGGTTGTATGGTAGTTAGTGTCCCGTCAATAGTTAACCTATCAATGGTAAATGGTACATAAAACACGAGTTCTTTAACCATAATTGGCGTATATTTTAAAAATAACACTATTTCCAGCTTAACTCAGGGTTCGTTGCTCTGTGTTTGTAATCTTAAAGACAGCGGGTAAATGACACCTATATCAGACATCTAATGAGAACTGTTCACCTACAGGAAGCCTCTCAAGATTCTCGTGCATAACAAAATATCATCAACGTGATAGGCTGTTACACAAGGTTTTGCAGCAGTAATTCGGCTTAAAATTCAGTGAATTGTTTTTATTTTATAAGCGGACGCTAAACCATAAATGGTCACGTAATATTTAACAGTTGACTTTCCCAAGCCTTTGTACACCGGTTTACGTGGCGCACATAGGCAATGATGACATTGTTGTTATCAATTTCGCTACGCTCGAAGTCTTTATATTCTCCTACCAATTGAGTTGTGCTTAACCTTTTGTGGAAACCAAACCGCGCTGTAAATATTAAGCCAAACTAGTTGCAGAATAATGTCATCTCTGAATGAACTATCTTTTCTGTATTGCAGACTATGGAGCAGAATATCGTGATTGCTCTGCTTATAATCTCTTTCAGAGCCCTTCTTGGCCTTAGTACGTCCACTTTAATGTTTTCGTGAATTTCACCTGAAGTTAAGCTTTCGTGCATTATATTGTCACGAGTCAACGCGAACAAGAGACAACACGTTGAACAAGACAGCGGAACAGCTTTAGAATCACCATAACGAAGACATCTTCTTCGTCTTCGAATTACCCTGTCCTACCACTGGGATCCAGTTAAAGCACATATTGTCATCGTCGTTTAAACGTCTACATAGAGTACGCGTCTAATACTACAGAAACTAGTTGGCCCTCATACCATCCCATATTTCTGTCTCAGGCACCAAGA
The DNA here is from genome assembly GCF_013339745.2 of Dermacentor silvarum. Classification (NCBI taxonomy): domain Eukaryota; kingdom Metazoa; phylum Arthropoda; class Arachnida; order Ixodida; family Ixodidae; genus Dermacentor; species Dermacentor silvarum. Next base: position 101,512,314 of record NC_051155.1, on the reverse strand, counting down.
AAAAAAGGAGAATCACCATTTCTGCATGTCGATGTAACCTGAGAGGAGACGGGTCAGCTTCTACCTAATTTTTGGGTGCAGAATGGGAAAGATGTTTATTAAAATTGTTGGTCAGCTTCGATACAGGCTTATGGGGGAAAGGGGGCAAATGTATACGACATTTTTTTTATTTTTATTTTATTTATTCCATACTGCTAGCCTGGGTACCAGGCCTTAAGCAACAGTGGGCATACATAATTTTCGATGACAAAAAAGTTACAACATATAACATCACATATAGTATTAAAGTAGTAATAAATAGTGAAAAACAAGTAATAAATAGTGAAAAGGAGTTTTTCGAGTCACACCGCCAATTTATTATTAGTTTCAATACTAGAATAACGTAACTTTGCGGGGAGCCTTTGCGGTAATTACTGCCCATGGCGTAGAACAAACTGTTCACGTTTCGGAACGCTTGCTCTTCTTCAATCGCACAGTGTAAGGAAGGCGACGTTGTTATTTACGTACACGTCGTGAGCGCGGCTAAAACGAGTGTCCTCTATGCGCATCTGATGATCATCAAATTTATCTGCAGAATTCGGTTGAAATCCGGGAAACGACATTGTTTTAATTTCGGCCCGGTCAGTGAGTGTAATTTCTTTTTTAGGAACATGTTTAGGAAGCCGCCGTGGTTGCTCAGTGGTATACGTGGTGTTGGGCTGCTATCCACGAGGTCGCGGGATCGAATCCTGACCACAGCGGCCGCAATTCGGTGAGGGCGAAATGCAGAAAGCACCCGTGTACTTATATTTAGGTGCACTTGACAAAGAACCCCAAGTGGTCCAAATTAATCCAGAGTCCTCCACTACGGCATGCCTCATAATCACATGGTGGTTTTGGCACGTGAAACCCCATAATTTTTAACATGTTTAGGAACGTGTGAGGAACATGAGCTGAGATTGAATTCCATCGAACGTGTGACGTAAAGATAGTGAGTGAGTGAAATAACTTTATTGACGTAAAGATAGTGTACATGATTTGTTGACAGGCGCGAGTGTGATCAGAATCGATTAGGTTACTTCACATGTACCATCGTGGAGTTGTCTAACAGAGAATGCGCCGGGGATCACCTGTGCGAAAGCTTACTCCCAATACCAATCGCGAATTTGATGCAGTGAAATTAATTGTACCCTTCTTGGCTAAGGTCAGTAAATAAGATCAGGACACTGGCAGAAAGCACCACGGATTCAATGTGACACTACGGACCTCAAGCGAGAAATGTGCACGATGTCGTTGGTCCAACTAGACAGACGGAGCACTTTCTTGCATCACCTCGATGTATTTGGCAGGGTGCGTCATGTCTCGGTGCTTATCGCCACACTGCGCGCAGAAGGCGCACGAAATCGTACGAGAGCGAACGGGTGATTATACTGCACGCCGCAGTTCTCATTCAGTGGTCCACCACGGCCCCCGTACCGGTTTGCGGGGAATACGGCTCGATCACCACCATGCGGGTCCTTGCAATGAAAGACGAAAAAGAAAATGTCGAATGACGGAAAGAAGCATAAAGGACATGGGCGGGTTGTTGCTAACGAAGCGAGCTTCAAGCTGCACAACGCGGCCACGTGTAGAAGCAACGAGCTGCCGCCGCCGCCGCCCACACAGGGGCGTCCATTAGCCGCTTTTCCAGCGCCGCGGCCCCGTCTCCGCGAGCCTTCCTCGGGCGGGTGCCGGGGACGGCGTTGCGACGCGCCGCAGACGTCGTAACGCCGGGTTCCCGTCTGCGTCCGTATATGTGCGAGCGCGTGAAAAATCGCGTGCCGCATACCTGAAAAACCGTTGGCGCGCAATTGCGACGGCGCGGAAATCGGGGAGGCGTCCCCCCGGAGACACCCGAGTGGCCTGCCGACCCGGAAACCGCCTTCGGCGCGTTACGAGATGCTTCTCTTGTCCTTGCCTTTCTTTACTTCATTTTCTTTTCTCTCTTTTTTTTGTCATTTACGTACTGACTGGTTAAATCATTGTTTACCCTAACCTACACAGCTTGCCTCTCGGGTTTAGAAAAAAGAGAAAGGAAAGAAAGCGTCTTAGCCGCACCGGGATGGCTGCAGCAAGCTGAATTTTTTTTTAAATTGAAAAGATAGATATCGGGAAGAGAGTTGGTCACCCTATGATGGTGACGTCTCTTTTTTCACGCGATAGCAATAAAAATGATATTTCGACATATTGTAAGATGAGAAGAAAGTCACAGGTTTTAAAAATATAAGCTGTATAGTTAGCTAAATAGAGTAACTGACGCGTGTATAATATAGCCCCAGACGACTCGAAGGAAATGAGACAAAAGGCGATCACAAGTTGCACCACACTTCGTATCCGACATAAACGTGTATACGGGGTTCAGGTAACATAATACTATTCCATTCTGACTTTATTCCAAAATCCTGAGGTCAAATTTGCGTAACCGACGGCTTAAGTATCGGGAGGTGACTTACAGCTTTGTTTGAACAGCCCAACCAAACGCTCTCTTCGTTTATTTATTTATTTATTTATTTATTTATTTATTTATTTATTTATTTATTTATTTATTTATTTATTTATTTATTTATTTATTTATTTATTTATTTATTATTAAAATACCTTACAGGGTCCAAAGTGCATTGTTAAGGAGGACGAACTAAGATATTGTAGGGAAATGCAACGTATATAGGGCAGAACTGGTTTATAGGAGGTCAGTATTTGTCTGCTTTCAAAGCAAATAGCATTACCTACCTTGACAGGTTTTTCTTATCTTAATGGCTGAGAGGAGGCGAGGACTGCGCCGCAGCGGAAAACAGTATCGGAGGGGCCGATATAGCGCATTGAAAGCAGATAACCGGATGAGGAGGGTGATGGTGCCGGCGACTGCGACTGGTCAGCTTGCCCTTGCCTAGCTTGTGGTGGTTGGTCGAAAAGGGACACCGTAGTGCAGTGTGCCGGATTTATTTTGACAACCTGGAGTTGTTTAATGCATGCAGGAATCTAAGCACACCAGAGTTTTTGGATTTCACCCCCATCGAATTGCCGCCTCCGCTGTTACGGGGTATCCGACCCGCGACCTAGTGCTGAGCAACCGAACAAAGAACACCCCATAGCTACTGGGCCAACTGCTGTGGCTCTGAGTCCTAACCGTGTTGTTCCACTGTAGGATCAAGGATAATTAAACTACTCTACGAACAGTTATTAAACCGAACATGGTGTGCGGTGTGCAGTTGATGGTGTGCGCCCATCAAGTGTGGGTGCTAGGTCACGTTCGAACGAGTACGACGATCCAGCGGGCAGAAATGGGCTGTGTATTTCCGCACCAAACAACTCACCCGATACCCACCCTCAGACCTCCCTTTTGCTATTTTAGGCCAAAGATCACTTGTCCGTCGGGACAAACGAGCCTTAACCCCTCTGTGTGTATGCCCCCTTCCCCGTAATCTGTTTCTGATTCGGGAAGCTTTTTTTCGGACAATACCGGCTGCGGCCGCCCTTACAATCTACCATCATCAGGGCCTGGGATCCAACACATCAAGACCCAGTGAACGGTCCAAAGTGTGCTGCTGTTCAATGACTTCTAGGGGTGATTCACCAGCCGTTGGGGCTTTGCCTAGGGACGAGAGCTACTGAAAAAAAAAGAAAACAAATGTCGCAGTTTCACCCGAAAGGTGAGTCATCAATCGCGATAGCAAATTAGTACAGAGCAATACGGAGTAAGGATAGTAGTTTTATCAGCTGTATAAACTTGGACATGTAGCAGCACTAGCAACGCGCAGAAATGTTATCGACGCCGTCGGCGTTTTGCCCGCGTTCGCACCGAACGCGCGCGGCGTTAATGACTGTTGCTGGCGCCTCTGGCGGTGGCTCGGAGATTTTCGACGAGATCAGAACGGGACACTCGTCGAGCAGCGTCGGAAGTCTTACCCACCTTCTCGCCTCGCAACGTTTTTATAATAAATACGCATTTCATGCCGCAGCTAAACGTCGCTTCTCCTCCCTCCCTCCCGTCCCCCCACTGCCGTTCGTGCGACGGAAGAAGTCGCGTTTGCTCTCTATATATGGTGATTGTAAAGGAGGAATGAGACGCTTAATTCTGCAGCCCTTCAGGGAGCACGGCGCAGAACGCGCGTTTGCTCGCCGCCGTGCTTCCGCTCCTCGTGAAAGCGTGCGTCCCTCGCGCGCTTTCACTCGCACATACAGCATACGGCGCGCGGCAACGATTTCATCACTGTTGGACTTCATACGGAACCTCAGGGCGATGGCGACGACGACGCCGACGGCAGAAATCCGCTTGGATTGTCCATATAATTGCTATCGCAATAAAAAAAACAACAAATCGTCGCCTCTTCCACTCCGTGAAGACAGATGATAAGCGAAGCTTGTCCCTTTGTATGCCTAACCGTCGCATTTGCCATCAACTTTATGTTTACTGGAATGTACCCTTGTGATTAACGAGATGTGCATACCTGGGGTTACGGTTATTTGTGAGTAAAAGGAAAAAAAGTTGTCGCAGTTTCACCTGAAAGGCGAAGCATCAATTGCGATAGCAAACTTGTAGAGAGCTATACGGAATAATGATATTAGCTTTATCAGCTGTATAAACTTGGACATGCTGCAGCATCGGCAACACGCAGAACTGTTGTCGACGCCATCGACGTTTTGCCCACGTTCGCTCAATATGCGTGCGGCGTTGGTGACTGCTGCCGGAGCCTCTGATATAAATAGGCACTGCGTTCCGCAGCTAAACGTCGCCTCCCTTCCCTCCCCCTCCCCCACGGCCTCTCGCTCGTCGGAAGAAGGCGCGTTTGCTCTACATACATGGTGATTGTGAAGGAGAACAGAGACGCCTACTTCTGCAGCCCTTCAGCGAGCACGGCGCAGAACGCGCGTTTGTTCTCCGCCGTGCGTTCACTACCCGTGAAAGACGCGCCCCTGGCGCCCTTTCACTCGCACATACAGCGTTCGGCGCTTGGCGACGATTTCTTCTCCAAATGACGTCATACGGAACCTCACGGCGACGGCGACGGCGACGGCGACGGACGGCGACGGCGACGCCGACGGCAGAAATCTGCTTTTGAGTGTCCATATAATTGCTATCGCAATAAAAAAAAAGCTATGGGAAGACTTTCAAGATACATAGTTAACGCTCGTAAATGATCCCGCCACCCCTACACGTTTAGGGACCGGGCTTAACAGAGATACCCCACCGGATCTAACAATCGTCAACAAGGTGGTAAAGGTCAAATGGAGAAACACCTTCGAAGACCTTGGGAGCGATCATAGAATTATAGAAATCAAGATCGAAGAAACCATAGATGCCGAAAATAACAGAGCCGCTAAATGGATCTACTGGGACAAGTTTCGCAAAATAAGAGACGACAGGAAGCAAGAGCCGATCGAAAACATAGAACAATGAGCTAGAGACGTCATCAAAGACGTAAGCGTAGCCACTCACACTATCACGCCGTAACAACCGGTAGAGAAGATTGATAGTCGTCTCGCACATATGTGGGAGGCGAAGCAATCATTACAACATAGATGGTGTCAACAAAACTACAATAGCAGTCTACGTAAGCGAATAGCTGAAATAAACAAAAAATCGAAGAGCATAACAAACAGTTATGCAAACACCAGTGGGATGAGCTCTTCAATGCTATGGATGGACAGATTTTTGCTGGCCAGATGTGGCGTATACTCAAATACCTGCTAGATCCAGACAATCTCAAAATAGCTGAAAAACACTATGTGCGAAAGCTTATGCACAGACACAAAGGGAAGGAAGATGAACTCATCGCTGGGGCAAGCGCTACATACCTTCCCTCCATCCCAATAGTCGAGCATGGGCGGTATGAGGGCAAGCCTAATGTGTCCTTAGATAAGGACTTCACTACACAAGAGATTAGAGCAGTGCAGCAAAAACTAAATACGAAATCTGCCCCGGGGCCAGACAGGAATATTAACAAGATGATAAGAAATCTGGATGATCAGGCAATAGAATATATCACGAAATAGATAAACTAATGCTGGGCCAAGGGCTCTATACCACAACAGTGGAAATAAGCCCAGGTCATACTTATTCCCAAACCTGGCAAACCAATTAAGATCTCAAATCTGCGGCCCATATCTCTCACCTCTTGTGCAGGAAAGCTTATGGAGCACGCATTCCTCATCAGAATAAACAATTACCTGGAAGAAGACGAAATATATCCAAATACTATGTTGTGCTTTCGGGCTGGTCTCTCTAGTCAGGACGTTATGCTGCAAATCAAGCAGCAAATACTAGACCATAAACCGAAGCCTACTAGAGCGATATTAGGGTTGGATCTCAAGAAAGCATTCGACAAAGCAGCACATTCGGCCATACTCACTCAGTTCAGCAACCTAGACCTAGGAGAATTACAATTACACCCGAGACTTCCTAACGAATAGGAAGGCTACCCTTACCATGGGGGAACTGAAGTGAGAGGTGAGGGAGATGAGCAGTTCGGGTACGCCTCAGGGCTCCGTGATATCGCCCATGCTCTTTAACCTCATTATGATAGGATTGCCGGAAAATCTCGAAGACATTGAAGGAATCAATCACTCCTTGTACGCGGATGACATTACCATATGAATCTAGCAAGGCAGTGATGGAGAGATTGAACATAAATTGCAGTAAGCGGTAGGTAAAGTGGAGGAGTACCTTACAGGTACGGGGCTTGAATGCTCCCCAGAGAAATCAGAGCTGCATCTTTACAGACCCACCCTCACGGGCAGGCTGCCCAAGGGGTACATCAAAGAGAGAGAGTACGAAGAGATACATATTCGTACGAATAATGGTGGTGCCATCCCCATCGTTGAACAAATTAGGGTCCTGGGACTCAACATTGAGTCGAAGGGAACTAACGGCAAAACTCTTAGAAAGCTCGTGACCAAGGTCACTAACGCTATTAGGCTGATTAGGAGAATCACGAACAAGTATCAGGGAATGAATGAAGCCGTATGTTAGGCTCATTCAACCTTTTGTTATAAGCCACATGATTTACGTAGCTGCGTACCTTAACTGGTACAAGGCAGAAAAGGACAAAATCAATACGCTCATAAGGAAAGCCTTTAAGCAGGCCCTAGGCCTGCCCGACAGCACAAGTACAGAGAGATTAATGCAGCTGGGCATGCATAACACCTTAGAAGAATTAATTGAAGCTCAGCAGGTAGATCAGCTGGAAAGACTCACCAGCCCCCGGACTGGCAGAACTACACGCGATAAATTACGAATATATTACCATAACCAGCAAGAACCTAAGGTTACCTTGGCGAGAGAGATCAGGAGCAGGATTCAGATCCCCAGATTACCCAAAAATATGCACCCAGAATTCAATCAGGGCAGGAGAACGAGCAGAGCTAAAGCTCTACTCAAGCCTATGGCAATGGAGAGGAAGCCCTATTCGTGGACGCCGTGGAATATTCAAATAACCAAGCGTTTACAACAGTAACAATTCTGGCCGAGGAGAAGATGGAACGGATGGATAGGGCTAGACGTTTCTCATTCAGTGACATTACCCAATTCTATAGAAAGTCGAGGTGTATATATCCACCTTCTAGCCCAAACTTAAACAGGCCTCAGGCGGTTGACCGAAACTTAGACGAACCCGGTACATCTTACTTGCATGTTTCCAGACTTACACCCTGAGGTCAAATGTAAATTATGTGATGATAGAGGCGCCACACTAGATCATATACTCTGGGATTGCGAAATAGTTCAGAGGAGAATTGCAGTCGCCCCGGATGAACTAAGGGTGCGGTGGAGAGCCGCACTGACTAGCTCTGATCTCCAGGACCAACTCTGAGCCACCCAGCATGCCCGGGAAGCTACCAAGAGACAGGGTCTCTCTGCTGCCCCCGGCGCGGCCTAGACCCAGGCCATCAATTTGTGGGATATTCATTAAAGTTGTCTAAAACACACACATGGAAACTTGCCGCAAAGCACTTGCACGCGTAGTCACAGGCAGATCAGGCGGTCCCTCCAGGTTCTATACCTTCGTATACACGTAAATTTAAATCGTGTCAGGGCCAAGTCACTGTTTTGCTTGGCTTGTCAGAATCACCCGAGATACTCTTCGAAAGAGGAAACCCGACAGCGCCAGCCGGTTTCGCACTTCAATATATACGGCAGCGAAAGCATGTTTTTCCTCGGGAATCTGTATGCTTCTTTATGGCCAGCATATCACGTTTCCTTATTTCGCTTCTTAGTTTCCAACTCCACTTCCTCGAGCGTTTCTTTTTGATAGACGTTTCGTTTGCGTACGGAGGGGCGTTCACTGGCTCGCTGTCGCAGGCCTAATGCAAATTGCAAATTAACGACCTGGCCGGCCCGTCGTTATACCGCAAGGGCTCCTCAAAACGAGCTCAAGGTAATTTGAAAGCGCAGCCTTGCCACGTGTTATTGCCCTGGCTCTGCGATAATTTCTATATAGTCATGTCGTTCCTCGTCCTAGACCTCTCACGTTTTCTTCATTTTCCATCCCCAGTGCCAGGCTAATTTCAAACGTGTCTTAAAGTGTCAGCAAATGTATTTTTTTTCTTACACGCACAATTTTCCCTTTAAATTATACGCCGTTCTCATAACACTCTTATAGTGGACAGCGAAGCGTGAAGCCCTTCCTTCGAACAGGCGCACGCATATACCGGGAACAACGGTAAAGAATTTTTTTTGAAGCCTAAGAATTTCGGGGTAGGGACACAGACAAGATGACGACGCTTATAGCTGCCGGCGACCTACAATATTCGGTGCAACGTTGCTTCTTTTCCCGTTTTCCGTTTTTTTTTTCTTTTTTTTCTTAAACGACACTTCTAGGCAATAAGAGCACGGAATATTAAATTATGCCGCGGTGAGGTTCGCAAGAGAGGAGCACTCCGGGTATCCGCCACACCAATATATATATAACCGGAATTTATATAATGCGCTCAGGCATAATTGAAGGAAGCTACGCATATGCTATACATATCCCCATCCTCTACTCTAAACGCGCAGCTATTCTGCGGAGGTGTCCAAGAGGAGCGCGAGAAATATTGTAAGGACAAGGCGGAAGTTAATAAGGGCACATGCCGCACGAGACAGGCTGACGCAGCAGCGCCTCGAATACAAAGACGCAGGGTGGCTGAACAGTACGAAGTAAAGAAAGAAAAAAAGTACGCACGTGTTCAACAAAGCGAAGAACAGAAAAGAAATTCAGGCAAGAAGCAAGCAAAGCGTAGAAATCTAGAGAAATAAGGGAAATAGTTCCAATAGGATCTCCATCGCTACGCCCCCCCCCCCCCCCCCCCCCCCCTCATCCCGTTCAAAAACATACAGGGTGCAGGAAGGAGAAGCCAGGAGGGAGAAGGTTGCGGCGTTGGTGTTGGAATTTCCCAATTTTTCGCGCGGCTGCGGCTTCGGTATACCGCATGTACAGCGTGACGTACGCGTCACGCCTGTGTTTAATGTTTTGCGTGTGTTTAGTTGTACGGGGGCTCTCGCCACCCGGCCGCGCGAGAATTTTTCTTCTCGGCAGATATGGGGTGCGAGAACGTTATGTAAGAAAGTGCGAAACAGATTATTATATTCAACTCTGAGAAACCTCTCGCTTTTTTTTTCTCTTTTCTTAATTTTCGGCGTGACTAATAACGAGAATTTGGGGCTCACGGCACCAGGGGGCGCTCGGGCGCATGCCGCGGCGGTCTTGCAGCAGCGCAAAGCGTTTTCGAGGCGCTGACGCAGAATGCTGTGGGCGTGCGCCTTTCGTTTGGTGGCTTCGCGATAGCGCGCAAGAATGTGGGTTTCGCAACCACGTCTATGACTACCAATTTCCTTCAGTATTTGTGTTTTTTTTTTACAGGAACACTCGAGTATAGCACTTATATATTCCCATGGTCATCACAACTTTTTTTCTGTTTCTTTATCATGGGGAAGGGGGCAAGGTGAGGTAAGTTGTGCTTGTTATCTTCAGCACTTATACCGCGAACAAATGTCCCTCGAAACAGCATCAAAATTATGAGCGGAGGAATAAAAAAATAAAAACAGAAAGAAAGAACGTCAGGAAACGTCTAGAGTGTAGGACGGGGTTCAGCAAGGCGGAGAGCTAGAGGTTTAAAGTATGAATTTCATAATATACTGGGACGATTTTTCGGCCTAGTATCGAGCAAACAACGTATAAAGAGCTACATGCAATTGTTGTTTCAATCTCCTTAGTCCATGCTAAACCAGAATACTAGCAGTATACTTGTAAGGAAATGGTCGTTCATAGAAGGAAAATAGGATCGCACCATACTAGTCCTGTTCCTTGCTTGTGCATAAGCATTTACACTCTCAGAGCTCGCAAGTTCTGACCTGTCCCGCCTACCCGTCACTAATAGCGTGCGTCCGTTACTTGAAATTGTGAAAATGCACATGCTCCCACTTGCATTAACAGTTATTGTTCTCCTTGTATTTGCACTCGCCCACAGACGCAACGTGAACAATCAACCTCACGTAACCTAACCTAACATAACGTAACCTGACAGCTTAATATAACTAATTAAGTAAACTGTAACGGGCATACATCGAAGGCCTTGGAAGGAAGACGCATTAAGCAATTTTAGAGCACCCCAACCAGAACATTCCAGCACCATCTGCAGGAGAAACAAAGATACGTGTTTTTGTTAAGTATGACAGCAATTTTAATAAAATGCATGCATGTTTACCGAGACTCGTGTTAGAATGTAAACAAACGTCTTCCTCGCAGTTCACGCGCTTGAGAAAAAGGAACAGGAACAAGTGACAACTTGATACACAATCAATCAATCAGCCAATCAGCAAATTACGCGTTGGCCCTTCACCTCTTGGGCTGGCGTAGAATGTAATAGGAAAGATACAAAGGCACGAAAAAGAAGACAGCATGCGCACACTTGCAGGCACATTCATGCATACGACATACCTGTAGTTATTAAATTAATGCATTGGGCACCGTGGTAACCAACGCCATTTTGATTGCACGCACCCAGTCACCATAGTCCTGGTTCGATCAAATGAGCAAAAGTTTTAATTCGTTAAAAATGTATAGCTGCCCATAAAAAAAGAATGGTTGTTCAAAAGCTGCGTCTCATAGCGGCGCGATTCATACAAATACTTAGGTTTTGGCTTTAAATGAGGGAGAGGGGAAAAATGAGCGTTGCAAGCGGCTTTCAAATATCGCGCCTTGCAATAAACTGAGGATTGAGCTATTGAAGACTCAGCTACGCTTTTTGACGGAACCGAAAGCTTTGAAACTCTAGCGCATTGCCAAGAAAAACTGTATGCCACTAAAAGCGCGGGCGCCACCGGCACGTTTGCGTTCGTTCGTATGATTGAAGTGTCAGTTTTATGGCCACATTTGGGGCAGTAAAGACGCCTTCAATGCCACGACGCGTCAGATTATTTATTCTTGTCAAAAATACATGGGCCGTCACGCCACGTTCCTCTTATGTTAGCCGTATAGTGCTGCGGAGAAAAGGTTTTTATGATTATGCTGTCCCGCGCTCTGCTCGGATCGTCCTCCAAATAACTCTCCCCCTTCTTCATGATATTTATTTTTCGGGGCGATAGCGTCACAGGATTCAAACAGACCAAAACATTTCGACAGCCAATACCAACGAAGACGATGCGAAAGTTATTCCGCGCCATGTTCCCTTAATCCATTCAGTCTGAATTTCAATAACTATCTGAAGAGTATGCATTGAAGGCTGTAGCAGCTCGACAAGAACTTTTGTAGGGATTGGTATTGTTATGGAAGTTCCGCTGGTTTGATCCTGCAAATGTTTGTAAATACAAAGTATGTTGCCTGAATGTCCGCGGTCATCTTTTAAACCGAAAAGGAGCTCGAACCGTGTCCTTGAATCAATTAAAAAAATACATTCTGGGATTTTGCATGCCAAAACCACAACCTGATTATGAGGCTCGCCGTAGTGGGCGGCTCCAAATTATTTTGGCTACCCGGGGTTGCTCAAAGTGCACCCAATGCATGGTACACGAGCGTTGTTGCATTCCGTCTCCTTCGGCAGGGATCGAAACCACGACCTTGAGTTCAGCAGTGGGACGCCATGGACACAGGGCTACTGCGGCCGGTTTTTTCACGAAATCAAAACATATACAAGGTCCTACCTTGTTTCTCTGACCAGATTTCACCGGTGCCATTTTATTTCAGTTCATTTATTATCACCTTGAGAGCACAGGGGCACTACATAAAAAGGGGGCGGTGCACAGGTAGAGTAGTAATCACTACACAAGCCTTTAAAGCTTCGAAGAAAAAATAAAAGAAATCTGGCAGGAAGCATCTCAGGATGATTATCGAAGTCTCGATCCGGAGGCTTTCGGCCGGGGCGGCCCTTACACCAGCCATCCCTTGTGCTTGGGGTTAACCATACGAATACTTTGTCCAGCGTCCGAAGTGCTCTGCTCCTGCGTCTGCAGTGGATGCGCGCTATCTACATCGGAAGTGCCTTGGGACAACGACAATTCGCCAAAGGGCACTTAAAAGTGTCAAACTGAACCGTGATCAGGCTGAAGACTATGAAAGATGAATTATGGACAACACATTTTATAAGTCACTATTGCAACATCTCTATGAGACGGGCCTGCATGCTTATATTTATGGCCACACTGACGTTGTCCCGCGTTGCAACCGAAGCGGAAAAAAAAATTCAGAGCCCTTCCCCTGTAGACGAAATGGGGGTAAACGAAGCTTGTGGCAAGACGACGCTGTCACAGGCGTTCCGTTTCGTTTGCCCTAAACTCAGGGTCGGCGGCTCTTCGCTGACGTTTCGCCTCAACATCGCACTCCCGCAACTCGGGGTCGACGGCTCTTCGCTGACGTTTCTCCTGGGCTTCGGGAGCCCTCACGCTAGGATCGGCACGTCGACGACAAGCCCTTTCCTGAGCGAGTTCGCGGCGCAGTTGCTCAAACGCAGCCTGCCCCTCGGTGGAACGCACCACGTGAGGCCTTCCCATCCGGACGCCCAAACTGATCTGACGCGACAGAAGCCCGGCGGAGCGCGCGCCAGCCCCCTTTCCTTCCCTTTCCCTCCGCGCAAAACACCAAGGGACCCTGATTGGTCACGATCGTCACGTGAACCGGCGCCGGCGTAGCTTTCCCCGCACCTGCTCTACTCTGGGAAGAGCCGGGTTTTATTTCTTTCCTTCTCTCTTTCTTGTCTCTGGCTCATACACGCATACCCCTGGCTCATACCCGCATATCCAATGCGGGTATGCGTCACACGTGATTTCTTTCGTTCCTTCTCTCTTTCTTTCTTCCGTCCTTGCTTCCTTTCTTTTTCTGTTTCTTTCCATCTTTTTTTTTCTTCCTTCCTTTCTTCTTTCTTTCCTTCCTTCCTTTCTATCATTCTTTCTTTGTTTCTTTCCATCTTTCTTTCTTTCTTGTTCCTTGCTCATACCCACATATCCCTGGCTGATACACGCATGTCCAATGCGGGTATGTGCGACACATGATTTTATTATCGTTAAACGTGACGTAACTGACGAGCATGTGCTGTTATTGATATCATGACCTATCAGTCATGTTATTCATGCATTCGTACCCTTACATGCCAATTTTGGTCTATGCCAAGTAAACGAGACACGAGTTCTCGACAGGTTTTCGACTAGGGTTTTAGCGTGATACCACCACCACCACCACCGCCGCCTACACTTGTGAGGCAATACTTGCGTCACTTGAGAATCTGTAGTGCTGATTCTGAGAGCTCCGTTGTTTCGGCTATACGCGACATACATTGTCTCCGGTATCGGCTCACTTCGCTATGGTACTCGATTGCGAAGGAGGCCTTCGCAAAGTGATGTGTGCAATCGAAGGAGGGATTCGATATAGCCTCCCTGCGATGCAAGTCCCTCTCCCGAACGAGCATGATAACCTTGGAAGGAATGCAAGCGAGAAATATTGAGGGTATGTCACGGGATCCCAAGGAATACATCAACCATGGGCACGCTAACAGAAAGCAGATGCCTGTCGCTACCAATTTTACAAAAGCAGTAGTGTGCCATATGTGCGATATGTTGCCAGATCCACTGAACGCCAACTTGCCGGCACATACCTTCGTGAAGTCATCTACCTGCTTCCGCCTCTCTACCAGGGTGCTTCTGCGCTTTTACTGCCTACTTCGAAATTCTCTGACTGGTTTGTTACTACAACCGCATGTGCGTGTGCGTGATAATTACTGAATAACTAATTAACTGTCTAAAGTATAAAATTTATTATATATAATTAGTTTTGTTAATTATACTTTGCAATCGAATTCATAGTCAAGGCAGGCATGTTACCCAGAATAGCGTTCGGTTAGCTACCTTACTCTTGGGGAATAGAATGAGGTATTTGAAAGGTGAGAGAGACCGGAATCAAAGGCGAATATACCAGTCGATAATAAGAAGCTACTTGAAAAGCTGTTACGTAACAAAGTTTTCTTTTGATCTCAGACAGTTCTGCGTGGTTGAGCGTGGTTGTACGCCACGATCATTACTTGATTAAGGTGTCAAAAAAGTGTTTGAAAAAAGCTGACAAGGAGTCAGCCGTTACCTTTGCCGCTCATATCACAATATTCAGGGTGTCGTTCTCACGTAGAACATTCCCCTCGCTGGTGCAGACAGCTTTTCTTTTGTGTCATACCACCTAAACTACAAGACTGGTGTGATAAAGTACACTGGTTTTAATAGTGCAGCTCGGTATCGAACGTCTCAAAGCCTACTGATAAAGACAGTGACAGAACAGCGAGTTACGTCCAGAGCAGGAAAATGTCGTGATTCATAAGAGTCACAAGTAAAACAGAGTTATGCGGTGAATCGGTGTGTTATAATGAGAGAGAGGGAGAGTGAGACATACTTTAACATCTGCTGGAGATGCTTTCTTGGCCACACGCCTGGCATTGTACTTCAGATGAGATTCGTGATGCATGAAACTACTCACCCAAATACAGACAGTACACACTCACGACATACCCAAGTATTAAGCACACAGTGAAACGACCATCTAGAGTGCATGGTTCAGGCCAGTGTTCCGGGAGTAGAGTAAAAGCGCCTTTGTTGCGCGCAGGGCAGTAGCAGCGCTGCTCCAAGGTCGAAAAATATGTATGCGCAGCCCCAGAGAGCTGTCACTTAAAGCAGATTCGTGGTGGTGGGATTACAGGCGGTTTGAGCCTGGCAGACGAGGCCGGCCATAGCTCCGCCCGTGGCGCCTCTTTCTGATTATACAATTTTTCACTACAAGTCTGAAAGACCACTGTTATCGTGGCCGCGAATCGCGTGCAGACGCACGCGATTCATGGTGCTAGTTTTCGCCTACATTGCACGCACTACCCAGTGGCGATCGCATAAATTGCAGTATGCTGGGTGTCCCAACTTATCGTGCACCATGATTTTAAAATATGCAAATGCCACGTAGCTGGACAGAACCAAGGTTTTGTCCAGCCCTCGCTTGGAGATACTCAGATTACTTTTTTGAATTCCGAATAATTACATGATTAGTCTTAATTAATTAGCCAACATCTCAAATATTATAATGAGATGAAATGTGTCTAAGAGAAAATTGTAGAGCAACACAAAAAAACTTCCGATACAGCTTTCTGTTGCCCAATACATGCTACATGAAAGTGTTTTTGCAAGCGTGAAAGAAGCCCGCGAATACACGCAAAGTGCTTCTAGCGGCCACTCGCGCGCCAATATTGCGTGTATTCGCGGGATTCCGAGAACTCGGGGAAGTGTGCTCGCCTCGCGCCCCGGAGGCCTGGGTTAGATTCCCACCCAGACCGACACGTAACAAACTTTACTTTTCAAAGCCATTATTTGACTTTGTTCACAGGAGCCTTCATGACAAATTTGACGTCAATCTGAGTGTTTTTCACCTGTTGTTACTCTTTGCGACGTCGGCCATTTTTGGTAGCATATTTCGTTCACGCCGACTACGACGCATGTTCGCGTAAAGGGACATATAACGCTTTCGAATTAATAATCGTAGCAACATCGATGCGCTTGTTGGCGTCAGGAGGATATATCGCGAAAGGGAAGACCAGCTGACCAGTCACGAGCGAAATCAATACAGCAGGCGCTCGCTTTCTTCATTGGTTGAGGTTGTCGGCACCTTTCGAAGCGCTGAAGAGAAGCACCGCTGTGAATTACAATCAAGTTCTGCTGCACTCGCCACGATAGAACAATCTGACTCGGAAAGCCCACCGTGCGAAGCATGGGAAACGTGATAACAGTGGAGGAAAGCGCGCAAAGTTAGCAATAAATGCACGTACAAAACACGCCGAATGGTGGATTTGACAACAGCTGTTCTCAGGAAACATAGGTGCGTAAAGTATACTAGGTTCCTGTTTGCATTTTTTTACGGCAGCACACACCTGCAACATCAGAGCGCGAGCAGTGCTTTGAGAAGTCCGATTATTGAAGACAGCTTCAATCACTAATGCGTGTCTGCGTGATGGCTGCGCGAGTCAAGGCTCTCCAATGTCTATCGTTCGTATAATCCTCGCCTTACTGGGGCAGTGACACGCACGGCGCAACCGGTGTACTTAAGCAGTATACACAACACGCCTTACTCCTCCTCGTGTTCCCATAAACCACCCTGCGGGCGCGCGGCGTCTAAATAAAATGACGAAACCATCAGCGTGCTCAACGAAAATACAAACAAAGTAACGCCTCAGTAAAATAGCAAAAGCCTCATCTGTCGAAGCCTCGCTGCCTTCGCGCAGTTCCTCCGAAGAGATTAGCGGGCGGTATAAAGGGCGCGGTTTCTTTTTGCGAAAACGCAGGGAAAGCAGCGGAACGGCCGCGACGGGCGCGTTTACCTACCTGATCGTAGCAAGGTACGCGAGGCTCTCGTAGACTTGGCCGCTGAGATGCATACGGAGGCAGGCAGGCAGCGGCGGGGGAAGACCCCAAACTCCTTGGCTTATGGCACCGTTGATGATGACGATGCCGTCCTCTCGTCCTGACCCGATTCAACGCCCCCGCCGAGTGAGTCACGCGGTGGAATGCGCGCACTGCGGTAGGTAGGCTATAGGCGCGCTGGCAAATGGTTCCTCGCTGCGTGCGTCTCCGTTTGTATGTGCGAGTGAGTGAGTGCCGAGCGACGATATACAAATGTTCGCCCGTGTGGTTTGAGCTGCTGAGTTTTGCGTCATGACTGGAAACAACAGCGGGACCTGATTGGGAAGTTGCGTAATGCCGCTCGTTCGTTGAGGCGACGCCGTTTATCCACGGTCAGCGAAGGCTTGTCAGCGCCTCTGTCCCCGCTGGTATACTATAGATACGCGCCGTATATTGCGCTGCATCGTAAGAGGCTCGTCATTCACGCACTACCTCGAGCAATGCGACAGAGGCGAAAGCCCCGAGTTGCTATTGCACATATCTGCCCCAGAAAATTTTGTAACATATAGTATAGTACTTAATATATCAGTAAGTGCGGAGTCGCGTGGCAATCTGCTTAAGTTCAGCAAACTCATTTTGATTGGAGCTCGTATTCTCAGGGGTTTCCCTGTAGACCACCTCGTTCTGCTATACAGGATAGATGCTGTATAGACAAACCCCGTTCTGCCAGTGTCTCACGATTCGAATAAGCGATTGTCTGGTATGGTGGACCTCGCTTCAAGAAAGCCGCACTTCCAGCAGAAGCTTGATTCTTTCTGGGAGGTATATTTCCTTCCTGCAGTCATATATACTGCACACGTTTGTCGCACATAAAAAGAAATGATAAAAAAAAAAACATACAGAAGTTAGGCCGGACGACTTCTATAGTACTGGGAACGAATCGCAGGTGCGAGATCACGCGCTATATCCCAGAGAAAAATATAGTAGCTGGGTACACACAGGACAAAGAATGACGCTAATCATGGACTACGCAGCTCAGAACAAGCTCCCGTGGCAATGTTTCTCACAACGGTACTTATACACTGCTGAACAGGAGGCAGCCGAATCGTCGAGGCATTCAGGAGGTACAGGTCAGCTTACAAACTCTGTAGGTAGCAGGAGGCGCCACCCACTTCATCAAAAAAAAAAAAGTTTAGTTGCTTCCTATTGTTCCTACGCGCGCCCCCGCAACCGTCAGCGACCAACGGATCCCGGAACTGCATCAGCCTACGCGTCGTCCTGTCTCAGGGACAAATCGCACCTAACCGGAGGCATCCATCACCCTTGGCGCGCGCAGCTGCCAAACGGACGCTGCCGAAGTGGTCCTCCTCCGCCATCGTGTACGATGGCCCCGCGAACATCGTGTGTATACATGGTGGCGCATGTCCGGTGGCGAGCGGCAGTTCCGCGCTGAAGGCCCGCGCCCTGTTGCTCACACAAAACCTTGCCCCCATGGTGAGCGAGAACTGCAGCAGAGAGAAAGATGTCTGTTTGCTGACGCTGACGGTCTGCCAGGACTTGTTTCTGCACGACCTAACATCAGGCAATCACTCTGCTAGCCGAGTATGTGAATATGTAGGGGCTACGTCGCGCGCGTGGGAAAGACGTTTCGCACGCTTTATTGACAGAATAGAAGAATCACACGTAACAACTGCGCATCCGCTGTAGTTTGAAGCGAGCGACGCGGCCTGTCCAGATCCCCAGGGACGTCAGAAACAATTAGCGTAAAGGATTCATGTAAAATCGTCTATCTCGATGCTCACTACGAGTGTTGGCAAACTGATCACGAAACCAGTGTGATCTGGACGCTTATTAGATGGCTTGACAAACGCATGTGCGCTGTCGTCTTGTGTTGCAGCTTCAAACGACAGCTCATACAGAAGCATAATCAGGTGCCTGTGTCGCTGTCAAAGAGCCAAGTTTGGGTCCTTTTTGAGCTGTGAACTTGGCTGATCACACACAAAGATTGCGGTTGGCAGAAAACTAAGAAAGCGTTTCCATAAAAGCGGTATTTCAACCTTGGTTTTCTATCGCCGCTCGGAAACGTATACCACACATGATGTTGATGATGATGACATTATCATATTTGGCGCATACCCACTCACGGGGATCGGCCAAGAGTCGGGCAGATTTTATATATGTGCTAAGTGAATAAATTTAGCAAAGGTCTAATTTTGGTAAATATACTAAAGCGAATAAATTCTAAGACGATTCAGTAAACAATAAAGATATAAAAAGTATAGATACGAGTACAAGAGGCAATAAGGTAATGATAAATGGAATTATATGCTTAAAAATGAAATCGGTTTGATTCAAGAATAAATTTCTCTATGGCGATGCATACATTCCTTTGTGAGTGTCCAAGCACAGAAGCTCCGAAAGAAAGCAGTTCCGGAGTGTTCAAGTGGCAGGCCGCGCTGTCGCATTGCAATTTGCAATGTTCTTTTTTTTTAGGGAGGAGAAACGCCGGCAGTCCAGTAAGTAATGGTCGATCGTTTCTAATGCATTACAGAAATGGCACAATAGGGAATCGCCAGGCCAGGTCGGTGCATGTAGAAATTTAGGTGGGGGACTCTACATCGCAGTATTGTTAATGCCACTTCTGTTTGTCTGGATTTGCAAAAAATCCTGCTCCAAGGGAACTGTAAGTGGTGTAGTTCGGTCGATGATTTTGATGTCATAAGGGTATATCTTCTAAACCTGGCAGACGTTATGAAACCCGTTGTTGGAAGAAGGGAACACCCAGGGCCTGTAATAGAAGCCTTTGCCAGGCTATCTGCCGGTTCATTCATAAATATGCTTTTGTGACCAGGTACCCATACTAATCGCAAATTCCGCAAATGACTTGGAACCAATGATTGTAAATGTTTTACTATATGCGACTGGCCAGGAGCAGTAAGTGAGGTGCACAAGGATAAAGAGTCTGTTAATACTACCACGGTTGTTGTGGGAGGCTGTAGCTTACGCAAAGCTAAGACAACAGCTAGGAATTCCGCTAGGAATATTGGAGTGTAGTCGGGGAGCCGAACAGAAAAAGACCAATCTAATGTCGATGAAAAAAATTCAAACCCCGGCCTTTTCCTCACTCTGCGAAGCATCTGTAGCTATAATTACGTTTGTTTGGAGCTTGTCCAAGTGATCTTGGAGTAAGCCGTTAAGGATATGCCAGGGAAGTTGCTTCGCATGGTTGGGGTATATGTTATCATAAGTAATAAGCAATGAATTTTGGATACTGCTTATCGTGATTATATAATTTAAAGGTAAATTTAACGGACTTAATAACCACTCTGTTTTATTATCCTGTGGCGTGTGAAACTGAGGCCACGAGACTCCAAAAATAAAGCTGGTTGACTAATAAATGTCGACTGGGATCTTCTTATTGGAGATTCATAGAGCTTTATGAATGTTTGAACAGTGAGTATTTTAAATCTCATTTCTAGGGAAGGAAGTCGTGATTCCTTGTAGAGCGCGGCGTTTGCTACAAACTTTGGCAGCCCCAGACATAAGCGAAGTGCTTCCCTTCCCAGCAAAAGTAGTGGACGTGGTTTACAAGCAGGGGAGCCAGAGAATAACACACAGCCGAACTCTAGTACTGGCCGGATATACATGCGGTAAATCATTATAAGTGTGTCTCTGCGCATGCCCCATCGATTATTGCTAATCCTTTTCAATATCCCCATTGCACGGGAAGCCTTTGCAGTTATATTTTCAATATGCAGTTATATTTTATACCACACCTGTTCCCCCTCTTCCTATCTATCTATCTTCTTCTTCTTCAAAGACAGCAGTGTGTTGAAATGAAATCATGGTTAGCCTATGAAGTTATTTCATCGCGGTGGGCAAGAAACGCATTTGACGCTGTTCTTTTTTTATTCACTTAAAAGCTATTTCGGAGCATTGTTCCCACTACGCTGGAAGCGTATCACTATACTTGCACGAATCTATCTAAATTTGAGAACAAGATATATCCGTTTTGATGTTATTATTCTGGGATTTCAAATGGCAGGCAATATTTCGTGCATGTCGCGTCAACGTCAGTGATTGAGGTTCCTTAGTTTATTCTCTGAACACTCCAACGTATGCGTCGCCATTGCAATAGTTTTTTTTTTGTATGCCAGTGAAAGTCTCGGATAATACACCCTCTCAGCTGTTTTATAGCCTGCAAGGGATAGTGATACCTGTGACCTGCTCCCCCCCCCACCCCCTTTTCTTTTTTTGTAAGCGTTCTCTTTACCGATTCTATTAAAGGTGTAATAATTCATCTCGCTGCGTGACCGATACCGGTAATTTTGGAGGTGCGATTTCAGCGAACCGATAACGAAAGGCTAAAATAAGGGAAAATTAAAATGATCGTTACAAAATAGGACCCTTCCTTAGCTTTTACCTAGAGTGATTTGTATATTTCGAAACTTGACTTAATATATTTTTACAGCGGAGCTGTTAAAACCTCGCTATAATGATCATTCCGTCGTCCGCAGCTTCGCCGAGCTGGGGGAGAGACAGCTGAGAGAGAGTGAAAGCAGAGTATAAAAAAAAGTTGCAGTGGCTTAGCTCGGCTATGCCAGGATATACGTAGCGTTAGCAAAGGTTCAGCTGATTATTCTTAGCTTTCCTGGTTGTCTAGATTGTCAAGGATTAGCTTGATTGTCATGCTTACTGCTGCTCCAATGACACACACGCGGTATACGTATTATGTGGCACATGTATATTTATTTTTGCTCAACGTCACGTTGCTTCTCTATTGCCACAAAGACTGGCTCGGTGATCAGTGAAGTAACACGCTGCCGTCTCTACCGCTAATTGGCAGGCAACTACTTCGGGATCCGATGAGTCAAGCTTCTCCGTTGCGCTGTTGAGCAGCATTTGCGCTCTCCTTCTCCATGGCTATACCACACTGGCAAACGCCAGTCAGAAGCGCAGCGGCTCCAGCGCAGTGTCAGACGGCGACTGCACAGCGAGCGCGCGCCGGCGCCAGTGCGTCTACCACGGCTACGACGTCACTCCTCTGGAATGCGCAGACCGGCGGCGGTGAGTCGCGCGCGGCGGCGGCGGAGTGCGCGAGAGGTGCCGACTCCGGTGGCTCCAGTGCGCAAACCGTGTGATATCACTGATTCTTGCGCATGCGCAGCACGGCTCTTGATGTGCCTCGCGAAACGGGCTTGGCTAGGCCAGTGTAGTTAACGCTACAAAATAGCATCGCGCAGTATAGCAGATGCGAGGTGGAGAGGAGGAGTGAAGCAGGTGGTAGTGGGACGCGTAGAGCTGCTGCCGACGCCGACCGCGTTTCTCCGTGTTCGCGCCGAACGAGCCCGGTCTCCGTGACTGCAGCCGATGCCTCTGGCGGCGGCTCGGCAGGTTTCTACCAGAGAAATGGACACATGGATCACAGGGAGAGGCATGACGAGCTGCATCGGAACCAGCTGTGAAAGAAAACGATGACGAATGCACGAGCAGTGGCACGAGCCCGATGGGCAATATAGGAACGCTGGCATGATGGGTGGCATCGGAACCAGCTGTGAAAGAAAACGATGACGAATGCACGAGCAGTGGCACGAGCGCAGGGGGCAGTATGGTAACGCTGACATGATGAGCTGCATCGGAACCAGCTGTGAGAGAAAACGATGACGAATGCACGAGCACTGGCACGAGCCCGATGGCAGTATGGGAACGCTGGCATGATGGGCGGCATC
Source organism: Dermacentor silvarum (assembly GCF_013339745.2). Taxonomy (NCBI): domain Eukaryota; kingdom Metazoa; phylum Arthropoda; class Arachnida; order Ixodida; family Ixodidae; genus Dermacentor; species Dermacentor silvarum. The sequence continues at coordinate 101,489,742 of NC_051155.1, read as the reverse complement.
GGAGCGAGCTGTGAAAGAAAATGATGACAAATGCGCGAGCAGTGGCACGAGCGCAAGGGGCAGTATGGGAACGCTGGCATGATGAGCGGCATCGGAACCAGCTGTGAAAGAAAATGATGACGAATGCACGAGCAGTGGCACGAGCCCGATGGGCAGTATGGGAACGCCGGCATGACGAGCGGTATCGGAACCAGCTGTGAAAGAAAACGATGACGAATGCACGAGCAGTGGCACGAGCCCGATGGGCAGTATGAGAACGCTGGAATGACGAGCTTCATCGGAACCAGCTGTGAAAGAAAACGATGACGAATGCACGAGCAGTGGCATGAGCGCAAGGGGCACTATGGGAACGCTGGCATGATGAGCGGTATTGGAACCAGCTGTGAAAGAAAACGATGACGAATGGACGAGCAGTGGCACGAGCCCGATGGGCAGTATGGGAACGCTGGCATGATGGGCGGCATCGGAACCAGCTGTGAAAGAAAATGATGACAAATGCACGAGCAGTGGCACGAGCGCCAGGGGCAGTATGGGAACGCTGACATGATGAGCGGCGTCGGAACCAGCTGTGAATGAGAGAGAGAGAGAACTCTAATGAAAAGAATGGCTCAATGGCCTAAGCAGGGGTAAGGGTCAATGGCGGGGTGCACAAGGAAAAAACACACAAAAAAAACAAGAAAACACTACACATTCATAACCTGCCGGTCAAGCCGGCCTCGCGCACAAACTCCCATAAGGAGCTGATAGTTCGTCGCGCATCGGCCTGAGGGGGCGGCGTGGTCCATGCCTCCAGTGAGGTAATGCCGCGTCCCTTGTGCTTGTCTCTTACTGCCGCGAGACCGGGACAGTCCCACAATAGATGCCTGATTGTCGGTCGAGCACCGATGTCGCACGTACTGCACGTCACTGATGAAGACATCACTTTCGCCTCCGTCTCTTCCTCCTCCTCATTGTACAAACGTTGCCTCTGATGGCCTCGCGTCTTCCTTGAAGCGGCGTACGCGCGCCACTTAGCCAGAACGTCTTCGGTGAGTGCTGCGCCCGTCCTGGCCTTATGCACCAGGACTTGCGCGCCCCAAGGAAGCCCCTTGGGCAAAGGGTAAGCATTGTGCGGTACCTTCGCCTTCAGCTCCCGTTTGGCTTGCACTTTAAGTCACTCGCGCTCCTCCTCCGGATCCAGATGCACAGGAGTGAGAGGGACTGGGCCCAGGGGAGATGAGCGGGAAAATAACAGCTCGCTCGCTGCACTGTGGGCCGCACCGTTGCCGATGCTGCCCGAGTGCCCCGGGACCCAGTCCACTCGCACACCCATGCCGTAATCCCGATGAAGGGATGCGCATGCGAGCTTAATATCATGCGCCCACGTGCCTACTCTGGGCGTCGCCGTGAGTGCCTTTAGGACATCTAAAGAGTCGGTGAATATCGTGAACTCTTTGCCCCTGTGGTCTTCCGTAATATTTCCCGCCTTTTCCTTCAGCTTCTCTACGGCAAATAGGATGGCCTGCAGTTCAAGTTCAAGTGCCTTAATGGTCGGTTCTTGCTAGTGTTGGTGAATCCGGACGTTTTGCTGCTCACCACTAACGACTGCCAGCGCCGCTCTCGATGTAGTAGGATCCCAGGCCGCATCTGTGAAAATGGCATATTCTTTCAAGTCAGCCCGTTCTGCAAGTTTGGATCGATAAGCGCCGTGGTACTCTTTCGTCTGCCGGCGTGTGACAGGCTTCGTGACTCGAACCTGCACGTCATCCCAAGGAGCAACAGCCGGAAGCACTTCCACCTTGTTTGGCAAGCGTTCTCCGTCTAACTCTAAGAGTTGCTGTCCAGAGCGTGTGTAACGTCGACGGCGGTCATGTCCCTCCTTGCGTTCTATAATAATGTCCCTGAGTGCAGGAAGTCCCGCATACCGGTGCAGGTCTTCCACTCGCGCGTGGCGGGGAAGACCCGTGATCACTCGAAGACACTCCCGGTGCATTCTTTCGAGCTTGTTGTATTGTGCTTTGGTGAGGTCAAAGCATACCGCACCGTAACAAGCCCTCGACGTAAGCACTGCCGACTTCAAAGTCCGAGCGGTATCGGTGCCAGCTCCACCGCGCTTCTGCGATATGCGTTTCACCAAGTGCAGAAGTTTCTTCCAGGTAGGTTCTAGTTCTTTGAGCCAGGTAGCCGCTCCGCCGTCCTCGTGAATTGGAATGCCGAGTATCTTGACGTGGTGTTGTGGAGCTCTCTCAAGCTTCTGGCCAGCTAGGTACAGCTCGACTTTTTCCTTTTCTTGTACCTTGCCACCGGGGAGGATGTACTTTGTTTTTTCCGGAGACAGCTGCATGCCTGTTCCTTTCAAGTAATCCGTCAATGTGTCGAGCGCATGCTGCATTGTCTTGGTTGCTATTTCTGTTGTCTTTAGAGGGCCGCCAGGTTCCGTCCACAGTGTCACGTCGTCCACATAAATGGTGAAATGGACGTCGTGAACCTGTCGTAGACGCACAGCCAGTCCTCGCATGACTAGATTAAACAGTGTAGGCGATAAAATTGCGCCCTGAGGAACACCTACATTGTTAGTGAATGTCCTTGTACATGTGTTGTCACTACGGATCTCGAATGTCCGATGCTCCAGGAACGATTTCACAATGTTTACAATTCGTATTCCAGGGCGCGCTTCTTCGAGCGCCGAAATTACCGCTTCGTGTGTGACACTGTCGAATGCCTTCCGTAGGTCCGCGGCGACCAGGATGCCGGGAACCTTCTGCCTACCCCGCCGCTTCCTAGTGCAACGACGGAGCAAAAAGAGGCTGTCTTGAGTGCAAAGGCCTGGTCTGACTCCGATCTGACTTGGGTCAAAGTATGGTTCGTTGTGACTTTCCTCGAGATGGTAGGTGAGCCGCGTGAGGACTAAGCGTTCGAGAAGCTTGCAAAGTGTTGATGTCAACGAAATAGGCCGCAAATTGCTGACATCGTTTGCAGGTTTGCCTGGTTTTGGGATAGGGCTCACCACGGAGTGCTTCCACTCGGCGGGAATTTCACCTGATAACCAAAACGATGACGAATGCACGAGCAGTGGCACGAGCCCGATGGACTGTATGGGAACGCTGGCATGATGGGCGGCATCGGAGCGAGCTGTGGAAGAAAATGATGACAAATGCACGAGCAGTGGCACGAGCGCCAGGGGCAGTATGGCAATGCTGACATGATGAGCGGCGTCGGAACCAGCTGTGAAAGAAAACGATGACGAATGCACGAGCAGTGGCACGAGCCCGATGGGCTGTATGGGAACGCTGGCATGATGGGCGGCATCGGAGCCAGCTGTGGAAGAAAACGATGACGAATGCACGCGCAGTGCCACGAGCGCAAGGGGCAGTATGGGAACGCTGACATGATGAGCGGCGTCGGAACCAGCTGTGAAAGAAAACGATGACGAATGCACGAGCAGTGGCACGAGCCCGATGGGCAGTATGGGAACGCTGACATGATGGGCGGCATCGGAGCCAGCTGTGGAAGAAAACGATGACGAATGCACGCACAGTGCCACGAGCGCAAGGGGCAGTATGGGAACGCTGGCATGATGAGCGGCATCGGAGCCAGCTGTGGAAGAAAACGATGACGAATGCACGAGCAGTGGCACGAGCGCCAGGGGCAGTATGGGAACGCTGACATGATGGGCGGCATTGGAGCCAGCTGTGGAAGAAAATGATGACAAATGCACGAGCAGTGGCACGAGCGCCAGGGGCAGTATGGGAACGCTGACATGAGAAGCGGCGTCGGAACCAGCTGTGAAAGAAAACGATGACGAATGCACGAGCAGTGGCACGAGCCCGATGGGCAGTATGGGAACGCTGACATGATGGGCGGCATCGGAGCCAGCTGTGGAAGAAAATGATGACAAATGCACGAGCAGTGGCACGAGCGCCAGGGGCAGTATGGGAACGCTGACATGAGGAGCGGCGTCGGAACCAGCTGTGAAAGAAAACGATGACGAATGCACGAGCAGTGGCACGAGCCCGATGGGCTGTATGGGAACGCTGGCATGATGGGCGGCATCGGAGCGAGCTGTGGAAGAAAATGATGACAAATGCACGAGCAGTGGCACGAGCGCCATGGGCAGTATGGGAACGCTGACATGAGAAGCGGCGTCGGAACCAGCTGTGAAAGAAAACGATGACGAATGCACGAGCAGTGGCACGAGCCCGATGGGCTGTATGGGAACGCTGGCATGATGGGCGGCATCGGAGTGAGCTGTGGAAGAAAATGATGACAAATGCACGAGCAGTGGCACGAGCGCCAGGGGCAGTATGGGAACGCTGACATGATGAGCGGCGTCGGAACCAGCTGTGAAAGAAAATGATGACGAATGCACGAGCAGTGGCACGAGCCCGATGGGCAGTATGGGAACGCTGACATGATGGGCGGCATCAGAGCCAGCTGTGGAAGAAAACGATGACGAATGCACGCGCAGTGCCACGAGCGCAAGGGGCAGTATGGGAACGCTGGCATGATGAGCGGCATCGTAACCAGTTGTGAAAGAAAACGACGACGAATGCACGAGCTGTGGCACGAGCCCGATGGGCAGTATGGGAACGCTGACATGATGGGCGGCATCGGAGCCAGCTGTGGAAGAAAACGATGACGAATGCACGCGCAGTGCCACGAGCGCAAGGGGCAGTATGGGAACGCTGGCATGATGAGCGGCATCGGAACCAGTTGTGAAAGAAAACGATGACGAATGCACGAGCTGTGGCACGAGCCCGATGGGCTGTATGGGAACGCTGGCATGATGGGCGGCATCGGAGCCAGCCGTGGAAGAAGACGATAGAACGCGCGAGCAGTGGCACGAGCGCAAGGGGCAGTATGGGAACGCTGGCATGATGAGCGGCATCGGAGCCAGCTGTGGAAGAAGACGATGACGAAAGCGCGAGTAGCACGAGCGCAAGGCGTAGTATGGGAATGTTGGCGTGATGGGCTGCATCGGAGCCAGCTGTGAAGAAGACGACGACGAACGCGCTAGCAGTGGCATGAGCGCGTTCGCGCGGTTACGCCGAGGGATGGCGACACTCAACCCTGGAACAGGCGACGCTGTGCTCTAAAAAGACAATGAAAAATCTTATATATTCAGTGAATATTGTGCTGGTTCCACAACAAAAGTTTCTTCCTCCTCCTCTTCAGTGAATATTTCAAGGCCATTGGTGCCAACACTAGATTTTTGGAAAGAATTTGCTCCCGTATTCTTCGGAACACACTTCTTCGAAACAAATAAACAAACATAGGAACAAGCTACACTTTTTGAACAATTAAGAATAAGTTGCTTTGCCATAATGGGTTCAAGAAGTTAAATGAAATGCGGAAATTTAGATGAGGTGCAAAGTCACAAATTTGAACTGGGTCGACCCTTTTATTGTCGAGCCCTACGCCTCATCTGTCCTTGCTTAATGTGACATATAATTAAGCAATAAACCAATTAGAATAAGGGAAGAACAACCAGGGGATGCGTGCCGATCTGTTAGCTGCGCTAAATGAACCTGGAGGAGAAAAGTCATTCTTGTACGGATCTTAAATATTCTACTCAAGTTATTTTATCTTAGACGCGTTTCATAGTATTTTGATACCTTAGAAATACATTGAGTGTATTTCCTGTTACTTAAGAACATTTCATAGTATATTGTACTGAATATTTCAAATACTTAGAAGGAAAATTGAATCCCTTTAGCAAAAAAGCACAAGACAAACCCACCTGGCCGCTGCAGGCACAATTCCATTCTTGAGCACAAGCAGGTTCTCACAAACTTGTTTCACCAAGCGGTCAGGTCCACCACGGCGCGTGCGCGCGAAATTGATCCATGATAAGATTGAACTACCTCGTAGTTCTGCACCCCCCCCCCCCCTCTTCCTCCCTTTCTCTTAAATGCCGCCTAGTTTTTCGTTCCCCGTTGTCGATTCCCCACACGTGTTCATGTTGTTACGGGGAAAGAGGTTGAAAATATATTTACGGGATATTTACAGTGCGGCCACTGGCATACAAAGCGTACAAGATGGAAAACCAATCCGCGCCACTTCAGAGAACGTGGTCGTCTTCCGTACTGTCCTACGCTTCGTCTCGTGCAGAGCTTGGTAATAACATCAAGTTGCTCTCTTGGTAGGGCAGGTGTAAAGATCGACTACTACAGAGAATCCTGCTTCGTGGTGGGCAAGATATGTCGTATACCGAGCATGGTTTCCACACAGTTCTCAGCAAAAGTTGAAGAACGGTTGTGTCCTCGAAGGGGAGCAGATTATGGTTGAAATTTCGCTGACAGAGCCCAACGGCGACGTGGCAGATTTAGCTGGGCATAGCTCATAGGCAGTCCGGAGCAGAATGCTGCAATTGGTGACCCGTAAAACGAGCAATGGCAGGGAATTGTGGAGCGCGCCGTCTGCTAGCGGCTTCCGGTTCGACGGACGACGCGGCGACATCGACGGCATGCCCGGCGCACGTGTTTTTCTACGTGGTTTCAACTGTCAGTCGTGCGAAGCTTTCCATCCGCTTTGTCGACCAGCAATGTCGTACCATTCAGCAGTTGATTTCCAGGTTTCAGTTCACTCTGGGCGCGATGATGACGAGCCAAGAAAGGCAAGGATGCGCTTTTATTCATAAACGAACTCTGGTTTTCGTTTCGGCAGCCTTTTTTGTTTCTGCCAGGTTTAGCTCTACGACATTTGCCGCTGCTTAGACGCACCGTGACTGACTGCTCTGCCTGCGGGTCAGTCAGACAGATGAAAAATCTATCTTTATTCGATAATTTATCAAGCATATAGAAGCATTACTTACAAAATCGAGTACTGAGGCGATGGCTATAGCAGCCAGGTAAATACTCCGCTGTGATCGTCGCTGCAACTGAAATCGTCAGTAACGGCGCCGCTAGCGTAATTAGAAAATGAAGTGCTCAAAATGTTTGAAAACTGCGTGCAGTCAACGGCTTTTCTTGGTCGAAACTCGAGGTTCACTTGAAGTGGTACGTAGGTAGAAGTTTTCGCTTTGTTTTTCAACAAGATGGGGAAATGGCCGTATTACCGATATTATGCGGTTGCGCATTATCTCTATATGTGTTCAAGGAACTAAGGTGGGCTAGTTGGTTACGAGTATTATGTATGTATCTCACTGTGTCCCGTTTAAATTTGCGCCGTAAAATCGTGTTTCATAATACCTCTATATGTGCATGCGAGTACTGAAATAGTTATTGTTGCTTGAGTCAATGTTAGAGAAAGAAATATTTGGAGATAATTAAGTGCCACTGATATACGTTTATTTTCTTTTTTGTTCACTTATGGTTCAGTTTTGGAAGTGGCAGCTTGTGCACAGCTGACTCAGTAAGGGACGCTGCAAGGCAGTAGTTACATGAGCCAACGGCTGTACAGCCGACCATGGTTTTTAGGCGCCTGCAACCGGGTAATATTCGAGTGTGAAAAAGCCGGACTGCAAGCGCATCAATAGGCTTTCAATGGCGAAGCGGTGGCGCTTGCTCGAACCGGAAACAGCGAGCAGACGGTGCATCCCAGAATACCTCGCTCTTTTACGGGTCACCTATTTCGCCGCTGAAGCTGCATCGCGTGGTGGGAATGTCTACCGATTGTGTGTTGCACACGCATTCCCAGTTCTAAATGAAACTTGCGCCCGTCGAGTCGGAATGGCGGCAGTTAATAATGTGCAGTTTCTGGCGGCGGAATGTGGGAAACCGAGAAAGGTGTCGCAGTATATAAGAAGGGGAGTGAGCAATCAGTTTTATTTTGAATTTGTGCGAAGATAATTGCGAGGGTATATGTCTAACTCGGTGGGTTGTGGCCTAGTGATGATGAAGCTGGCTGAAGGTATCATTGGGTGGTCAATGAATTGTCACCGCCAAATATTCTTCGTACAGTTCCATTTCTAATCACCAAAGCTGGCTGTATCGGGCAGTAATCAACTTCGTCATCATCATAATCAGCCTATATTTATGTCCACTGCGACGAAGCCCTCTCCCAGCGATCTCAATTATCCATAACTTGCGCTAGCTGATTCCAACTCGTGCTTGCAAATTTCCTAATTTCCTCACCCCATCCAATTTTCAGCCGTCCTCGACTGTGCGTCCCTTCCCTTGGTACCCATTCTGTAGCTCTAAAGGTCCACTGATCATCTGCCCTACGCATTGCACAGCCTGCCCAGCTCCATTTCTTCTGCCTAATGTCAACTAGAATATCGGCTATCCCAGTTTGCTCTCTGATACCCATGGCTCTCTTCCTGTCTCTTGACATTACGACTAATATTTTTCGTTCCCATCACTCTTTGCGCGGTCCTTAACTTGTTCTCGAGGTACTCTGTTAACCTCCAAGTTTCTGCTCCATATGTTAGTGTTAGCACCGGTAGAATGCAACGATTGTACACTTCTCTTTTCAACAACATTGGTAAGCTCCCAGTCAAATTTGATAATGCCTGACGTATGCGCTCAAACTGATTTTCATTCTTCTGCAAATTTCCTTTTCATGATCATAGTCTCCTGTGAGTAATTCACTTCGATAAACGGATTCCTGCATGGGCTGTAGATGTTGACTGCTGATCATGAATTCTTGTTTCCTTGATCACCTGTATCAACTAATTTTATTTTTATTTACAGATATTGCTGTCTCCATACGAGACATAGCAGGGTGAGTAAGTACAAAAACTTGAAGGTACAAGAACACGTTTGCAGAATATAAGAGGTTAAATGGACATACAGAAGAGGTATAATAGGTTTACAGTATACAGATCAAAAAATAAAAAAAATGCTCACATGTAACAATAACATTAAATAGTGACAAATACTAACACGAAATAAATTTTAGAACTCCAAAAAATTGAGCCGTGCGCAGCCTTCTAATGGAGCCAGCTTAATGTATATCCTAATGAATATTAACTTATATAGTATAAATCAACCTAAATGGCAGAATTCGTACTTTGCAGTCGTCTGCGAGTCATCAGCAGTTACGGGCGTCGCTAAAATGTGTGTTCGCTAATGCCGGGTGGACTACATCTGACTATACAAGCTCTGGCCGGTTGCAGTGCAGAGAATGGGGGAGAATCCAGAATCGACCAAGAAACTAGCTTTAATATAAGGCACGAGGCACCTTTAGGAGACAGCAGAGCTTCAGCTACTCATGTGTTGTCTGCATGCGTGTGTTGACATGAATCAAAAGAAGTCACTGTTGTATTGAAGTACCCGGTGCTTCGTGAACTCTTTCTGCTACATAATGTCGCCGTCCCGTCGAACGCATCTGTGGAGAGCCTTTTCAGCATAGGGAGTCAAGTATCTCACCAGTCTTTTATGTCTCCCCTTACTCCTTCCCCAGTGTAGGGTAGCAAACTGGATATCTACCTTCCGGTTAACATCCCTGCCTTGCATAGATATATCTCGCTCAAGTCTGAGAAAAGTGAGAAGGTCCCAAAAGGTTAATGTGCTCGTAATCTCAGGCGCGCCATTGCATTTACGCCCACAAGCAGCGTCATGAGCCATATCGTATACGCGTGTGAAAGGCTTGGCGCTTAATTAACGGTCGCTTAAAATGAACCACGGATGCTTAATCAAAGTGCACGCAGGTGTCGTCGCTGCGATTGACATAAGAGCGATGCACTCTGCTATCAAACACGTGACCTCAAGGTTAGCCGACCCTCATCTTTTCCACGCAGTGCATCTCTGCTCGCCTTTGGGTGGGCGCTCGCGCCGCGCACAGCCTGCCCTGCAGAGACGCGCTGTGCGGACTTCGGCGTGTCAGGCTTTCGCTTTCTACGTGGCTGACCTTCGGCCACGCCGTCGGCCTACCGGCGCCCCTGCGCGCCTACTGCTTCTTCGCTTCTTCATTTATTTGCTTATTATTCGGGCGAGTCTTCTGCACCGCGAGCCAGACGGGTCCGTCGGGCGCTCGATGCCTATACGCCGCCAAAGTCTAAAGCCGAGTCGCGCACGATGATGGATCGGCTCCATCTCCCGCTGGGACGGCACCAGCTCTGCGTCTCAATTAAGCCTCCCGAAAAAAAGAAAAAAAAAAAAAACTAAGAAACAGCGTCGCGCGCAAATTACGTCGGCGCGCCGGGGATTGCCAATCCGCTGGGCGCGCGCGTCCCGAAAAGAAAGGCCGCCGATTGTTTCGATCCGGAGCGCACGGCGGTGCCGACGCACGCCGAACCGGCAGCGCGCGGCCACCTTGACCCCTGCCGCGGACCAACTGGTGCGCCGGTACACGTCGGCCAAAAAGCCACGCTCTTGGCGGGTTGCCCCAGTTACCCCTGTGCAGATCGAGCGGCAGCGCTGTATAGTACATACCGAAGGCTGCAACACCGCGGGGTCAGCCAAGGCGCAGTGGAGGCCCTCGCGTGGACCTTTCATCGGTCCATCAGGAACGCAACCCCGGCGCGCGGCCACGCAGCGAGCAATACGGACGTGCGCCGCTAGCTCCTCTTCCCAATCACCCTCCGAAGTCGCCTATATAAGCTTGCGTCTGCAAACTATAGACCCGCTTAGGTGCGGCGCGCCAGCAGGTGTACTGCACGAAGGAAGAGAAGCGCGGGCGTCCCTCGGAAAACCTAAAGGCACGAAGAACGAAGCGACTTTGACAGAACGGGCTGCCCAATGATTCGTGCATGGCCACGCGGGCCCTCTTTACACACAGAGAGATTCCGGTTCGCGCCCGTGATAACCGAAAGTACACAGGACGTGACGAGCGCGTTTTTCTAGCGCCGGCGCTTGAGCGGCGCTGATGAATCGTCTTGCGTCTATGGACGCAGCTGATTTGCAATTGACGGGCTCCGGGGTCCTACCAGGTTCACGCTAAATAGATTGACCCCGCGGGGCAAAGGACGCGTACAGTGTTTTCTGTATCGATCGAGTTGCCTCTATAGGCTGATTGAAGTTGCACGCCCGTTGGCAGCGGCAAACCGCTTGAACGAAATTTCACGCCGATAATTCGCGTGAACCGTTGCATTAGTGCACGTATCTACGAGTTTTCCCCAGCCGCCTTGGAACACTATAAGAAATATGCTTGCGTAGTCGGCCTAAGGCCAAGGTGTCCGAGCCGGAAAGAATAGTGTTCCAGCACTGTCAAGTAATGCCTTGCATTCTTGCCGATGCTTGGCATTGCTTTACCAATACGCAAGACCACTGATATAATTCTGATGTAGAAATGTCTACAGAGCTTACGAAGGCGTAGTGTTGTCCTCTTATTCCACGCAAGGATGGAATGCTAACACTTGGATTACAGCCTCACCACAGTAGTGTTAGCCATGCTGGAGCTATAGCACTTCTAGAGCTCCAATTCTTGTCAGAGAGCAGAATCACTCCTGTGTAAGGCCTCTCACCAGAGGCTGGCAGTACGCTTAAAATAAATAAATAAATAAATAAATAAATAAATAAATAAATAAATAAATAAATAAATAAATAAATAAAGGAAACTTGATTTGCCATTGATTTTCCTAATGTGTACAGTTGGAAACTGTCACACGGAATGTGCAGTATATATAAGGTCGCGGCTACGGACCATTCACAATACGTTAAACTGTTTTCAGGGAATTAATACGGCAGCTTGCTAAATACGTAGCTTCCTAAATAAATTGGCCGTTGCTCACATCCGTCTAAAGAAAGATAAAGCAGAGGATATCACATCAGCGTGCGCGTAAGTGACCTAATTTCGCGCAGTTCGGCGCAGTAGTGTTTACGCGGTGACGACCGTCGTCGCGGCATTCAATTCGCACGCTCAGTTGTATTCGCAGGAAGCGCTATACGGCATTGCAACGGTTGAACGATCCCGCAATTGACGCCAGTCTCGTCAAGCCCAAATGCTACTCATCTCGCATCGGGCGTGGCGGCAATGCGTTGTTTAAAACTGTGTTTGCGTTCTGGATGAACGGCGCGCACTCGAATTGTCGAACGCGTGTACATGCAGGCTTGCGATGAGACACTCGCCAGCTATTTGACCACCGTTGTTCGTGGTAATAAAGCGTCTGAACGTCCTCAGTTGGGGAGTTGCTAGACAGGGGACGTCGGTCGGCACTGCACAGCGAGAAAGCGACCCCACGAAAGGGACAGGACCTGAGGGCTGCAATCACGTGGTCGCGGCGGCATCGGTGACCACGCCTTCGTCCGGCAGTTCGCCTCCTTCGCGAAGGCTTGTACACTGCAGCTCGGGCGCGGAGCCCTGCCACCGCCCTGCTGTGGTCTTGGCCGGCCGGGTAATATATACCGTACTTACCTCTGTAGATCTCGACTGGGGACCCCATTTTCAGGACTCTAGAAACAACAAAGATTACAAGGGTCCGCACGCAGTATTAGCCAACCTACATTTCTCACGAAGCCTCCTCGCGCGCACCGTTTGCAGCAGTATATATTGTAGTGTTCAACTACTAGTTCTCCTGCCGCTCTCGAATAGACGGGTCGTATATACATGCAAGGTCGTTCTGTTTTCTCTTTGCTGAGGTTATGACGCCTGCGTGACATTGAAACTACTGCGCAATACGTCTCATTGCAAGAAGCGCTGGTTGTCGACTGAAAACAAGAAAACAATATTTCCGTATGTTTTCCTCTGCTATTTGAGAACACTGCGCGAAGTTCCCGAAGGTTTATATATTGTTCGTGCGCCTGATGCACATTTTCATGTTTCATAACACTTTCTGCGTTACAAATGGAGCATTTCTGGCTCGGTATATAGTGATGCAATTGGAAATATTGGCAGCTACTTTGTAGCCGACTTCTTCATTAATAATATATTGGTAAAGGGGTGATGACATGAATGCACACGACAGTTTTTGGACAATAACACAGTTTTTGCAAAAGTACGTGGACAGTCAATTGAATAAAAAAAAAGAAACAGAAAATTCAATTTTAAAACGGTATACGTCCTGCAGCTCCTCCAATTGGAAGTTCCTGTGAAATTCAAGCGTTAGTAACTAAACAAGAACGTTGCAGAGTACAATACAAATATTGACTGCGTAACACGCACACACAGGCACAGGCACACACGCTTAAACAGAAAGAGAAAGAGAGAGAGACAGAGACAAAAATTAGTCCATTCAGGACATGCCATTAGGAGCATCTACAAGCGAAGGTTTTCGAGTTCTTAACATGAAAACATCGTGAACACTGAATACATAAAACGGTTTAAACTTATAAATTACACATAATAGCGCGGAAAACGCACAAAGTAAACATCCTAAATGTGACTACATTGATGCCATATCGCTTTAACTTAAGATATTGTTAAGGCTTCGGGAGCGGGGACCGAATTCACAAAACTTTTCATTCGTAGGTTCTCCTTGCCATTGGTCGCCAAACCTTCGTTAATAATATGCCCAGCATCAATATTGACTGGCATTTGCTCTTACAAACAATTACAATGTAAGAGAGATTTTATGAATGCAGGTCAACATCTGTGCGATAGCCCTTTATTCGATAGACCAATAGAGCAAGCGAGCTCTTCTGTATTGAGAAGGCGGTCATCAATGCGGCTGATTGCTGACCTCTATGCACGCCTTCGTTGCTTGAACTAAGGACAGCTCATGAGAATGTGTTCTACGTTTTTCTATGTATGGCCACACGCGCAACGAGGTCTCATAGGTGAACGATTTATACAGTAGAGTTAAGCATTCATGCAGCAAGCATTTATATGTCGCTTCCAACCTAGCTGAGACGATGCCTCATGGAATCAACGTGATGATCAGGAGCAGCAGCAGCAGCAGCAGCAGTAATCAGAGACCACAGACGGGGGTCAGTATCGCATAACAGGCGGTTCATAGAATTGACAACAATGCGAGAAGCATGCCTGCTTGCTCCTAATTTTAGCCTCAGTCTTCGTGAGTTGAGTGACAGGGACGGATTCATGTACATCAGAAGCCCGTTTGTCGTCTTTAATGTTTCATGTGATACCTATGTGTTCACGTATCCACTGCAGCTTTGTTTGCTACCCTCGCGATGCTGCGGTAGTTATAATCCGTGAAATGTGACACACCAATATTGCGCTAGGGCCGCGGGCAAAGGCGCTGTAAGTATTGAAGGCCCAACTTCGAATCTCTCAGAGATGACGATACCGCAGGTTTTACTAAAGCTTGAACGAAGTCAGTGTCTAAAATTATTCCTATGGGGCTTCGCGGCCACTGAAGATGTCCAATGTGAAAGACACCTGCAGTGACGTATTCCGAGTGGTGAAAATGCAAATGCGGATGTTCGTCCTGGTGAAGTTGTTGATCCGTCTGTATAAATGTGTATACTTCCGTTGTGATAGTGATGTAGGTGACCCAGAAAGAAAATATTTTACAAAAAGTGTACGAACAGCTTTCTTCCTGTCCAGTTACGGTTGCCAACGATCCGTAATTTAGCGGATTTAGTCCTGACTTGACCCAGTAGAGGTGGGAAATATCCGACTTTTGCTTTCTATAAACACTCGAAAATAAATACGAGAAAAGTTCTTGGTATCCTTCACTTGCTCGAAGCGAAGCTGCTGGTGGTTTCTGTGCCTCGGTCATCACAGGGGTGCTCGAAGCCATACACGGGAATCTTAGCAAACCTCAGACTGTCAGCTGAAATTCACTTAATGCGTATCAATTGAGAAGATCATAAGTTGTTCAGCACCGTCAAACTGTAGGCTATAAGCGTTGCATTACGACATTTGAGCGCCGGAAGAAGAATATATCTGGTGGGACGACCTATACGACGCCCGCACAAGCATCGCATAGCATGGACGACCCTGTTCGCTATCTTCTCGACCATGTCGAAATGCATTTTCCAAAGGAGATGCACACAAAGGGCCACACGTTTTCAATGATCATTACGCCTAACAAATGTCGCTTTCTTTCTTTCTTTCCTTTTTTTTTTTTGACAATAACTACGCTACACCATGCTCCGGCCTATTCTCCTCCTCCGCCCTCATTGAGGGTGGGGGAGAGTGAGCGATGTTTACATAAAAACGATGCTAAGAAAATGACTAGTTGTTGCGCTGACAAAGACACGTTCCCTTGTCGAAATGTTGGCTTAAAGCGACATTCCTTGTTCGACTCCTTCTCATCAATGGAAGCGTAAGGGGCCTTTAAGAGGAGAAGCAGCGTTGCGCTCCACAAAAACCAAAGTCGAATTGAAGCTTGAAGGAGAGGATCGATTCAGAATCGATCGAAAGGTTTTCTGTAAGTTTTCACTTCCATGCCACGGTTCAAACAGCTCACATCCACGCTACCGTGGGAAAAAACAATCCGCTTCCATTTCACGTTGTGAAAGCGGACGTACAGTGAAGCTGGTGTTGACGTCAGACGACGTAACACAAGCACCACCACCACAAGCGAGGTAGGTCACGCGCGCACGCACGTGTGCGGAATTGCGTCATAC